>NC_058130.1:378384386-378416998 GCF_016433145.1 Gracilinanus agilis
GGAAGAAAGGAAGGGAGGAAGGGAGGGAGGGAGGGAGGGAGGGAGGAAGAATAGCTTCATTTGGTCAAAAATTAACCTGAACAGTTAAAAAGAGAGTAAGATAATGAACAGAAATGGAAAAGAAAGAAGGAAAAGAATTTGGAACTCAAAAAAAAAATTTTAATGAATTTTAAAATAAAGAAAAATATATTAAAAAATTAATTTTTTAAAAAGAAAATGGCAACATAGAAGATCACTTAATATATAACATAACACCCCATAACACAATACAATACAAAACATCACACCATAACATAATATATAACATAGCATTAATATAGTGTACACACATATATGTCTATACATGCATATGTATATGTTCATAATGAAAAGGCCATGAGGAAATGCCACATGTAGAACTGTCTATAAGTAGTATTACAATGTTACATTATACTGCATTGTGTTATAGCACATGATATTATATTATAATACATTCCATATGTATTTTATGTGTATATGTATATATTTGTTCAATTATATTATTTCCCCAATAAAAGGCAAAACCCTGAAAGTGAGGGGCTATTTCCTTTTTGTCTTTGAATCCCTAGTGCCTGATATGCATTGACTAAAACGTTATGGATTGATCATGCTGTTGGGAGGGGAGGACAGGATACAGCTAGAATTAAGTGCCAAGTACTGTATCTGCACCAAAGTCCTACTGCATACCAAAACTGTGACTGTGAGGAAGTCACTTCACCACCATTTCATCCTATTTAAAATGAGAAAGTAAATGGTCTTTAGTATCTTCTTCAGTTCTCAGCCTCTGAGGCAATGAGCTCATCCAACTCTACTACCTCTTTATGGCAGAAAGGTGTCTTTGATTGTCCAAAGTCAAGAGGAGCCCAATCTCTAAAGAGTCCTCTCCAGTTGGAAAGACTCAAGTCAGTATATGGGCCTGACAATAGATTCTGTGTCTTGAGGACCAGCTTCATTGGTCACTCGCATCATCCAAAGGCTGACCACAATTAACTCATGAAGACTTTCTACTTATACATGGAGTTGTTGTGATCAACATTGGTGAAGGGAATACTCACAACAGTACCATTCAAGAACATGAGAGGTAATGTGGTCTAATCAATAGAGCTCAAGATGTGAATTCAGGAAAACCTGAATTCTGATCCTGCTTCAGACGCCTTCTAGTTGTGACTCTGGGCAAATTACTTAAACCCTCAGTTTCCCCTAGTAGCACATACCTCCAGGGTTGTTGTGAGGAACAAAGGAAAAGATATGTGTAAAGCACTTCCCAAATTTAAAGTGTTATAGAAATGCTAATTATGATTATCTTTTAAAACTTGAAGACTATGCCAGGGTTTAATTTAAACAAACCAAGAGAGACATTAATTTTTTTTTTTATCCAAAAGAATGTACCACATGGATGAACCCTCTCAGCCTGCCTCTAACCCCCTGAGAAGTTTTGAACAGCAGGTATTCTTAATTTCCTCTAAAATGAATACTTCTGCCATACAGCTGTGAGCCTTGGAAACAGCTGCTCTGTTTCCCTAAGAGGTGGCTACATTTTGGAAGTGGATGAAACAATTCCTTTGTCCAAAGTGCATCATACTGAGATACCCTAGACTGAGAGGATCTGTAAATATCGAAATCAGCAAAAAGCTTCTATATGATTATGTTTCCAAGTTAAATAAATATTATATATGCACAACACATTTCCCTGAATTCATAAATACTTTAGAATCTGGAGTGAGCTGTTATCACTGAAACATTTGAAGGAGAAGCAAGAGGACATCTTGGTTTTTGTCAGAATGAAATCAGTTTTGCCTCAAGGACTATGTCTATATGGTGAAAGAAAATATAATGTAACAGAGAAAAAAATCAAATCAGTATTTTAATATTTAGTTGCAATAATAATAACTAACATATAGAGAGTTTGAAGTTTTACAAAATACATTACATGTATTGTCTCGTTTGAGCCTCACAAGAATCCTATGAGATTGAAGCTATCAAAATTATTATCCCCAGAAAACTGAGGCCCAGAGAAGTTAAATGAGTTCTCCAGAGTCAGTATATGGGGTGGGATTTCAATTCTATGACTTCTTGATTCCAAGCTCAGTGTACCATCTTCTATATCACACTGCTTCTCTTTATAAAAAAATCTGGATGGATTAATTTGGTTTTTCATTTTTCAACCAGTTGTGCTAGTAATGTCGAGGCCCAACCAATGGTCCATTTCTCTCTACCTTGTCGCACAACTATAACCTCAAGACAGAAGGGTGATCAGATCAGTTCACAGGATAAAGTTAGAAAGAAAGAAAGAAATCCCCCATCTATGCTGCTTGTAACAAGTACAAAGGGTGGGGAAGCAGGGTGGGAATAAGTGGAAAAGAAAAAGGGACATTTGAAAACCATCTTTCTCTCTACTGAGCAATTTGTTTCCTAAGTTTCTGTGGCTCTGCTGATGTTCTTCAGGAAACTCAGTGATGTCATTTCCTCTCAATTGGCCAGTTACATAAATGCTGGAAATGAGCCAAGTCAAACAGCCCTCAAACAGATGGCTATGTGTGTAAATGCCAGAAAGTGAGAACAGCCACTTGCAGTTAAAAAAAAAAATTTACCCCACACATGGTATAATGTTTATTTTACAACCTTTCTTATGGACTTAGGTGGGTCATTCTTGTCATTTTTCCAGACAGAAATCCCATAGGAAGCAATTGTAAAATACCAAAGGGGAGGGGAAATTCAGTGGAGATATGAAAATAAAGTAACTTCAGCAGAAGAAAACACAGTGGCTTTGTAGATATAAACATATTCATGAGAAGCCATCCAAAGCACTGGTATTTGGATACTGCCTGAATGGGGTTGGGATACAGAGAGATCAAACCAGGCTGAAATTTCTAGGGGGGAAGGTTTTGCTGTGGGGAAACCAAAGTCATCTGCAAACCTTGAAGTTTGAGACTGAATTGCTCAGACAAAGAGGCGTACTTTGCAGGTTTACTTTGAATCCATCAAAAGCAAATCTAAATTTAGCATAAGGGAGCTCTTCATGACTGACCTACATATCTCTTAGTTCCAAGTACATATTGGTGCAATCAAGAAAAGTTTGCACTTCTAAAGCTGGGAGGAATTTCAATTATGCATAATAAAACATAGCAGGGAATTTGGGGCTTTTTCTTAAATTCTTGAGCCTGTCTGCTACAACTGATAATGACATTTCATTCTCAAAGCTAATGGCAAAATGGAAGCCAGGCGTCCTGTTGGTTAATAGGAAGAGCCACTTTTAAAATGCTGTTTCAAAGGACAGTAAGTTGATTTTTTCAGGAATTCTTTCAATTAGAGTCTCCTTGTACACCAGTATTGTACTGATACGGCAATATGCCAGTGTCTGGCTATTTCTGATAGCCCCCTCTCCTTCCTTTTTTCTACAATAGGAATCTGCTAGAAGAAGAGAGAACTGGATGGGAGACTGTTATAATTCCTTCATTTCTTTCTTCTCTCTGGTAGTCATTTCACATTTTCAAGGAGACAAGTATACCCACTTTCTTCCCCACCACCAAGGGTCCCCAAACATACTAGTCCATCAGCTTATAGTCCCCTTCTAATTCTAATTAGTTACCTTGCTGAACCTAGTTAGTACTCAGAAGTCAAGGGTTAATTGGTCCAATTCCAAACCATTTCTGAAAGGGGGCAAACATATAAATGATCTTGGGCCTAAAATCAGATATTACTCTTCTGTCCCCTTCCCTTCCAGTTTCCAAACAAGTTTGCTGACCATTCTACTTGTTGGATCACAGGTAGATATTCAGAACTGTGCTATTTCTCTTAAGTTCTATGCCCGGTAGGTCAAGGAAGGACAGTTTCAAGACCCTGTTACCTTAAGGTAGGCTTGTGTCCTCAAATGTTTTTCATGCTTATCTTGGACCCTGCTGCCGAACTCCACCAAACAGACTAATAAGTTCCATATGCCCATTTTTTTGAAGAACACACTTTCAAAGCAGCAAATGTTTTGACGGATTGGCTCACAGAGAGCCTGAATACTGTTATACACATCGTTTAGCATTTCACAAGGCCCCCACTGTTAAATTCTGGGAATGAGGCCAGGGTGACCTACCTAATGCAGTACTGACTTACTTTTAAAAACTGAGAATTCTTAAGCATTGTGCTGGTCAGAAATACATTCAGAATCTGAACACATCTTTACAGTCCTAGTGTTTTGAGCATGAGGGACCACAAAACTGCAAAGGCATTTGGATGGGAGAAAAGAACCCAATGCTTTAGTGCCTCATCTGAAGCTTCTTTGAATCTGGCTCACAATGATAGAGACCAGAAAAAAGCAGCAAGAATAGGGTGCTAAGTATATGGTTTGAGATCCCTGTGGGCTCCAGACATCATCAACTCAAGATTTAAAAATACCCTGAGGCCTTTGGGATTCAAAAATTGTTATCTCTTTGTATCATATTTTCCCTTTCATTTGCGCAGACTGGCATACTAGCTTCAAATGAGGTCACCATGTAGCCTCAACCTAAATGCATTTCTGTATGCGGCCACCAAAATCAATGGTTTTTCAGTCAATCCTTCTACTCCCCCTCCCTCTCTTTTTCCAACTGTCTTAAATGGCTGGTCTCACACCATCTATCTGATCCATAGAGTGCAATCAACATGGCTCCAATCTGCTGTTTATCATTGTCCAAGAATGTGCTGCTTTAGGAAAACCTGATCCAGTAGTCTGAGCTTACCAACCAGATCGATTTGAGAAGGATTATTTAGATAAAGAATAGATTCACCTAGCTGAGTATTTCTTTACAGACTATTAAATACTTGGAGAGTTGGAGAAAGGGTAGAAGATGAGAAAAAAAGACAGGAAGAGACAGAAAGAGGAGGGAGAGGTGAGAGGGAGACTTAAAGCTAGAATACTAAGAGTTACTGCTGCTAGTCCAAGACGATTAAAACAGAGTATTTCTGACATTCAATAAAGTAGTAGGAAAATAGGATTTGTTTTTTAAATTGTGGATTTCTAAAACAACTTTTCAGGAACACATATGACACTCAAGGTGAGGGACTGTGTAAGAAATCTCACAGCTCCCTCACCATATCTAACTCTAAGAGGTGGGACCAATTGATACATAAAAAGACTAAGTTCATCTACTGACATTCAGTCAGCTGATCTGGTCCAATTTCTCTTAAATTGCCTTGCCAGACCCTGCTCAACTCCCCATGGCTTGACTCAGACTCCTAGGAACTTTATTTCCCAATAGACAACTCCAATAATATTTTCTTTACAGATATGCAAGACCTGGGCTCAAATCCTGCTTTAGAAACTAGCTGACAAATCCTGCACAATTGACTTCTCTGTCTCAATTTTTCCATCTTTATAATAAAAGGGTGGGATGTGATGGTTCATTTGGTCCCTACTAAATTCAAGTCTATAATCTTATGATTCTATAATCTCTTGGCCTGGTCCAACTCAGAACATTCCATTGATAGATTCCTACACTAATAGGATCCTAGATTCACCCTCCATATAGTGTGTGCTACAAGGTTTCTTGAGGAAATTCTAGTGAGTTGTCTTCATTCATATAGAAGCTTCCTTCTCCTCAGACATTTCTCAAGAGCCTCCTTGGGTTAGCTGCTATACTTCATTGTCAAACACAATTTAATACATTTTCTATAACTTCCCTGGTAGGGAACCAGTCTATCCCTTCCCATAAGGATAGCAACAAGGAAACATATTGACAAACATATGATAATATCTTGATATAACCATTTAAGTTGAGAAACAGTATTAAGAAGTAGTAGTTATAGAGTCAGCTTTGAAGCCAGGAAGACCTCCAATTAAGTCTTCATTCCAAAACACAATGACTATATGACCCTGGATCACTTTACCTCTCAAAGTTCTGCCCTCTTTAAGATTCTGAGTTGCAGAGAAGGGGTTGACTTGAGTTGGGGGAAAGAGTTTCCTCAGTCCTATAATAAAAAGAGATATATAGATATACATATATTCACATACATACATATGTAGGTATAGAATAGCTACCATTTCTATAGCATTTACTATGTGCCAGGCACTGTGCTAAATATTTTATAATTATTATTTCATTTTATCCTCACAACAACCTTGGGAGGCAGGTGCTGTTGTTATCCCTAAGTTGAAGATGAGAAAACTAAAGCAAATAGTGATTGGGTGACTTGCCCAGGGTCATTCACCTAATAAAGTGTCTGAGATTATATTAAAACTCAAGTCTTTCTGGTTCCAGTCCCGATACTCTTTCTACCACACTACCTGCCCCCTGACTAAAGGAATCATAGGTCCAATTCTTATCTGCAATTTTTAAAATTGGAGATAATACCTTTCCAGTAAAATGTTCAATAAAAGCTCTTTTAGGTTATTAGATTTTGTTGCTATAGTACTTCATTAACTCCCTTGGGGGAGGAAGTGAGGTTGACAAATGAACAAACAAAAAATCAAGAATTGTACATCCAAAAATTCTTTTCTAACATGTCATTTTGACTAAGCAAAAAATTGGTCTTCATAAAACAAGTAAATATTACGGAGTGATTTTTTTTTAATGCTTACCTTGCTTTAGAATCGATACTACGTTTCTGTTTCAAAGCAAAAGTGCAGTAAGGGCTAGATAAATTGGAGTTAAATAACTTATCTAGGGTCACAGAGCTAGGAAGTATATGTAGTCAAATTTGAACCCAAGATGTCTTATGTCTAGACTTGACCCTCTCTCTCCAGATTTACCTCACTGTTCCCAGAAGTACTTCTTAATGGGAGAAGACATCATGGAGAGGTCACTTAGGCTATATCTCATGCTCCACTTCTTTCCTTTTTGACTACTTTCACTATCATAGTTCAGGTTATCATCACCTCCTCTGGACTATTGGAACAGTTTCCTACTTAGGCTCCCTTCTTCAGTCTCTTCCTTCTCCAATCCATCCTCCACACAGTTGTGAGAACAGATCATTCCCCTGCTCAATAAGCTCCAAGATTTTCTCTTGTCTCTAGGCTCAAATACAAATTCCTCTGTTTGGTGTATAAGCCACCTACTTTTTTGAGCCTATTATCTACTGTCTTCCTTCTTTCTACAATCTGTCTAGTCACAGAGACTTTCTTTTATTTTTAATATTTTATTTTTTAGAAAATTTTTCCATGGTTACACGATTCATGTTTTTACTTTCCCCTTCAATCCCCTCATAGCCAATGCACAGTTCCACTGGTTTTAACATGTGTCACCGATCAGGACTTATTTCCAAATTGTTGATAGTTGCATTGGTGTGGTTGTTTCGAGTCCACACCCCCAATCATGTCTGCCTCAACCCATGTGTTCAAGCAGTTGCTTTTCTTCTGTGTTTCCACTCCTGTAGTTCTTCCTCTGAATGTGGGTAGCGTTCTCTTCCATAAGTCCCTCAGAACTGTTGTGGATCATTTAATTGCTGCTAGTACAGAAGTCCATTACATTAGATTTTACCACAGTGTATCAGTCTCTCACAGAGACTTTCTTAATGTTCCTTATAAATGATATTCTTTTTCCTATATCTGTGCTCCTGATTATGCTTCTAAAGTTGGAATGTACTGCCTCCTCATCTGTGTGTTTTATAACCTGTAGATTCCTCCAAAGCTCAGTCCAAGAGCCACCTCCTACCTGAACTTCTAGAGCTTCCCCATCAAAATTACCTGACATTTACTTTGTATATATTTTGCCACCAGTTGTCCTGACTTTTATCTTACCACTAGACTTTCGATGACTTTAGAAGAGAGAACAAGGCTGAGGACTTTGTGCAGTTCTGCCTCACTTAAATCCACTTTATCCTCAAGTCAAGACATCATGCTGTGATATCACTGGTCTTTGAAAAAGAAGGATGCACAATAGCCATGTATTTTGTCTATGCAAACAGTTGTACAGGTTGTTTCCCCTGATAGCGTGTAAGCTCCTTAAGGGGCACAGACTATTGTGTTTTTGTCCATGTAATCACTATGCTTAGAATAGGACCTGACCCATAACAGGTGCCTAATAAATGTTTAGTGATAGATTATATAAGTAGATATTTTACTTCTTGAGTTGATTTGGCCGCTGATATCCAACCCAGCTCTAAAAGATAGGATATTACAACCAGAACCTTTTGAGTTCTAATATGGCCTCAGATATTTACTAGCTAGGTGACCCTGGACCAGTCACTTAACCCTGTTTGCCTCAGTTTCTTCATCTCTCTAAAATGAGTTGGAGAAGGAAATGGCAAACTGCTCTAGTTTCTTTGACAGGAAAATCCCAAATGAGGTCATGAAAAGTTGGAACATGACTAGACAACATGGCAACCTATGAATCTGAGTGAACAACAGTAGGGTCACAAGATCTGAGTCTGAATCTTCTCTCTACCGCTAACTAGTAGCTGTGTGACCTTGGATGAGTGACCTTAGTTCCCTCATCTTTAAAATGAAGTTACACTAGGAAAGTAAGACTCCTCCTAGCTCCAGGCCTAGAATTCTATGGTTCTGTGAACATATTATACTGGAAAGAACCTTGATCTTCCAAGTAGCACCAGTCCTTGGTTCTTAGCTCCGGTCCCAGTTCTGCCATTTGTCAGCTATGTAACCCTGAGCAAACCATCAAACCTCTTAGGACCTCAATTTCTTCATCAGTAAAATGGCAATGCTAATATCTACAATAACAACTTCATACAGGAACATGCTTTGAAAACCCTGAACTATGGTGGAAATATGAATTATTATAAAAGCTAAAGTTTCCATCAGAAATGTGCTAGACAATCTGACCTCAGACACTTCCCAGCTGTGTGACCCTGGGCAAGTCACTTGACCCCCATTGCCTACTCTTACCACTCTTCCACCTATAAGTCAATACACAGAAGTTAAGGGTTTAAAAAAAAAAAAGAAATGTGCTAGACAGTATTATTTCACAGAAAATATGACAAACCAACAGGTAGACAACAGAGACAAATTTTCATCTCTGAAATGGTTACAAAGACTGAATGTATAATAGAGGACGGGACTGGACTGGTGATTTCTTTAGTCTAGAGAACTTCTGAATGAGGAAACTCACTATCAGAGCAAGGGAGGGCCTTTAGTGCATCTGAGTCTGAAGGGATTGCCTAGGGCAGTGGTAGCAAACTGTATATGAGGATCCCTGCAGGCTGCATATTGACTTAGTTTTTAAGTGTAATGTTATTTTTATTGCATTTTTGTTTATATTGTTAGATATTTCCCAATTACATTTTAATTTAGTTTGGACAACTCTCAGGAGTATTCTGGGCAGCATGTGTCCAGCAGGTTACACGCTTTTGACACCTCTGGCCTAGAGTGATGAGAAACTAAATGATTCCGGGGGTCACACAGGCAATATGTGTCAGAGGCAAGCTTTGCACTGTAGTCATCTTGGCCCCAAAGTCAGCTCTCTTTCCACTGTAGCATGCTGCCTTTTAACATATATAACATAAAAATCACAATCTATGGTTTTACAGCTGAAAAGAGAAAGAATCAGTCTTCTAATCCAATACTCCATTTTATAGATTAGGCTCAGATAAGTAGTGATATGATCACTGTTATATAGATGAACATTGGCAAACTTTATTTATTGATTAGCTCGTTCATTCTTTCAAAAAATTGATCCTGAGTATTTAGTAACTAACATCAGACTCTTTAAATTTTTTTTACTTATTTCTTTGTTACTTTAAAATACCCATTTAACTCCCTCCCCCTTTCCCTCCACCTATTGGAGAAGGCATTATTTGACAAAAATAATATGTTTTTATAAAACTATGTCTTGCTTATTTCTATTTATCAATTCTTTCTCTAGAGGTGGTCTTTCACAAGTCATTCTTCAAACAATATTTCTGTTGCTATATATAAAACATTCTCTTGATTCTTCTTGTTTCATTCTTCATAATTTCATGTAGGTCTTTCCATGTTATTTTGTTTTGTTTTTTTAAGAAATCAACCTATTTGTCACTTCTTATGATCAGTAGTATTCCATCACAATCATATGCCACAACTTGTTCAGCCATTCCCCAAATGATAGGCATCCCCTCAATTTCTAGTTCTTTGTTACCACAAAGAGAACTCCTAGAAATATTTTAGATCTTACAGGTTCCTTTCCTTTTTTTTCCTGATCACCTTAGGAAATAAACCTAATAGTGTTTTTGCTGGGTCAAAATAGCATCAGAGGGGGCAGCTGGATAGCTCAGTGATTGAGAGTCAGGCCTAGAGATGGGAGATCCTAGGTTCGAATCTGGCCTCAGACACTTCCCAGATGTGTGACCCTGGGAAAGTCACTTGACCTCCATTGCCTACCCTTACTACTCTTCTGTGTTGGAGCCAATATACAGTATTGACTCCAAGACAAAAGGTAAGGGTTTAAAAAAAATTGCGTTTGACTCTTGGAGTGAATTAAAAGATAAATAAGACCCAGTCCTTGCCATCAAGTAGCTTATTGCCCAGTAGAGAGTGGAAAACAGCTTTAGCTTTCCCAGTCCTAGCCCATTAGTATTTCACTACATAAACACACACACATTCATATCATTCAAACTACATTACTTTGGGTTTGAGGTTTTTTAGGCAACTAGATTCTTGTTGAAACTAGAAGAAAAAGTAAATTCAGGCTCTCATCCAGTCAATGGTATTCAAATACAATCAAAATATTAATTTTGCTTTTACAGTCACCAGAGGGGGGAAAATAATCCTCATTCTGCAGCTTTGGCCTCACAATCTATACACATTCACATTCCTGGAACTCTAGAACAAAGAAGAGAACTCTTCCTCCCAAAGTTTCTCAGCTTACTGAGAACAATATCCATTTTTCCAAGGAGTAGGTGACTATTGGTTAACGCAAGCACTGTCCTTTTGCCTGAGTGCTGTCTAAAGTAGGAATACAGAGAGGTCCAAGAGTTACATTCACCTAATGTCAATACAGAAAAACATGACTTTGAGTCTTACCCCACTAAAAATAAAATTCACAAAACAGGGAAAATAGAATGCTCATGCAAAAACACCATAGACCAAGGCCCTCTGGACACTGTAGTTGAGAAGGTGACACTACTCATTTCTATTCTCATGTTACTGTCAATACTTCCCATTCCCAGTTCCCATCAGGGTATCGCCTTAGGGTTGCAACAGTTTGTATGGCACCCATATCCTAGCTTTCTGTCAAAGGAGGTCCTAATTTATCTCTATTATGACTAAGCTTTCTACAATTTTTTTTGAACCCTTACCTTATGTTTTAGTATCAATTCCATGTATTGTTTCCAAGGCAGGAGAGTGGTAAGGGATAGGCAATGAGGGTTAAGTGACTTGCCCAGGGTCACACAATTAGATAGTATCAAAGATCAAATTTGAACCCAGAAATTCCCATCTCCAAGTTTGACTTTCAGTGCATTGAACCACCTAGCTGCCCCTGCTTTTAACAAATCTAATTGATCTTAGCTTTTCCTTTCATTGCCTGTCTTATCTGATTTGGCATGTTTCTTTCACTATTCCATCTTGTTTGAAAAGGTATGTATTTAGTTTCTATTCTTTGTCATATCCAGGTTCCTCACCACCAATAGCTTTGGATTTGCTATTATAACAGACTTACTAGCCTCACATAAGAAATCATGTCTGGTTTATTTTTTTATCTCCAATACGTAGCACCTTAGGTACTTCATAAATATTCACTGATTGTTTGAATTATTGACTTGATTTGCAATAGCCATCATATAATCAGCATTTCTATGGACTTTATATTTCATCTTTTCCATGAATCTTTTTCTGATATCTCAACTTGAAAATCTGTCAATAAATACTCATTAAGCACCTAGTATGTGTTAAGCACTGTGCTAAGTTCTGGGGCTACTAAGAAGGCAAAAGATAGTTCTGGAAGCCTTGGTTGCTGCATTAGCTGCCTCCCAAAAGAAAAGAAAATATAGTAAAATGACAATATATAATAATTTCTAAATTTGATGGAATAAGCATCAGATACTATAAAGATAAAACAATAAATAATATGAAGTTCAAGATTTTATTGATTACCTAAGTACTTCTCCAAGAGCATACACATTGCAAAAGCTATGAATTTTCCTTAAATGGAATTTAAAGAGTGTTGCATACTCAATTTTTAGCCTGCCATGGGGTTCTGGGATGGTGCTATGAAGAGTGAATCAAACTTTGTCTATCAATCAACAATTTTTTTTTGTTTTGTTTTGTTTTTTTTAAACCCTTGTACTTCGGTGTATTGTCTCATAGGTGGAAGAGTGGTAAGGGTGGGCAATGGGGGTCAAGTGACTTGCCCAGGGTCACACAGCTGGGAAGTGGCTGAGGCCGGGTTTGAACCTTGGACTTCCCGTCTCTAGGCCTGACTCTCACTCCACTGAGCTACCCAGCTGCCCCCTATCAATCAACAATTTTTAAATTAATCAATCAAAAACTTAAACACCCCTACTTAGCACTAAATAAGAGAGTTCACAAGTCACTTACTAAAGTGAGTGGCAACTCCAGAGGCCACTGCCCTGCCCCTTGGCAGTTCTAGGCAAACTGAAAGGCTACAATTGGTTCCCATAAAGTGGAGGAAGGGACAGGAAGTAACATAGAAAAAGAACTATGAAAAGTCCTGAACTTCCTTTTGAGGGGATCTTGGACTGCTTCTTGGAGGATTGCTCCTGGATCTTCTCCTTTGGACTCAGTATTGGAGGACTTCATCTTGGGACTTGGCCTTTGGTATTCTCCTTTGGAGTCTGTCTTGGGTGGGTAAGTAACTGGCCTCCCTTTCCTGGCTTCTGGAGAGATTGGTTCCAGAGATCCTTGCTGAGGCTTTGGAGGAGGCTGCGTTGGTGGACCTCTAGCTGAAGACACTCCAGATATGGGGAAGCCCCTGTGGGGCTGAGCCTCACTTCACTGGAGAAAGACTTGTTAAAAACTGTCTCTTTAGCTACCTTTTCCATTTTCATTCTTTCTACCTCTTTGTAAATAAAGCTACCAAAAGTCATTTTTGACTTGCTATAATATCTTTAAATTGGAGACCACAATATTACTTTAGAATTCTCATATTTAACATAAAAACTGAAATTTGATTTCTTGCAGTGCTTAGAACGCTTCCACTTTAGACTGCGATGAGCCATGCAAGCAGAAGAGACCTTAGGACAGAGATAGTGAACATTTTAGAACCTTTTAGAGACCACGTGCCATGTCCTGCCCTTCCATCTGCAGGCAGTGCCCCACCCCCAGAGACCAAGCCCCCATGCACATACGCACCTTACCCCAAACAGGGGAGAGAGAAAGAGAGGGGAGTGGCCTGAGCACTCCACTCAGGGGAGGAAGTAAGTGCAGAGGGGTGGGAGGCCAGAGGAGAGAGGGAAAGGAAAGTCTCCACCAGACTGGAGTCCCTCTGCCTTTCTTGTAACTAAGTTTGCCAGGGATGGAACAGGTGCCCACAGAGAGGTCTCTGCATGCCATCTTTGGCATACATGCCATAGGTTCACCATCACAACCTTAGGAAATATTCAAATATTTTGTGTGTAGTACATTACTTGTTAAGTTTTGTTGTAGAAGATTTCATCACTTAGAATTTTTCACCTGGAATGAAATATATTTTGGACAAAGTCCACCATGGGTTCATTAACTAGAAATAGATCAGAAGTCACCAACTTCTTATTTTGGGTATTCATTAAACATTTACAGGTAGTTGGAAATTATGCTGGACATTGAAGTATAAGTTGCTGGCTTCAAGGAACTTATAGTCTAATTGGTGAAAAAAATATGTCTATTTAACACAATTAGAGGATAATCAACAAAGGCATTGGGAATAAGCATAGCCCCTGCTCTCTTCTAGTAGGTGGATATTACATATACAAGGACAATCATAATTTTTAATAATATATACATGATAAGGGAAATTATCCTTTTTTATATACTTCATTATTTTACAGTCTGTCAAATGAAATTAACTAAATATACCCATGAATTCTAACATAATATAGCTCTTAAGGTAAGGTAAATAAAAAATGAACAAACAGCTGATGGGAATATTATTGGGGATGTAAACGATAACTCTAGTCCAACTAGATTGGGGATGTAAAAGATAAATCTAGTCGAACTATCAATAATATGGAATTAGGTCTTAATCAATGATACATGTGAAATCCAGTGGAATTGTGCATCAGCTATGGGAGGGGAGTGGGGGGGGAGTTTGGGGAAGAGGGAAAGAACATGAAACATAACTATGGGAAAATATTCAAAATAAAAATAAAATAAAATAAACACACACACACACACACACACACACACAAAGAAACTCACTCCAAAAATGAATTGGAACATATTTTCTAGTCATTTCTAGTAGAAAAAACTGTTTTCAGATTACTTTGCCATTTAGTCTATCAAATATCATTGAGTGAATTAGAAGTGGTCTTTTATTTTATATCCTGAGGGAATTAAATGTGGTGACATACCTCCAAAGTAAGCAGTTCCTCATATTCTCTAAGGCAGATTTTAAAACATTGACCACAATGGGATGCATGTCCCCATGTTATCCCTACATTTTACCTCTACACTAGATACCTTCTACCTCACAAATTCTCTATGTTTTTCAGCTTTCTGGTATATGTTTTCTTCTTCCATTAGATTGTAAACTCTGAGGGCAAAGAATATTTTTCCTTTTGTTATTTGCATTGCTAGTAGTTAGCACTGTGCATGGCACAAAGTTGGTGGCTAATGAATGTTTTTTCATTGATTGGCTGACTGACTTCCCAAAAGACCATGACAGGAAATAGATCTAGTTTGAATCCCCTAAAGTGGCCACAAATTGTTAGATCCATTGTAGTCTGTTAAGAAAGCCCCATTGGTTTGACTTCACTAGATAGAATCAGAGGCAATGAACTTTAATAGAAAGTAGTACAAAACTGCCTGCCTATTAAGCAATTGATACTGGCTAATTCTTGGTGGTCCATCTTTTCAGGGATGTATTGGATGTTGTTGTTTCAACTTCATTTGTTTCTAACACTTAAGCAAAAGGAAAATTTTTTTCTGTAGCTTTCTGAAGAATCCAATCTGTATTCTTTCTATGATTTATATAGCAGCTCAAGGTGCAATCAGTGATCCCCGCCCCAGGAAAACCATAAGATGCTTTTTGGGCTAATGTTGATGATGAATTTTCATACCTGATAAGCATGAAGTAGTTCATCATCATTTATTTCTGAATGAGCCCTCCCTGCCATTTTCATAATGTACAATGACTCTTCTGACTTGCCCTCCACCAAGTGTCATGGAGAGGTCCCCCTGTTAGCCAGTGGGCAGGGTCATGGACCAGAGAAAGAGCTTTTTATGATTTTCTTGAGTCTCTGAAAGTCAAATTTTCCATTCAGTTCTGGTCTTTTCATCAGGATTTTTGAAAGTCCTCTATTTAAATAAATACCCATTTTCCCCCCCTGAAGGATTATACTGAGTTTTGCTGGGTAAGTGATTCTTGGTTGAAGTACTAGCTCCTTTGCCCTCTGGAATATTATATTCCAGACCCTTCTACTCTATCATGTAGAAGCTGCTAAGTCTTATGTTATGCTGACTGTGGCTACATGATATTTGAATTGGGTTTTTTTTGGCCACTTATAATATTTTCTTCTTGACCATGGAGTTTGGGAACTTGGCTATAATATTCATGGGAATTATCTTTTGGGGCTCTCTTTTAGTAGCCTATGGGTAGATTCTTTCCATTTTCATTTTTCCTCTGGTTCTAGAATATCAGGGCAGTTTTCCTTAATGATTTCTTGAAAGATGATATTTAAGCTCTTTTTTTTTTATCATGGATTTCAAGTAGTGCAATAATTGGTAAATTTTCTCTTCTGGATTTATTTTCCAGGTCAGTTGTTTTTTTTCCCATGAGCTAGTCCACATTTTCTTCTATTTTTAAACTTTGGTTATTTCTTGATGTCTCATGGAGTCATGAGCTTCCACTTACCTAATTCTAATTTTTAAGAAATAATTTCCTTGAGTGAGATTTTGTACCTCCTTTTCCATTTGGTCAATTCTACTTTGTAAAAAATTCTTTTCCTCAGTGAATTTTTGTACCTCTTTTTCCAAAGGGCCAATTCTGTCTTTCAAGAAATTTTTCTCTGCTTTATATTTTTGTATATCTTTTTCCACTTGGCCAATTTTGCTTTTTAAGAATTTGTTCTCCTCTTTGGGTTTTTGTGTGTCTTTTACCATTTGATCAGGTAAATACCTGTTTTTCAAGGTACTAATTTCTTTATATATCTTTACGGCTCCTTTACCAAATTGTTGATTCTTTTTTCATGATTTTCCTGTATCATTCTCATTTCTTTTTCCAATTTTTCTTCTACCTCTTTTATTTGATTTTTTAAAATCCTTTTTGATCACCTCCATTAATTCTTTTTGGGTTTAAGAGCAATTTATATTTTTCTTGGAGGCTTTGGATACAGTATTGACTTTCTTGTCTTCTGAATTTGAGTCTATCCTGTCGCAAAAATAACTTCCAGGGCTGTTTCTTTGTTGTTGTTGTTGTTGTTTGCCATTTTCCTGCCTTTTTCTTTTCTTTTAGTTTAGAAAACTATCAAAATTGGCCTCTTTAACTGTGGTGAAGCAATCACTGTTCCAAATATCAGGTTTCTTTGGACAACTGCCCTTAGAGCTAGAAGTAGGGATCTATTTGCTTTCAGTTCTTCCAAGGTGGTATGATGTAAGGAGAGGTATGTTTAATACTCTCCTGGCCTGTGCTCTGGCCTATGAGTAACTCCAAGCACTGTTTTGCTCCATGGAACGGGACGAGGATCCCCTGCTCCCTTGCAGCTATAAGTGCTGATGTGTGCAACTGCTCCTCCTCATCCATAACTGAGACCTGGTTCTGTGAATGGGTAATATGACAAGAGACATGCACCCAGATCTCCTTCTGAGCAGTTGTCCAATGCTACCTTACCATCTGTGGCTGAGCATTCCAGAAGCCTTGTCTGTTGCTTTAGCCCAAAACCTGTTGACTCAATGGATCCTGTCCTGGTGCACTAGATCCCTCCAGCTGACCTTCTAAATTGTTTGGGGCTAAATTTTACTTCACCTTTTCTTCTTGTGGATTATACTGTTCCAGAATTTGTTTTGAGGTATTATATCATTGCTTTTTGAAGAGTGATTTGCCAGAAATCAGATGGGTCCCTGTACCTTCTCTGCCATCTTGATTCTGCTCTACCAGCTATATCAGAAGGTCCATCGTTAAACAGCTGCCAGAATATCTTTAGCCAGAATACACTGGAATGGACATCTAGCAAATGACTTCACCTATAAGAACTTCCATTCCCTCAACTACAAAATAACAAAATGTATTAGCTAATCCCTCAGTGCCTTTCCAGCTGTAAAATCTTGAATCACTTGTTCTAATGTGTTCAAATATGTGATAAAAATATAACCAGAGTTTAGAAATGGAGACAGTTGTAAGCTGTAGTCATCAGAGAAATCTCCAGAGTAGTCCAAGCTTGCATTATACCAAATAGATAAAGTTTAGATAAGCAGAAGACGACAGACAAATTCATTATGTCACAAAGAATAATCACTTATTACCTTAAGTAATACCGTATTCCTCAATGACAACTGTCATTAAGTGATCAAACAAGACTGAGCCCTTGCTAGAAAATATAAGGCTGGGGGCAAAGAGGTGGTTCATTGGATTGACAACTAGGCCTAGAGATGGGAGGTCCTGGATTCAAATTTGGCCTTAGACACTTCCTACTTGTATGATCCTCGGCAAGTCAGTTAATCCCCAATACCTACTCCTTATTACTCTTCGGCCTTGGAACCAATGGCCGTTATTGATGCTAAGATGACAGGTAAGGGTTTTTTAAAGAAAAGAAAGAAAGTATAAAGCCCAGGGTACAATTCATTCATCTTTATGAGAATAAGGCAAGCTATCTCTCATTGACAAGCAGTAATAACTATAATAACCTATACTTCGGTTCAAATAAATAAGCAGATAATTCTAGTTAACTCAAACAATCAAAAAAATTGAAAACATCACACTAATTAATAATTTATTAGTAGTTGTTTGCTCTTTATTTTCATTCAGAGATGACATTTAGCCTAGATGAGTATATTTGAGACAAACTCATTCAAATAAAATGGGCACATCAAAAAAAAGTACCATAATTTCAATGAACAAATTGTGTGGCTTCATCTGACACATGGGTTTTCCAGGGTACAGCATGAGATAATCAGATACACAGTTAAAATGTCCTGAGCTCATCCACTCTCTCATTTAGTCTAAACACAAGAAGGGTCTGTTTCCCTCTATCCTATCTATGTTTCACACCCCATTATAATCCAAAGCAATCAAATTAAAGTATAGAAAAAGAATTTATCATCTAGCCACATTTTGGGTCCATCCATCCAGCTCTTCAATAAGTTTTTCCAAAGTTTCAGTAAAATACAAAGTACATTCTCAAAGCCCTTTTCATTTTAAAATTGATGATTACCATAAGGGAAAATTTAATCCATGTGTTGATGATTCATTCAAGCACCAAAATGTTATTGTTTTGTAAGAGCTATTAATGTTCAAGAAGCTTTTTGACTCTTAGTAAAGATTTCCCCTCACAAATGAGAAGCTGTGGATTTGTCCCATAAACAAAAACATGGCCCCCAAAAGTATGAAGTAATCGTTGACAGGGTTAACATGAGTTCTAAAAGTAAGATAGGATATAAAATGAGGGAAGTTAACCTAAATGATCTCTAAGGCTCCTCCAGCTTTATATTATGATTCTAAGATTCCTTTCCTTTTATTCACAATACATGCACACACACACATATACACACACACACACACACACACACACACACACACACACACACACAGCATGATATACAAGAAATGTGGTGTCCTTTCAGTGGAACAAAGCATTTACTCCTTCCCAATTTCATTCTCTAAATCTGTTTCCCAACCTCAAATGCAAATCAGAGGAGTGAATATCTAAATTCTCTACTGGGCCACTGTATGCTCCCCAATCTCACTCAACCCTCAGGGGGTAGGTCAAGATGAATCTGAGGATAAGAGGATTGGTGCAAAGGAAGGAAAGTATGCAGTGTCAGGATTCAGAGAAAAGAAAAAGTCAGATTTTCAAAAGAATAGTTTTGAAGGAATAAGGAACTGTCATAGTAGTTTCCTGGATTGCCACCAATTGCTAAGGACTTGAAGTTGAGAAATACTGCTCTGGTGAGCAAATGATTTCTTGGAGTTACTTTCAGCTCTATCATAGGTCCAAGGGACACCACACATATCTTGTCTAGTGACCTAGTTCATCTTAGATGACTCAAAGTTTCCTTCCAGTAATAAATCTATGATCTTATCAGCTCTCATTCAAATTAACTACTCTATTGGAATGAGCATTGGAATGTAGCATTCACTTGGGAGATATCAGAGATGCAATTATTATTTACCTGATTTCCAAAATAGTAAAGTGGTCATCATGATTTTCACTTGTTTGCATTCCCAGCATATAACACTCTGGAAATATTTGTTGATGATTATGTTTCTAATGATCTCTAGCAACTTAAACTACATATTTGATATATGCATATTGAGTTGAATTGATGTGTATTCCTACAAAGACATGCTTCCCTGTCAGACACAGAACTTCCTCAATAAATACAGCTCTCCTATTTTCTGGGGGGATGGGGGGGCAACGGCAAATGAAATAAAAAGTAAAGATAGATTTTTTAAGAGAGGTTGAAGTGATGTAAAACAATTGACACAACAAAAAAACAACAGAATATCCCAGAAAACTGAAAGGAAACATTGAATCTCCTTGATAATTAGAGAGATTAACCAATCAGTTTAGAGGATAGGCTCATTTAAGAAGTGTTGCATAGAAGAAATATTATTATGAGTACCATCATTCATGTCAAAAAACAATGACTCAGTGGTATCAAATGTGATAATGATCTCCTACTGGCTACATGTTGATTTAGAAAACCACTTATTAACATTATCTATGTTCTATTGTATTTTTATTTATTTTGTTAATATGTCTCAATTACATTTTAATCTGATTCATAAAGGCTCTCAGGAGTGTGACACCCACCCCCCATTATGTTTGATATTTCTGGTATAGAGTTAAGAGTGCTAGATAGAAAGGCCTGTGTTGGAATCTTGCCTCAGATATATACTATGTGACAGAGTGGAAGCTAATTAACTTCTTTCAACCTTAGTTGAAATTGGGATAACATTAGTTCCTATTTCACAGGGTTGTTATAAGAATCAAATGGTATAATATATGTAAAGCCCTTTGCAATTTTAAATCATTATAGAAATGTCAGCAGTGATGATGATGAAGAAGAAAATCAGTGGTAATGAAAATAGGCATGTAAAAAGCCTTGTTTGAGAACCAGCTAATTCCAAATATTTCAAGAGCATTTATTGATGAAACTGGAAGGACAACAAAGGGTTATGAAACATAATAGATTTCCCAGCATTTACATAAGAAGATATTTTCATTATCAGTGATTTACCACTGCAACTCAAGATCCATGGGATTTTTTTTATCTAACTTGCAACTGAAACCTTGCACATGTATTAACTTTCTCATTAGACAAGCTCCTTGACAGTCATAAAACTACCTTACTTTTCTATTTGTATCCTCTACACTTAGCATAGTTTCCTTTAAAAATTCATTCACTCATTAAATATTTTAAAGGTGATTGAGCTAATTGCTACTGGCCCTTATACTTGCTTTCTTATCTTTATAAAAATCTTTATGAGCATGATCTAAACATGATCTAACCATGCATAAATTGAAGGTAACTTTGATGATGAAAATAGGAAGTCTTGCACAATTGTCTATAGAAGACCACATTTTCAAAGTCATGAAACATTAACACTGGTAGAAAATACAAGATCCCAATGGTTTTAGTGTTTATTGCAAAAGGAGATTTGGTTCAGTGTAGCACAATGCAACCTTAAAGGTTTCCTTTCAGTAAGGTTTCTCCCATACACATGTTAAGAACATACCTGGTTCTTTGCTAGATGCAACCACAGAGCTCATTTTGTTCAACAATCCTCTGATTATCAACAGTAAGTGAAGCATAAAATCAGGATATGCTCACTAAAGGTGTTGGTCACTGTCATGGGGTTGTCCTGCATAGAGGCCAGATGGAAGAATTCCCTACAGAAAGTGATATTTTCCAGATGTCCTTACTTTTACACAACAGTGCTACCATCAAGCCAGAATAGTATAGTACATCGAGCCTTGTAATTCTGTAGGGACCCTTCATTCAAATCCATAATCATACAAAAGAAATTAACCTAGCATTCACAAAGAAGAAGCCATGAGAATGAAGAATCATTTTAATAATAAAAATTATGTAGTTATCTTAGTAGTCTAAAAAAGACACTTAGAAGGAAAATAAACTGGGTTCAGAACTAGTTAAGAGAAAGAGAAGGGAATGGGTTTATGTGGGAAATTGGGTCATTTCATGGTCTTAAATGTTGCATTCTGACTTAAAAAAAAATTCTGTTCAATACCAGAATTCTTCTAGTGATATTCTATATCTGTGGATCATAGAATATCACAATGTCCAAAAGAATTAACTTTGTGGCTTATATGGTAGATTTAAGTGAGTTGCAATATATTATTAAGATGATTTGCAAGCAAGAAGTGGCATAAAAAGCAATCTAAAGAAATGTATGATTGGAAAAATCTGATCATGTAACAGATGGACAGCTCAAATGCTGCTCTGGCGCTCATGAGATCTTAAAAGGTCTAGAGAAAATCTTCTAGCATGTTAAATAGATCTCCTTGGAAGAATTTATGGAAGAACAAAGACAAGAACCACACAGAATGAGAAGGTATGAATAGGTTGTATCAGAGAAGGAAGTATCTATGTTGATGAGATTATGAATTTTCATCATAATATCACAGTAATTTTTCTAAAGTTCTTTGATGAAACACTCGTAAATCTAAAGTAGCATTTATAGTTTAATATTCTTTTCACTCTGGCACATCAACAATTAACATTTGCCCTAAAAGTAATAGAGTAGGCCTATATAAATGTCCTAGGGGTTGGTGGTGGAAGATTATATTAGGGTCTTTAGGCATGGGTAGGAGCTATATGGCAGCTAAGGAGCACGATTGATATTGTGCTAGGTCATCT
Source organism: Gracilinanus agilis (assembly GCF_016433145.1). Lineage (NCBI taxonomy): Eukaryota > Metazoa > Chordata > Mammalia > Didelphimorphia > Didelphidae > Gracilinanus > Gracilinanus agilis. The sequence continues at coordinate 378,406,498 of NC_058130.1, forward strand.
TCCTGAGTTCAAATCTGGCCTCAGACCCTTATTAGCTATATGACCCTGGACAAGTCATTTAACCATGTTTATCTCAGTTTTCCCATACATAAAATGAGCTAAAGAAGGAAATAGCAAACCACTTTAGCATATTAGACATGACGAGAATGACTAAACAACAACAGGAACTATACGCCAAAATGTCATAGAAACTAGAAGGTGGAGCCATCCACAGAAACAGTAAAGACCACAAAAAAAATTGAAAGGGAAGACTATAAGAGCATTTATGGGCAGAGTGAATTGGAAGTACCAGAATTTCATTCATGTACAGTTTTAGATGCAAGTCTCCAATTTTAAGAGAAAAGCTGGGACTAGAAATAAAGATTTGGAGACCACCAGAAAAGAGGAGAATCCCCAGTTTCTTCAGCTAATTTCACAAATCCTGGTCAGTCACCTTTGAATGCAGTCCAGTTTGTCAATACCCTTCTTAAAATGAGGCAAGCATGGTACCCCAGATGTGGTAGAAATCACAGAATTAATGTCCACACAGCTTACTTTGATCCTTTAATACTTTAATAGATCTTTGATGTCACCAATGTAAGTGCACTTTCCAACAGTATATATATATATATATATACTTTACATCTTAGGTGATTTGTGCTCATATCTTCTTATAAATCTGCCGGAGTAACTCAACAACCTAAGAGCCTTTCTCTAGATCACTTGACATTGGATAGCTCCCAATGGAGTGCATGGATTGTCTATGGGCTATTCTTCTATCTCATTATTTGACCAGCCTATTTCCTTTTCTGGTCCTATATTACTTAGGTATATCTCTTCTCCACACAATTATTCACTGGTAGTATGTTGAAGTCTATTGATGCCAAGCACATACCTCTCCTTTATCCCTTGGGTGGCCAACAACTCTAATTCTTCAATGAAGTTCCATGATTCAGAACCATGTAATATTATTAGAAGAATATAGATGTTTAAAAGACAGATTAGAAATTTGGAGTTCTCATAAAAACTGTGCAATTTTCCAATATCACCAAGCATTTATTAAGTCCTTACACTGTGCTAGGCACTATGCTAAGTTCTAAGGATACAAAGAAAAGCAAAAACAGCTCCTGTCCCAAAGGAGCTTATAGTCTAATGAGGGAGGTATCATGTAAATAGCTAGATCCATGCAAGATATATGCAGGGAAAATGAGAAATAATTTCAGAGCAAATGTTATTGTTGTTATTATTGTTGTTTTCTGGCCTTTCCAACAATAATACTAATAATAGCATTTATATGGAATTTTAAGGTTTGCAAGTAACCAAGGGCGATTCAACTGACTCCCTTCTTCCAAGTCCTTTCTGGGTCTTGTTCTTTCTCTATTTCCAGTATTTGTTCAAGATACACTTCATTAATGTATGCATTGGATGAGCCATCCATAGCACTACATATCAAAGTCTGGACAACAGGCAGTCTTCATCTACTTGGATTTTTTTGTGTGAATATAATAAGTCTTGGACTAATAATATTACTAACTGAAATTTGTATATATGTTTACATTTTTCAAAGTACTTCTCATATATTTTCTCATTTGATCCTGACAGTGTTATGAATTAAGTAATACAGGTTTTTAACTACATTGGCAGATGACAAAAGAAGACTAAAAATTGGCCCATAAACCCAGAGCCAGTGTCAAAGGCAAATTTTAAGTTGCCCTTTCCAAGGACAGCACTCTCTCCACTAGACCCCTACCTAAAGAAATTCAGGGTTGCCATAAGATTTTTTCCTTTATATAACAGATATGTGTTCTTTTACAACATGACAAGCAGGGAAGTACTTATTGCATGATAGCATGTGTATAATCTATATCATGTTACCTGCCATCTTGGGGAAGAGGAAGGGGAAAGAGGGAGGAAGAGAATATGGATTGCAAAATGTCATAAAATTATGTATCAACATGTAATTTGGGGGAAAATATAATTTTGAAAAAAAAAGAAAGAAACTTATGGCTATCCAAAGCAAGGGTATAATTCAGAATTTTTCCTATCTCTATGTCTCTGCAAAGATCGCTTTCCAGACCAATGATTCATTCTCTCCTCATATACCCCTCTTAGAATTCCCAGTATTCCTCAAAGTATAACTCAAATGCCACCAACTGAATGAAGCCTTTCCTGACATTCCCTGCTGCAGATGCTTTTTCTTCTGCACATACATTGAATTTTTAATATATTTTATAGATAAGAATATTATATTTAAACATGTTTTCTTCTCTGATAGATTATATGCTCTCTGAGGGAAAGGACTATTTCATTTTTCTCTTCATAATTACTCATTTACTTTTGCCTAGATTTGTCTTTATTTCAACTGTAAAAAAAAATGGGATTAATAAGAACTGACCTCCCAGGGTTGTTGTGAGGATCATATGAGATAATATTTTTAAAGTTCTTAACATAGTGCTTGGAGTGTTGTATAATGCCAATTATTAATAATAATTATTGTCTTTATATCTCCAGCACCTATTACAGTGCCTGTCAATGAGTAGGAACTTAATAAATTATTTGTTAATTGATCAGTAAAGCTATACTCCATTTGGATTCTGTGTATCTGTGTTTGCCTTATGTGTAAGCGGTTTATATTTACGTTATCTTCATTGCACAGAGCAAAGTAACTCTGTTGTACTAAAGACAAACAAAATGACTTGAGAGTATTTTATGGCATAATGAATATGAAGAGGGGGAGAAAAAAATGGAACAGTCATTACCAGATCTATCATCAAAATAGAACAGAGCTTTCATTCGGGTGACGTGACCAGGACTTTGTCCCAGGAAGTTGAACAGCTTTCTCAGATTGGAACAACTGAATATAGCACCTATTTCATAGAATAATGATGTAAAATCAGAAACTTCCAGAATGATACTTCCTCCCCACAGCCCTTCATCCACAAGTCCAAGAGTTGCACTGTGAGTTCCTCCCTAACTCATCCCCTCCTTAGAAGAGGGACTCTCCAATAGCTGCCCTGGATCACTGCACTTGGGGGCAAATTTCCCAGGATCCTTCTTTCCCTCCTCCTTGAGGTAGTGTCCTCCCAGGAAGTTTTGTGTTCCAAAGTCCTCAGTATCCCTCTGGGTTCCCGCCCCTCTCACCCAATTCATCCGTGCTTGCTCTGAGTACTAAAACTATTAGTCGCAATTCTGAACCAGAGACTACAAGATCTCGCTGGTGGAAATAAAGCAAGAAACTACCAACTGTTGTGTGGTTTTGCTGCCCACCACATAACTTGAACGGAATCCAAACTTCCTCAAGTCCTCTAGTGGCACATTTCCCCTTTTCTTTTCTCTAACCTACCCTAGGGCCGGCAGTTTGCATGAACTTAAACTCCCCAGCTTGCCAACTAGAAGACTACTTTCCTAGGCAATAATAATCCACATTCCTCCTTTATGGCCATTTTACAACAAATAGTGTGGACCTCAGGGCAGCTGCAAATGCAGGCTCAGCTGTAGATTTTTATTAAAATCTGGCAGCAGCTTTCCATCCCACCTAATTTCACTCTTTCTACATTCTCCAACCCTTTCCCCCTTGACTCCTTTCTTATTTTTCTTGGAGATGCTCATTCACATGTCAATATACCCTAGAAATTGGTGCCAATGTGTTAGAGCCTCAGAGCCTTGCAGCGACCCTAGAGATGCCTCACAGCCATGTGAGGAAGAAGAGGTTGCCCAGGTTCACTCCGCCAACACTAATTATTCCACAATTACTGTCCATCTCCAGAGAAGGTTTGTGATGTTTAGTGTTTGACTAAGAGTGACGGCCTGAAACTCCCTCTGCTGATACTCCAGCACCAGATCAAAATCATCAGTCTTGGAGATTTCTCTATCCCTGACGAGCGGGCAGTGCAGACTTGATAACAAAGTACTTGCAGAAGCAGTCGCCGAGTTCAAATACCAAAAATGTCTTTGATTTGGACTCTATCCATGGAAAGAAATAAGTGAAATAGGCACAGGCTAATTAATGTTCCAGTAACATCATTGGGTAGCTAATTTAGTGTACCAAATACTTACAAAGCCCCAGCTATGTATAGAACATGATATGAGGTGATGTGGGAGACAGGCAGAAAATTGTAGCCCAGACACATCCATCAAGAAATTTTCTACCTTGCTGGAAAAAAAACAATTGTATTAATATCCAGTATGATCAGAGAGGACTGGGAGGAACCATAGAAATTATCTACTATACTCCAACGTCCTAATCTGGTACAGGAATCCTAAACACAACACAGCTGACATATGATATTCATTCTCTGTTAAATACTTTCTTCTAGCTTTTTGTTGTTCAGTTGTGTCCAACTTTTCATGACCCCGGTTGGGGTGTTTTCTTGGCAAATATAAATGCAATGGTTTGCCATTTCCTGCTCCAGTTGATTTTATAGATGAGGAAACTGAGGCAAACAAGATTAAACAATTTGACCAGGATCATCAAGCCAGTAAGTATGTGAGATTGAATTTGAGCTCGGGAAGATGAGTCTCCCAGTACTCTCTTCACTTCCCCAAGAGTAATATATACCCAGATTCGTATATTAATATCTGGTGTGTACATACATATTTACATATGTGACACCTACTGTGATTACATGTATTTACATACATATACATGCTGTGTATCCATTCTCTAGTATACGTAAATATACGCACATGTGTGTATATAATGCATGGTCCATGTATAATGTATAGAACATGCAGATTTATACTTATATGTTCATGTACGTATACACATATGCATATGTATGTGTAATATCTGACAGAATATTCATACAGGTATACATTTAATACAATCTATATGTGTCTAATATCTGTTCCACTAAATGTGTATGTGTGTGTGTATGAGAAATAGAGACAGAGAAAGAGAGATCGTAAAAAGCAAACACAAAAGGTAGATAAGCAGCCCTGAAAAGGGCTCAGTAAGTCTTAACACCAAAGATGTTAGTTTTTCCTGAACATCCTGTATGTGTATATGTCACTTGATTTCTCAACCTCAGTTTCCTCATCTGTAAAATGGAGATAATAATAGCATCTACTTCACAGAGCTGATGTGAGGATCACATGAGATAATGTATATAAAAGACTTTGTAAACCTTAAAGCAGTACAAAATTCTAGCTAATATTATTCTTATTGTGATTATCAGTTAATTGCTATCATCATCATTATCATCATCATCACAACCCCCATCCCCCAAATCAGAGTTCCTGCACCTAATTTCCTGATTAGTCTTTTGATATTCTCCTCAACCATCCTGGAGTCTACTGCTTTAATGAGCTTATTTTGAAATGTGTACGTCATGCAATGGTCCTGTTTTATGAAGCCTTAAAAGTCTGCCTAAAAGCCTGAGGGGATACAATGAGTAGAACAGTCATAACCAAAGTAGCCAAGCCAAAAGGCAGTAGGTGCCACCAGGATGACCCCACTGGTTCCATTAATTCAACAAAGGATGGTTATGGAAAATTATGGGAGATTTAGGTTCTCACTATCACAGAATTTGAGAGCTGAAAGAGACCTTAAAGATCATCTAATCCAATTTCTTCTCTTTATAGATGAGGAAACCAGGGGCCCCAGAGATGAAGTTTATAAGACTAAAATAGGACAATAGTGACTTATTCCAGCACAGGTCCTCTGACTCCTAATCTAGTGTTCTTTCCACATTTATGGCAAAAGACTAAGGTATCAACTCCCTCTCCATGCAAACCAGAAAACTAGAAAGGGATCTGTGGTTGTGATCTGAATGTTTTTTTAGCTGCACAAATAATGCTCACAGTGAGTTGTATCATTTTTTTTTCAATAACAAGGGTAGAAAGTATGTACATGGGGCAGGGGGGGAAGGGCAGGTTAGGAATAGGGAGGAGATAGAGGGAACAAATACACCTAATAATACTACATGAAAAATAGAAGGGAAAAAAAATCACAATTTCTCAATCTAATGTACCAAAAGGGCATAGCTAGCTTGACATAAACTAGATAGACACTAGGAAGAACTTATTGAATAAAAATCCTTGGGAAACTGAAATGTCTTTCTAAGGACAGTTATGAAATTTGCTTCTTTGTAGGTGTATAAGAATAAAAAGTTGTTTTTCTGCAGTGATTTGAATATACTCTTCCTTCTATGCAAAGGAATGGACTAAATGGTTTGTGAAGATCTTTTAGCTCCAGGATTCTATGGTTATACAAAATCTATGAATATTTTTTAAATACCAGTTAAGAATTTTGGAGGCAACTAGGTTTTATATAAGCAGTGAAGAGTGCTGGCCCTGGAGGTAGCAGGACCTGACTTAAAACTCAACTTCAGACATTTACTAGCTGTATGACCCTAGACAAGTCAGAATTCTGACTCATTTCCTCCCCTAAAAAAATGGAAATAAAAATAACACCTATCTCCTACTATCATTGCGAGAATTAAATGAAGCAATATTTGTAAATATGCTTAATGTGGCACCTGACACATGATGAATACTTTTTTTCCATGATAAGAACTTAATAAATACTTATTTTGTTCCTCTCTTGTGAGGATGAAATAAAATAAGGATATGAAGTATTATGTTCATATAAAGCATTATTATCATTCATTAAAGAAGGCTCATCTTCCTGAGTTCAAATCTAGCCTCAGATGCTTACTATCTGGGTGACCCTGGACATATCATATCACCCTGTTGGCCTCAGTTTTCTCATATGTAAAATGAACTAGAGATGGAAATGGCAAACCATCCCAGTATCTTTGCCCAGAAAAGTCAAACATGCCTGAAATGACTGAACAATAACATTTGTTAAAGAAATGAGCCTATAGAATTGATATAATTAAATGATGCGAAGAAAGGACTGAAGTTGAGGAAGCCTGTGGTATGCTGACAAAGAAGGAAGGAGGTGAATTACTTTCATTTCCTTTCTACAAAGTGCACAGTGAAAGCAGCTGGGAAATGCAGTGGACTTCCTGTAATCCCAGATACTCCAGCTGCCAAGGTTGTCAACACCTGTACACCTTATATGATTTTATCAATAGAGCATCCAAGTGCAGTCAAGAATCTCACCTCCCACTGATATTCCTTGTGAAACTTCTACAGAGCTATAACCTTTCACTCCAGAAGACTGGAGAGAAAAGAAACATACAAAAGTGCTGGGAGTCACACGATTAATAATACCTTAGCAAAACCTCACACTTAATCATTCTTCACAGTTGATGGATCCTGTTTTGGGTTGTTGTTTTTCTTTCTTTTTTTTTTGTCCTTTTTCTCCTTTAAATCTAGTTTTGCAGGAATCTTACCCATTGAAAATATAAAATACAATGTTCTAGATTCATCCACTTGCAGTCCCTCCCTCCAATCTTAAAAACTATTTATTTTAATAAGAGTAGAATCTGAAGCCTGCAAATTTCAGAAATTGCTCCTGTGAATCACCCAAGAGTCATCCAAATGGAGGCTTCCTCATCCCATTCCAGTAAATGTTATTTCAGAATATTATTTTCTTGGCTGCCTGGAGATCACGGGAATGACTTGGGACTGGCAAGAAGTCCTCTGGGTAATGCCTTTTCCTCTGTCTGTTGGAAAGAATCCTTCTTAAATTAAAGAAAAAGAATCTTCTTTTTTTCTTTTTAATACTCTACTTTGTTAATTATTCATTATTTTTCTTTGGGGAAGAAGGAGAACTAGTTAAGAGTGGGGAAGGGGTGGGGCAGACTTGGTTTTTCTACATGGGTCCAATGCATATTTCCTTTCAGACATTTGAAGGACTGTTGGGATCTGCTTTCAATTTATCCATACTGCCATTCATTCAACAAGTATCTAATGAGCATCTACTACATTCCCTGGCTGTGTGGGTGATGTGAGAAATATTAAAGATTAAGGCATTGCCTGTGTCCTCAAAATGCTTAGGGAAACAAAATAGACACAGGGAGACAGTTAAGATGCATGAGAATGTCCAAACAAATTCTACAGCTCAGCCTTGTCATGATAGGAGGTTTGCATTTGGAGTTAGAAGGTGTAGATTCAGGGCAGCTAGATGTCACCATGGATGAACAGCCAGGCTTGGAGACAGGACATCCTGGATTCACATCTGACCTCTGATACTTCTTAGCTGTGTGACACTGGACAAATCACTTAACCCCAATTGCCTAGTTCTCACCACTCTTCTTCCTTGGAACCAATACTCAGTATTGATTCTAAGAGAGAAAGTAAGAGTTTAAAACAAAACAAAGAAGCCATTGGTTAAAATTCCAGCGCTTCTAATTGCTACCACTATAAAACACTTTTATATACCCTTAAAGGGTTGTATAAATTTGTGTATAAATTTAAGCTATAAGTCATTTAAGCTTCCTAATCCTCAGTTTCCTCATCTGTAAAATGGAGCATAAGATAATGTCTAAAGTCCCTTCCAAATCTAAATCTTGTGTTCCTCTGCCCATGACCCAAAAGAAACTGATATATTGGAATGGAAATTCAAGCAGCAGACCTAAAATATGGTTAATTTGGCATTCTTCCCCATTCTTTCTTTTGAACAAGATTTTCATCTGAATCTGTGTTTCTGGGAGATTGAAATAATCATTTGTGATAACCACAGTTACTTCAACAAGTATTTCACAAATGTCAAACCAGGAGCCAACTAGTATGCCAAAGCTAAAAGGAAAACTTAGATTGTCCCTAGCATATGTGGATGAGGTCAATGGAAAATTTGCTGATCAAATTTTTTAAGTCATACACTAATCATTTTAAAAACAATTTGTAAGCTGAGAACATCAATTAGATTAACCCCAAGTCTTTCCTGTCACATCTCCCAAAGTCTGTGCCCTAGAGACTGACAAAAATGTAATCAACGACCAAAAAGACAATTCTGGGGTGATGGAAGTCCTATTCTTTAACAGTGCTGGTTACTGAGTTAATGGGTTCCTACTTTGTTGGGATGAGACTAGATCAATAGAACATGGTTGAGTGCTAAACAATAATCCTTTGTCTGGAAGATCAGCCCAAAGAAACAAGGAAGGAAGTCATATATCAAGAAAACCAAGAGAAATTGTCTAAAATTGTTTAGCAAGTCATAAGGCATGAAATACATGGGAGCCAGAGAACAGTTTCAGGGACTCTTCTTTACCTTTCTTGGTATCTCTAGCTCTTAGGACAATGTCTGATTCATAGTAGATGTTACTAAATTTTTACTGACTGACAAACACGAGATCAAGACTGATGCATAGTTATTTTGAGGATCTCTCAAGGAGACAAAGGAGAAGAGGTTTTCCACACAGAGTGGGAGAGTGCAACAATAACAAGGTTAGCAGCAACTAAAGTTCCCTTTTCAAAATCAAGCCTGCAGAGGGTTCCGGGTTAAGATGGCGGCAGAGTAAGAAGCAGCTCTTAACCTCTCCTGACCGAAACACACAAAACTCCTCAAGGGGACATAAAAACAAGTCCAGACGAATGGAGGAACCCCACAACAGGGCACAGCGTGGAAGGTACGTGGAATCGAGACATTTCCAGGCTAAAAAGGGCTCTCCTTAAATCGCGAGCTGAGCAACCGCCCCACCCCCACCCCCTCCACACTCACCTATAGCTTCGAACCCAGCTAAAAAGAAATAGAGCAAGTTTGGGGCACGCATCGAGTCATCAGCAGCTCCGGGACCTGTTCCTGAGAGCAGCAAGACTTAGGACCCCATTAAGTCAAGAACGCACGCGAAATCTAAGCCCGCGGGAGCAGAGAGTGGACGCTAGGCTCGCGCCCGCTGAACAGAGGCGTGGGTGCCGGCTGAGCAGAGGCGTGGGTGGAGGTAAACACAGCCAGGAACTAAAGCCTAAGTGGGGAACCAGTGCAGACGGGTATACGACTGTGGAAGTAGCTCCCTGAGACTTGTAAAGGAGCCTCCTGCAGAGGATCAAGCAAGGGAATCCACCAGGGGGCTTGACCTTGGAAAAAACTAGAACTCAGACCTCAGGAGCCAATAGACCGCGGATAGACACTGAGAGCGAGGATAAACCTGAGAAGCTGCTGGGCTGATGATGGCTAACCAGTTACAGGAAATTCAGAAGAGAAAGAATAATAACAAAAAAAAGAAGTCTTTAACACTCGACAGCTTCTACACAGAGAAAATCCAGACAACCGAGCAAACAGAGGAGGAGAACAAACAACCATCCAGACCCTCCCCAAATAAGGAAAACTCCTCACAAGCTATGGACGAGTTCAAATCTGAGATTTTGAGGAAAATGGAAGAGATCTGGCAAGAAAATAACAGCTTAAAAGGTAGAATCTTGCAGCTGGAAAGCGAGGCTCAGAAACCAAATGAACTGATAAGCAAATTGAACACAAGAAATGACCAGATTGAAAAGGAATACCAAAAGATTATGGCCGAAAACAAGAAGATTATGGCCGAAAACCAAAAGATTATGGCCGATTACCAGAAGATTATGGCCGAAAACCAAAAGATTATAGCCGAAAATCAATCCCTAAAGGCTAGAATTGAGCAAGTAGAAACTAATGATCTCTCAAGACAACAAGAACAAA
>NC_058130.1:378421998-378465126 GCF_016433145.1 Gracilinanus agilis
TAACCATGTCAAAAATGAATATTAATAAATGTTAAAAAAAAAATCAAGCCTGCAGCAGAGACCACAAGATATGACTCTAAATGAACAACAGATAAATGACTCTGTGTGTCTGTCTGTTTTAACATTATCATGAAGCAATGAGTGAAAAGCAGACAGGAGGAACTAGTAATTCTTATCTCTGCCCCTTACCTTATTTTCTTAATGTGCAACTGACACTAGATCTTCTGTTATTTATTTATGATGATGATAAAGACCACATTTGGGGGGGTGGGGGGCAGCTGAGTGGCTCAGTGGATTGTGAGTCAGACCCAACAGCGGCTGGTCCTGGGTATAAATCTGGCCTCAGATACTCCCTAGTTGTGGGTCCCTGGGCAAGTAACTTAACTTCCATTGCCCAGCCCTTACTATTCTTCTGCCTTGGAACTAATAAACAGTTGATTAGAAGATGGAAGAAAAGGGTTGTGTGGTGCTTTTTTAAGACTACATTTGAGGGATCTCATTTATTTCTCTGAAACATCTGTGACTGACCCTGTCCACATGTTTCCTAGTGTCTCTTTGTTCACAACATAAAAGTCCAAGACAGCTCTGGGAGCCACAGAGGATAGAGGGATCCTTCCTGGCACAGAACTGGAATCTGAATTCTCAGCCCTTTCTTTTTACTCTCTAACTGAGGATATCATCATGAGTCATTTCCTAACTATAATGCCAAGGGCAGTGCTATTATGAACATGGGTCATTTTTTTTTGTGCCATGTCAGATATGACCCTAACAAAGTAAACAAGAGTTAAATGCATGTCCTTATGCAATGTAATGTAATGCCCCAGGTACATGTAATTGTTGTCTGCCTGCCTGGTAGGATTTAAACACCTCGATGTCAGAAACTGTTCCATTTTTGTCTCCGTGTCCCCTACAATGTCATCTGATATAATAACCTCATTTTACACATGAGGAAACTTGAGACCCAGCAAAAATGAGTGATTGAGGATCATAGGATCAAAATTATAGTTTGGGAATATAGTTCCAGAGTTGGAAGGAATATCAAAGACCATTTAGTCCAAATCCCACATCATACAGATAAGGAAACTGAGGCCCAAAGAGTATTGTTTTGCCTCACAGTGACAGAGGTAAAATTTGAACTCTGATTTGGTGAAATACAAGTTCAATATTTTTTCTACTGCATCATATGTCTTTCATCCGAAGAGTTACTTTGGCCAAACTCACCTGGAAAAGAAAATGCAATGTGGTAAGGGAATAAGCATTTACATAGCACCTACAATAGTAAAGCCCTTTGCTAAGCACTTTAAAAATAACAGCTTATTGGGGGCAGCTGGGTAGCTCAGTGGATTGAGAGTCAGGCCTAGAGACAGGAGGTCCTAGGTTCAAATCTGGCCTCAGACACTTCCCAGCTGTGTGACCCTGAGCAAGTCACTTGATCCCCATTCCCCACCCTTACCACTCTTCCACCTAGGAGCCAATACACAGAAGTTAAGGGTTTAAAAAAATATCTATCAGCTTATTTAATTCTCACAACAACCCTACAAAGGTAGGTGCTTTTATTGTTTCCATTTTATGAAAAGAAGAAACTTAGGGAAAGAAAGGTCAAATGGCTTGCTCAGGATCACACAGCTAGTAAGTGTTTGAGGTCACATTTGAAATCAGGTCTTCCAATGTCCCAGTGAGATATCCACAATACCTCCTAGCTGCCCTGGGATACTCCCAAGGGTTCAGAAGCTGAATCTTTTAAATATCTGAATTTATAAAGGTATCTGTCAACTTTGCCCTGAATTAAAGAGCTTTTTGCTGACTCACAAAGCCAAATCACTGTTACTTGCCATCTTCAATCCTGGAGAAATATGATAAATTTCTTATCAATCAGAATCATGCTGACCCCTTACAGCCCATCTCACCTCAATGATCAGGAGGTCCAGTGACATGAGGAGAAAAAGAAGTTCCCCTAAACCATCAATTCTTTGAATTTTGTTTTATTTTTCAAAGATGGGGAAGGGCTAAAATTTAGATGATTTCATTCAGTCGTAACAGTCATCCATTCATTCATTCAATAAATATTTATTAAGCATCTTTGTGCCAGGCACTTTGTAAAGTGCTAAGGGATACACAAAGTGCCAAAAGACAGTTGCTGCCCTCAAGCAACTTACAATTAATTGGATGGAGGAAGCAATATACAAACAAATATAAACATACAAAGAATGCTATGTACAGGAAAAATAGAAGATAATTAACAGAGGGAAGGCATTGGAATTAAGAAAGCTTCCTGTAGGAGACAGGACTTAAGTCAGGACTTAAAGGAAGCCAGGGAGGGGTTAGTTGGGGCTGAAGAGGAAAGAGCATTCCAGGCCTGGGGGACAAGCAGAGAGAAACCCTGGAGCCCAGAAATGGAGTGTCTCATTTCTGGAGCAGCAGGAGGCTAGTGTTCCTGGATCAAAGAGTATGTGTTGGAGTGTAAGATGTAATAAAACTGGAAAAGTAGAAAGGGGCTAGGTTATGAAGAGCTTTGAATGCCAAACAGAGTGTTTTGCTTTTGTTCCCAGAAGTAATGGGGAACTACTGGAGTTTTTTGAGGATAGGGATGACATGATTAGATCTGCACTTTCAGAAAATCACTTCTGTGTGTAAATGGAGGATGAATTAGAGCAGGGAGAGACTTGAAGCAGGCAGACCCACCAGAAGGCTATTGCAGTACTCAAGGCGTGTGGTGATAAGAACCTGCACTAGAGTGGCAAAGTCAGAGGGATGCTATAATGGTAAAATCAGCAGACCTTGGCAACAAATTAGATATGAGGAGTGAGAGATAGCAAGGAGTCCAAGATGACTCCTGGGTTGTAAGACTGGGAGGATGGTGTTGCCCTCAATAAAACAAAAAATTAAAATAAATAAAATAATAAAACAGCAATAGAGAAGGTAGGGGGTGAGGGATGAGTGTCAGAGGAAAAGATAACAAGCTCTGTTTTGGACATGTTAAGTTTAAGATGTCTACTGGACAACCTAGTTTGAGATGTCTGAAAGAAAGTTGGAGATTTGTGGTTGAAAGTCAGCAGAGTGACTAAATCTACCAGAAAGGTAGATTTGAACATCATCAGCAGAGAAATAGTGTGGATCCATGAGTATTCAGTACAGCCCTATAATATCCAAGGCTCTCCACAAAAATGTGTTTTTAGAGCTTTAAGGAACAAGATAATCTCTCCCCTCAAGGAGCTAGCAATCTCTTAGGGCACTTAGAGATTTCTACCGCTCCCAAATCATAACTTACTATCAGAAAGGAGATATCTTTCTTCCTCCAGGGAGATTCAGAGCCCAGTGATGGTAGAAGGTTAAATTTCAACCAATCAGAGAGTCACATCCCTTCTCGGTAATAACCAATCATGGTGATTACCTCAAAGCCAACAAACCTGCTTTAAATCCTTCAGCACTCTTGCACTAAGTGTCCTCTCTTCTATGCAAGTTCCCATCCTCCCTGTTATGAGCACTGACCACTCAGAGTGGTTATAACTTAACTAATACCTAGTGCCCACTGGAGCAACTAGATAAGTGCCATTGGAAAAATCACTGCCACCCTCTCCCAACACTTGTCCTTGTCCCTCAGAGCACCTGATAGCTGTAGCAGTGCCCTTCAAAGAATAAGTATGCCCCAGGGCCTTGAGAACCCCACCCACCCTTTTTGTTTTGGGTGGTACAGGGAGATAAACAGGCTCAGTATGTCCAGATCAGTAACTCAGATATCATTACCTTTCCCCTAAACCTGCCTCTCTTCTAAACTTTCCTATTTTTTATCTACTTTCCTTATTTTAAAAATGCTTTAATTCAATTTAATTTTATTTTCAGCTCCAAATTCTCCACCTCATGCCAACTCCTTATTTTTTCAAATAAAAAAAAAAACAAAAATTGTGAACACCATTACAAACATGTAGCATCAAGAAAAATAAATTTGTATATCAGTCCTGTCTAAAAAAATACCCTTCTCAATCTGCATTCTCAGTCTATGACCTCTCTGGAAATGAGAAGCACATTTCTTCACAATTCCTTTTGAATTGTGATTGGTCATTATGTTGATCATAATTTCTAAGTGTTTTGGAATTGTTTATCTTTACAGTATTGTTGCTTTCAATCAATCAATCAATATTTATTAAGTGCCTACTATTTATATTACTAGGTACTGTGTTAAGTGATGGAGAAATATAAAGGAGCAAAAGACATTTCCTGTTTTCAAAGAACTTTTCAATTAGCAATATACAAGATAAAAAAGAAATAATTAACAAAAGGAGGTTAGTGGTTTGGGGAAATGCTTCCTGAAAAAAAGGAGTATTTTAACTGGAACTTAAAAGGAGCCAAGGAAGCCAGTCTTCAGAGTGGAAGAGAGAGAGCAGTCCAGGCATAGGGAATAGCCAGAGAGAATGCCTAGATCCCAGATAGTGTCATGTTTGTGGAATAGCCTGAAGGTCAGTTTCACAAGATTGAAGAATATGTGTCAAAGATTAAGGTGTAAGAAAGTTGGGAAGATCGAAAGGGAAAGTTAAGTTCCCAACTTTTAGGAATTTTATTGAAGAAATGCATTGAAATTTTTAAGAAGAGGAGGTTCCACTGAACCTTGAAAAGGAAGAGGCAAGAGGCAAGAGGCAAGAGGCAAGAGGCACACAGACCAACCAGCAGATTATTGCAATAATCCAGGCATGAGATAAGGAAACTAAAATAGTGACAGTGTCAGATGAAAGGAGCCATATTTGCGAGGTATTGCAAAGGTGAAATCAGCAGGCCTAGGCAATAGCTTATAAGTGAAAGGTGAGAGATAATAAAGAATCCAGGATGATTCTGAGATTGTGAGCCTCAGGGGACTAGGAGGATGGTGTTGTCCTCTAAAGTAATCAGGAAGGTAGGTTTTGGGTAGATTATGGGGGAAAGATAATGAATTCTGTTTTGAATATATTGAGTTTTAGATGTCTACCAGACACATATCTGCAAGGCAGTTGGAGATTGGAAATCAGTAGACTTTGAAGCAGGAGAGGTAGATCTTTCTTAGTTGTATTTTTAGTTTTATTTTTATTATCTTGTAAAACACACTTCTGTATTGATTACTGTTGTAAGAGCATACTCATACAAAATCAAAACCCCAAAATAAAACCATAATCACAGTGATGTTAAAGATAGTATGCTTTGATCTTCATCCATCCAACTCCAACAATTTGGAGAGATAGATTTGAGTCATTAATGTAGAGATGATAATTAAATTCATGGAAACTGATAGGATAACTAAGTGAATACAGAGAAAGAAGAGGAAAAAATGGACCAGGACAAAACCCTAAAGGGCATGGCGATTAGAGGGCATCATCCTGAAGAATATACAGCAAAGGAGACAGAGAAGGAATGATCAGATAAAGAAGAGAAGAACCAAGTGGAAGTGGTGTCCTGAATACCTAAAGAGAAAAGAATATCAAGAGGAGAGTGATTAATATTATCAAAGGCTACAGAAAGGTCAAGGAGAATGAGGTTGGGGGGATAGGAATGAGGAATCAAGTGCTGGGGAGTAGGGAATGGAATTTGGTTGGTGATCTACAGGCATTCAAAATAACTGGGATGTGAAGAGAATCACCAGGTATGAGAATGTTCATCATTGACTAAAGAGCACCATTCCTCTACCTTCAATAGAACAAGCACAAAGAGGAGATGGGAAGCCTGAAACTGAAGGGAGGGCTTCTCTCTATTGCTCTGGAAGTTCTCCACAACCCATTTTGGGTCTGGGTTGACAGCCAGAAGTGGAAGTTGCCATGTGCTGGCACAGAAAGAAATGTTTGCTATGGGGCAGATAGAAGATGCCTAGACTGCCCCTTGCAACTTTCCCTCAGGGAGCACACTATGGTTCTACTTCTCATCTGAGAAGGCCAGCAATGAGGCTGTAGCAGGAAAAAGAATTTCCCTATACAGAAGGAAGTCCTTTGGGAAAGATGGAAGCCTTCTAACTTTTCTTCCTGGGGTACATTGTGCCCAGCTGGAGATGGAAGGCACAAGAGTATTTTGTAATTGTGTTTATGGAGTTTGCTCTGTGTGTCTTGGCAAGTAGACTTCTAAATATTTTACTCTGACTGTATAAATGGAATTTCTCTTTCTATCTCTTCCTGCTGAATTTTGTTGCTTATATAAGCAGAAATACTGATGATTTGTGTGGGTTTATTTTCTATCCTGCAATTGTACTGACAGTAATCTACTTTTATAACCTCAATGTTGCCTTCAACATCTTCATTCTCCATCACCTCACATATCTAATCTGTTGGCAAATATTATCATTTCTACCTTCACAACATCTCTCAAATTCATCTCTTTCTTTCAATTCACATAGCCAATATGATCGTTCAGGCTTTCAATCTTTTTTTTAGACTATAGCAGTAGCTTCCTAATTGGGTCTCCTTGCTTCAAATCCCTCCCTTCTCCCATCCATCCATCAACAAAGTTATAAAAATGATATTCCTAGGGGCAATTAGGTGGCTCAGTGGATAGAGAGAGCAAAGCCTGGAGATAGGAAGTCCTGGGTTCAAATGTGACCTCGGAAAATTCCTAGCTGTGTGACCCTAGACAAATCACTTAGCCCCATTTATCTCACCCTTGCCCTTCTGTCTTAGACTTAGTACTAAGACAGAAGGTAAGGGTTAAAAAAAAAAAAGGTTTAAAAAAGATGTTTGAGGATAGCTATGTGGCTCAGTGGATAAAGAGCCAGGTCAGCGGATGGGATGTCCTGAGTACAAATCCGGCCTCAGACACTTCTTAGCTGTGTGACCCTGGACAAGTCACTTAATCCCAGTTGCCTACCCCTGTAGCTCCTGTCTTGGAACCAATTCTTGTATCAATTCTAAGACATCCGGTAAGAGCTTTAAAAAAATAAGCTCCTTGAGTATAAGCTCATCTTTCATTTTATATTTTTTTTGTATTTGCATCTCTTGCACTTATCACAGTACCTGATACATAGTAATGTACTTAATAAATGTTTGTTGCCTTGCCTTCGGTGGATTTGTATAGTGGTGATTTTCTTTAGCTTAGCAGACATAATCAATGGGCATTCACAATTAAAAAAAAATTCTCCCCTTTCTGACTTTGTTGATTGCAACACTCTTCCCCAGGTATCCTGTAGAAGAGGTCAGTCCTTCAACAACAATCATTTTATGCTAGATGCTGGGGATACAAAACCAAAATGAAGTAGTCCCTGCACTCAGGAGGCTTATATTCTATCAAATCATTGATTCTTCCTTAGTCAGTACTTAAGGTTTCTGGGTAGGCATAGGGTGGGGGGAGCTAGAGGGAAATTAAGCATAAACATCTATTATTATTTATTATTTCCAATCCCCCTCCTTTCTGAGTAAATACAAAGTAATCTTCCCTTCTGAAGAACCCTGGTGACAAATGAGGAAGATGTAGAAAAGTCCTAAGGAGGAAGGAGTGGGAAAAACTAGGTTGGGGTGAAAAGAAGCCTTTTTTGTTTCTTATCTCCCCTACTTCAAGTCCTAGTATGTTTAACTGTAGGTACAAAGGTCCCTGAAAGTAATCTCTCTGGTTTAAGTATTGCTCCCATTGGGTATTCTCTTTTTAAAATGGAAAAACAACGGCAACAATAACAACAAGCTTAGAGGAACATTAGTCACAAAATCTGGGACATAGAAAACACTGAATGAATGTTTATTGACAGAGTGACCAAGAAAGAACAATGGACAAGGACAACCCACTGAACTGGAGGTTAAGAAAGAAAAGACATTGAAAGGGTATAAACTTGGGGAACAGCGAGGTGGCTCAGTGGTTTGAGAGGCAGGTGGTCCTTGTATTTCTATCTGGCCTCAGACACTTCCTGGCTGTGTGACCCTGGGCAAGTGACTTAACCCCATTGCCCTGCCCTTACTGCTCTTCTGCCTTGGAACCAATATTCATTATCCATTCTAAGACAGAAGGCTTAAAAAAAAAAAAAAAAGACCAAGAGTAGTAACAAAGACAGCCCTGTCTCAAATACCATGGAAGAGAAATGTTTTGTTTTGTTTTTCTTTTTGAGTTGCAACATCAACTTTGGGATTAATGGTTACTGTAAAACTGGACTGCAACTAACAGAAACAGGAGGATTATGTCCCCAGAGTTCTGGCATCATCTTTACTTTGTCAGAGCCAGACTATGCAAGAGAAAGCAAGTTCAACTTCATTCCTCATTGGAGTACCCAGTTAGGAAACTGTAGATTTCAACCCGATAAAGGGGATAACTCCATGGCCAAATTTCAGTCAAGATTTACCTCAATCAGGCCATCTATGTCGTGGGGGAGGGAAAGAAAGTAAGTCTATCTTTGGTGAATCTTTTCTCTGCTTTTGACACTTTTAAATGCTCTTCAAAAAGTGTGGAGTAGTGGAGTAGATGCCTTCTAAGCCTGGGAGACCTGGATTCACTGACCTACCTGGTGATCCTTGAACAAGAAACTCCATTTCCCAACTCTAGGCATTTTCCTTGGCTGTCCCCTAAGCCTGGAATTATTTCCCTCATCTCTGACTCCAACCTTCCTTGGCTTCCTTCAAGTCCCACCTAAAATCCCATCTTTTACAGGAAGTCTTTTCTGGTTCCCCTAAATTCCAATGCCTTCCCTCTATTGTTTAGCTCCAGTGTATGCTATAAATAGCTTGTTTGTACATAATCATTTGCTTGTTGTCTCCCCTATTAGATTCTGAGCTCCTAGGGGGCAGAGACTCTCATTTACCTTTGTTTGTAACCTCAGAGTTTAGCAGAGTGTCTTGCCCATAGTAGGTGCTAGATGTTTTTGACATGTTGACTATGTGACTCAGACAAGTCATTTGACCTTTCATTGCTCAAGGCAGTTCTCTAAGACAGAGGTTTTTATCCTTTTCTGTGTATCATGGATCCCTTCAGCAGTCTGAGGAAATCTACAGACCCCCTTTTCAATCAATCTATCAACAAACATTTATTAAGGGCTAAGCACCATGCTAAATGCTAATTATTTTTTTTAAAGGCAAAAGACAGTCCCTGCCTTCAAAAAACTTACAAATGGGGGAGACAACAAGCAAACAAATATGTACATCAGGTTATATACAAGAAAAATAGAAAATAATTCAAGATATTTAGTTATAGCCCTAGAATTGTGAGGGGTTGGGAAAGGCTTGGTGAATAATGTTTTTAAATGAATAGAAGAAAATACACTGGATTTTGAAGGAAACTAATTATATTTAAATAGTTATAGAAAGTTACGTTTTGTTTTGTTTTTAATTCTCATACCTCAAGTAAAGAACTCCTTCTAAGACTGAGCTGAAGAAAACATTGTGACCTATGTTGGAGGGGACATTTCCTTAACATCAGTTCCTTCTATCAATTAAATCACACGTTCAAACTAATCCTTAAATTCTGTTTGTAGAGCCCACATACCTGGATGATCAGAGATACCCTCAGTACTATCAAGACCCTATTATGCCTGTTTGAGTTACCTTCTTAACTAACCTCTGATCACTTGCTGTTTGCATCATTATATAATCTCCTCTTCTTGTCAGTTAGCATTGGTACTGCACCAAGTGTATCCCCAGAATTCATTGTAGAGAGCTCCCATCCTAACCAAGGGCAGAGCTGAACAAAGGCTAAAAGGCTTTCTACTTTAGTGCCACACAGGGCCAAGTGGCACCATCAGAAGGATGATGACATGGTGAATGCATCATAGACAGATGGTGAACTATTTCTGAGACAGGGGTCTCAAAGAATCTGAAAGCAGTTTCCACCATGTACAAAAGCAATCTGTCAACAGACAGATCACCTGGCAATCTGACTGCAAAAAATCTTTATAAATTCAGGCTACATTAAGGAAGATTATCCAAGACTAAGTAGGTGATAACTTCATTGGACTCAGCTTTGGTCAGACCGTGTCTGGAGTTCTGTGTTGAGCTCTAGGGTTTTCATATTTTAGGAAGGATACTGAGAAGTTGGCAAATATCTAGAAGAGAGCAAACAGGATAGGGAAGGACATAACATCTATGTTGTATGAAGATTAGTCCTATCAGCCCTCCCTTAATTCTCTCTCCACTGCCTGCCTCTGATTGAACACCAAGACTAAAACCATAAAACTAGTCAAAAGTCAGATTCCTAGGAAGCCTAAAGGTCTGGTTAAGGCATACTGCAGGGTTTTCCGACTGAACTTCCCAGATCAGAAATATTGCAGATCAGTGATGATGCAATTCAACTTCATTCCATTTAAAGGTTTAAAATAAGCATAAATGGTAGGCATAATAGAGTCTTGGAAAGGTATATAACCTGTTTGTATTTATTTGTTTGCTTGCTGTCTTTCCCATTTGCCTGTGAGTTCTTTGAGGGAAGGGACTGTCTTTTACTTTTTTTTTTGTGATCTTAATATTTAGCATGATTTCTGGCCCTTAGTAAATGCTTGTTGATAAATTGATTTAAAAGGGGATCTGTAGATTTCCTCAGATGATTAGGAGACAAGGATAGAAACAACCCAAGATCCCGAACCTAAGAGCCCTGGGAATAGTTGTGTCCCCCAAACCACTAGACCTGCTTTATTCCAGTCACCACAACCATCCGAGGAAAAAGATCCTTATGATAAAGGGGCCTCACTTCCTCATGACCATCAGCAACAACTGCTGACCAGTTACTGCCAACAAGCAGATGAACACAGGATCCCTCTAGACTACAGGTCCTCAGTCTCACTCAACCCACATGCGATTGTCCCAGGAAGCAACACCTATAAAGAAGGGGTAGCTAGGTTAGTGCAGCGAATGTCAGATCTTAAGTCAGGTAAATTCATCTTCCTGAGTTCAAATCTGGTCTGAGGTACTTACTAGCTGTATGACTCTGGGTAATTCCCTGTTTGCCTCAATTCCCCATTTGTAAAATGAGCTGGAGAAGGAAATGGCAAACCACTCCAGTGTTTCTGCTAAGAAAATACACAAACTAGGGACACAAAGAGTCAGACACAATTGAAATATAACTGAACAAGTGATTCCCATCAACAGCCAATCAACTACCACTCATAGTACAGGGAAACCAGCCTATCCAAAGCATGGAGAGAGTCTGAGAGAGAGATAGGAGGCAGTATGTGCCAGGCAAGTCATCGAACCACCATGACCACCTTCACCAATATAATCCAACCCCCCAGACCCTGATAGAGACAGCCCCAGTATGAGAGCCGTCAATGTGGTATATATGAAATAAAGACCAAACAAATTCAAGTTCATCTTTCAAGAGAGGCAAAAATGAAAAGTCTTACAAAGAAAATGGCCCTTAAATGGAGTCCCTAAAGCCTCTTTTAGCTTTGAGTTCTTCCATCATGTCCATTAGAAACATAGCATATCCACAAAGCATTTCTCTGTTAGCAGTGTGTGGCCAAAACACGTAAGGGACAATGCAGAAGAATTTTACTTATTTATTTTTATTGATTAATTTGTTTGTTGGTTATATTAAAATTCCCAGGTATCTCCCTCCCTCCCCTTCTCTCCCTAGAGAAGACATCATTTGACAAATATATATACATATGGTGGACATTCACAAGTTATTCTTCAAAAATTAATTCTGTAGCTGTGTATAAGGTTTTCTTGGCTGCAGTGGAACTGAAAACAGGCATTTAAAAAGTTTCTTACCAGGTTCTCAGAATGCTTATTATGACTTATTATTACTTATTTTAAATACTTATTATTACTATCATTATTATTAGCCTTCAGTCACCAATCCTCCAGGCTAGTAATAACTTCATTTTCTGAGCCTTCTCTTGACCTCATGATGACCTCACACCTCATGATGTGTTTATGGAGCAATACAGTGATTTGCTGGTAAACATTTAACAACACTCTTTCCAAAACAACAACCAAAAAAAGTATAGACACACATTTCAGTCCCCCATTATTAACATTTTCTCCTGGTAGACAATCAAAAAAATCAATCAAATATGATTTGTGGCTATTAATAATTTCTGATATATTAAATTGCTAATTTTGGGGTATTCATATTCAAATTGAAAATTTAACAATAAGCTCTTGCAAACCAGTTAGAACTGCCTCGAGCAAACCCCTGATTCCAGATGTGAGTGAGAGCCAGTACAAAGGCTCAGAGACTGGAGGTGGAGTATCCTGTGTGAACAGAGAAAAAGACAGTTTGATTGGCTTGCAGAGTGAGAGGGAGAATAATGCCCAAAAAGGCTCAAAGGACATCAGAATGGACATGGGAAATGGGATGAGATAGTGAAAGTTCCCAAAAACCAAGCAGAGTTCCCAAAACTCTGTTAGTGAATTCCCCCAAACCATTATCCCACGGGATAATGGAAGCTACCAGATTAGATTGAGTAGGGGAAACCCACAGTAGGGTCTCTCCTTAAATAAAATTCCTTGGACTGTAAATGTGGGATAGACTGGAATAGGGAAGGACTGGAAGCAAAGGGACAAATTAGGTAAATATTGTATCAACTAGATCTATAATCTGAGAGGTGGCAGAGTACAAAATTTAATCGAAGGCCAGCATATTTTTATTGACTTTCTACCAAGTGCAAGGTAAATTGAAAATGTTGAATTCTTCAGTAAGAGATAGGAGGGTGTTGTGGAAAGACCACTGACTTTGTAGTTAGAAGACTTAAATTCAAACCCTGCTTTATGACCTACTCCCTTTAACCTTACATATTTTTCTTCATCCCCAAAGGTCTTAGTTTTCTCATTTGCAAAATGAAGTAGAAAGATAAATAAGGTGGGTTTTTTGGGAGGTAGCATTTTGCTCATTTATATTGCTCTTTTGTTAGCAGCATTACATTACTTTAGTACAGTGATGGGCAAACTAAGGCTTGAGGGCCATATGTGGCCCCCTGAAATGTTCTATCCAGCAGGGCAACATTATTCCTAATCTGACAAATACGCGTAGGATACAATACAATGAAACTTGGAAAGAGTTGCCTTAGAAACAGTCTGACAGATGAGCATTTCCTTTCCTTTGGTCCCCTCTTTAAAAAGTTTGCCCATCACTGCAGTATAGTTGATAAATGTAGTAACTGCACCATTACATTTTCCACATCATTAATATTTAAAGGCAGACAGTACATCACTATTAACAATGAATTAACTAAGAGTGCACTGAAATTTAAGTCTTTTTTTATTCTAAATTTTATGATTCTAATTCAAGCAACCACAGAAAAATTATTTTTATCAGGGGCCACATGACTCTAAACCAGTAATTTAGGTTAAATATTTAGATTTAATCAAACTAATCATTCAGATTTAATTGACATTAAATTTAATCAATCGTATCAAGCATTAATTTGAGTGCCTTTCAGGTAGGAATACTTATTAAAGATGAGACAACTGAAATAGAGTGCTTCTGAACATTTTGTGATAGATGGTCACTCACCAGCTTTTCATTTGCAGAGCTATCTACTAGGCCAGAGCTGGAGGCCAGTGGAAGAACACTGAATGAAGAGATGAAATTGGGTTTAAACCCCAGTTCTCTGAATGGTTATGACCTTAACTCATTTATTTCCCCTCTTCAAGTCTGTTTTTTCTTCTGTAAACTGATGAAGTTGAACTAGATAATCTTTCCTCTTTGTTCTAGTTCTAACCATCACTGTATCTCTAAGATTAGATACTAAACAAGTCATTAACTAGTTGATAGAGGTGCTCACTGTGGTGGACCAAGAGGCTGTGGCTTCTAGCCATGCCCCCTCCTTCTTGTGATCCATGAGCCCTGCCAAAGGGCATGTATCAAAGAAGGGGATTCATACTCAGAAACAACCTCACTTGAAGTGTTTGAGGCAGCTGACCCTTCTATTCCCCCACAGTTCCCTGGTGGCACTTCTCTAGTTGTGTGGTCAGACTGAAGATTTTTAATTTTGGAAATTAATTTATTCACAAATGAGCTAAAGTGTTACATTATTATACAACTCTAGAAGCATTCCTCGAGTGTAAGTAACCTTATTAATAAACAAGTGGTTGAGCTTTGGGGCTAAGGGGGAAGGGGAGGGGAAGAAGTGAGAAAAGGGAAATTATGTGAAGATTTTGGAGAAGGCCTTGATCATCCATCTCAAATATAACCCCTAAATGTATGAGCTCCCAATAGACAAGAGGAAAGGGACTTGACATGGGGGAAGGGGAGAAAGAGAAAAACAAATTAACAGGCAGTACACCTGCATAAAGAGAAAAAACTGGGTAGGTTAGAAACGAATTCAATATCCAAGCAACATCATCAGCTCCATCATTACCTCTGGCTCATAGACTTCCTTATCAACACTGCTTCCGTTCCATATCCCAGGACAAATGTGGAGACTCAGATAAGCATAAGAATAATTTCTCACTGTTAAAAAAAAAAAGAAGTTTGAAAATTCCTACCCTTCTAAGTTAGCATCTCTACACAGGTTATATATGTATATATATATATATATATATATATATATACACACACATACATAGAGAGAGGAAGGGATAGATAGATATAGAGATATAGATTGATTGATATGGATAGACAGAAAGAGAAAGAGATATATAGGTAGATAGATTGATTGATAGTGATAGCTAAAGATAGATAAGTTGATTGATTGATAGATATAGATAGATGATTGCAGGAGTCAGCAACATATGGCTCCAATATCTGGCTCCACCTCCTGATCAGCCAGTCTGGGCAGAGCCCCAGGATGTGCCCCAGGGGGCCCTTCAGCCCCCGCCCCATATTCCAGCGCCTTCCACCTCTATCCTCCTCCTTCCACAGGCGTTTATGGCTCTCATGGCCAAAAAGGTTGCTGACCGTTGTGATAGAAAGACAGACAGGTAGGGATAGATAGATAGATAGATAGATAGATAGATAGATAGATGATAAACAGACCAACAGACATACAGACACAGAGAGAGAGATGACAGAGCAACCAACAGACAGACAGACAGACACAGATAGATAGATGATAGATAGACGGATAAATAGATAGACAGACAGATAGAAGATAGTTAGACAGACAGATAGATAGATAGAAGATAGATAGACAGATAGACAGACAGATAGATGAATAGATAGAAAGATAGATAGATAGATAGATAGATAGATGACAGACAGACAGAAAGACAGAGACACATGTATGCAAAAACATACATATATGTGAACAAATACATATGTGTATGAGTGTGTGTTTGTATAACTTTTCATCTCAACCCAAATACCATTCCTCTGGATAAATGACTCAAACCACTACATTCTTTCTCCTTAAAATAATATAGATCTAAGAACTTGGGGAGAAAGAGCTATTAACTTTCGGGGGCCACAAGGGTGCCATTGAAGACACTAAAACATTCATTTACAAAATGGTACCCTAGTGGCCTAAAAAAGTCCATGTAGCTTCCAAAGTGCTCAACTTATTTTCAGGAAGTAAACATTTTGCAGCTGTCTGTCAGATGCCAATGAAGTGGAAAACTCCGAAAAAAAAAAAAAAAAAACTACACAGGCATAATCCCTTTTGATACCAGACTAACTTGCCTGATACAACCTCAGTACGGCCAGCTTCAAAATAGGAAAAATAGAACTGAAACGATCTGATGTTGGTATTGGCAGCAAGTCTTGCTGAACTGCTAGGAAAGACAGGATCCTCCTGCTGCTTCCTTTCTGCAGAACTCCCACTCTGGCCTCTTGAAAGGGTTCCCTTGAGGTGACTCTGAAAATGCAAACCCCCCCCCCAATGTAAATGGGTTGTTTATGGCCCTAATCATTTGTTAGAAAGCATTAATTTCTGCTGAATCAAGGGTAATTGCTTTTGACAGACTCCCACATAAATTGGAAAGTGATACCCAAGACACGTGGTTTGAGTCTCAGAACTTGGAACACCCCAGACTGTGAATAAAGGGTCACAGCATTTGACACATCCCTCTGTGGAATCTTAAACAAAGTCATTCCTACCAGCAGAATTATGGGAGGAAGGGCAGATAGAGTATCTGAAATGAACAAAGATGAGATAAATATTGTCCTAGTAAAGGGAGTAAAGGAAAGACACACACAGGTCTTCGAAAATTGAAGTTTTTAAGTAAGTAGAGAATTTTAAACCAGTCCAGTAGAAACACAATATGAGTAGGAGGTGTAAGAGACAAAGAGAAAAAAACATTACTGATTGCCTCAGGACAAAAGGCAGGAGACCAAAGAAAGTCCAGGCTAGGAAGGCTCCCTTAAAAGTGCTCTGTTTTCAAACTTAGACTTTTATTTGGATGTTTCTTGCTTTTGTAGCCTAGAGGATAACCAGGAACCAGCCTGGAGCCCCGTGCTGGTGTGGGTGAGCTTTGAATTCTACAGATCTTTTTCTTTCTTTACTGTTTTCCTTCCCTCCTTTCTTTCTCTTTCACTCTAATTTTTATTTTCCCTTTCCTTTTCTTTCCTCTTTCCTTCCTTTCTTCTCCTTTCTTTAATTTTTTCTTTGTTGCACAAATTGAATACTTCTATGTCCCAGAATATTGCCAATGGAGAAATTTTTTAAAGTGTCTAAAACAAAAACCCTGCCCTTCAGAAACTTACAATCTATCAGGAGAGATTGGTTCCATACACAATTAATCACACTACTAGACAAGTTGCAAAAAGATTCAGATAGAGTATAAATAATATTTCACTCATCCTCCACATTTATTGTTGCCAATCTAATTGTTTCTATCTTCCCAATATTTCTCATATGGTATATTGCATGAAAGCACTGGAATAACCTATAATAGACTATTTACCACCTTAGGAAAGGGAGAGATCTGAATCATAAAATGTCAGAAAACAATTGTCAAAAATTGTTTCTACAGGTAATTGGAAAAAAAATTTTTTTTCATGAGTCTCCTCTCTGCTCCCAAAGCCACCTTCCCAGTTCAGGCTTTCATCACCATTCTGGGTTACTTCTTTCAAGCTATCCTGCATTCAATTGACACTGTGATTTTTCTAAAATATTGATCTGACCACATCATTCTCCAGATCAATGAATTCTTATTTGTTGTTCATTTGATACAGCTCCTATTGTTGAATCATTTCAATTGTGTCTGGCTCTGTGACCCCATGGAGAATTTTCTTGGCAAAGATACCAGAGTGGTTTGTCATTTCCATCTTGGCTCATTTTACAGATGAGGAAACTGAGGCAAACAGAATTAAGTGACTTGCCTAGGTCACCCAGCTGGTAAGGGCCAGATTTGAACTCACCTAGCTGTCCTTTAAGTCCTATATAAATATGTAAATGTTACCAAAATAAGCAAATAAATAAAAATAGAGTTATGGATTTGAAGAGACTTTAAAAATCCTTTACTCCAACTCCCTCATTTTATGGATAAGGAAATTGGAACCTAGACACATCAAAGGACTTGCACAGTATCACACAGTCTTCCTGACTCAAGGCCTGGCACTCTATCCACTGTGCCACCTAGCCTCCCTCAAGGAACTCTAATGCTCCCTATTACTTCTAGGATCATATATAAATTCCTTTGTTTGGCATGCAAAGCTTTTCACCAGTTGTTTCCTTCCTACCTCTCTAGCCTCTGCACACTTTACTCTTCCTCTCTGTATGTTTCAGCAACATTAGCCTAATTGCAATGCCTTGAGCCTAGTGCTCTCACCTCTCTTTGCCTCTGCATCATCTCTCGCTCATGCCTGGGATGCCTTACCCTTCACTTCCACCTCTTGGTTTCCCCAACTCCCTTCAAATCTACTGCAGGGAGCCTTTTCCTGGTCACTCCAGCTAATACTACTTTTGTCTCTCATATTCCCTTTCCATCTTCTCCCCATATATCTCATATGTACCATATTGTTCACATATTATCTATTATCCCAATGCAAGTGTAAGCTTCTTGAGATTCAGGACTGGATTTTCCCTTTCTTTTTCTTCCCCAGTACTTAATATGGTGCCTGGCCTCGAGTAAGTACTTAATAAATACCTAATCTGGCTTGTTGTTGATAGGAGATTCAAGGAGGAAGAGATCAATTATGGCTAAGGTGATAGGATATAGGAAGGAGGTAGAATTTAATCTGGGCCTCAAAGGATTATCTTGATGTGAAGAGAAATCAGCAATAGCCTAAAACTGCTGAGAATTTTATCTACCGGTATAGGATCACGAATTGGTCAGTGAATAAGTATTCAATAATCATCTATTCTGTGTCAGGCACACTGCTAAACCTTGGAGATACAAAGGAAGAAAAAAACCTGGTTCCTGCTCTCAAGGAGCTTGGCATCTACACAGGGGAGACAACAGGTATTCGAGTTTAGAGAGACATTTTACTTTGGTTCATTTCGAAAAGACAAGGAAAAATGGGAGAGATTAGGCACAGTTCCCATTATGTTCCATGTGATCACTTTGATGTCCACAAATACTCTGTTGCACTGAGGGCACCTAGGAGGGCAGCACAGGTGTTCCCTGAGGGCTTAGCAAAAATACCTGATGCTCCCAAGCTCTCAGTCCAATGGGAAAGGAGAGTGACCTGAATTTAATCACGGCTCCATCCTGACACCAACCTAAGCTATAAACTGATTGCCTTGGCGAGGTATTTTTAAAGTGGCTGTTAAGACAACAATATGACCATGCCTTCCAGTCGGGAGATATGAACTGGGGCTGAACCTTTACCGATGAGCAAACTGCCCACCCAGAAAGCTGTAAAACCCATTCTCGAATTTAACAGGAGAAGAAAAATAAATACCCGCCATTGACTTTGAGCAATGAGGCAAAGAGGGAATGGGGAAGATGGCTGAATCACCTAATTTTATTTCCACCTTGAAACACGTATATACCTGGGCACATACACTAATGAACCACTGGCCCAGTCTCCCACCTCCTACAGGGTGGGAAAGAATGGCATGAAGTCCTGTGAGGCTAACCCAACCTCCATTAAACAGTGTGAAGTTGTAAGAGGGTAGAAGAGTTGCCTCACCCCACATGACATGGGAGCTACTGTGCAATGGCACCATGCCCAAACATATTCTGTCATTGGGCGACATGGCCCCAGGTGGAACCCAACCGCAGCTGATGTCCATCCAGCCACCCACAGAGAAACTCACAGGACCTGCCTCTGAAGGAATGCTAGCTACTACATCCACCACTTGGAAACAGACTCTTCAGGAGGGCTCATTGGCCTGTAGATACCTAACTGAAGGTAATGGTGGTACAGAGAGAATGAGGAAGAGAGGGCAACTTCCTCATTCTAAAACTGGTTTTCATGCTTCTGGGTCAATACATGCTTTTAAAGACTTGTTCACATGAGCACATTGCTAGGACTTAGCTCCCTGACAAGGAGGACAAAATAAAAACTGTTCTTTCAGGTTATTACTGTCTTTAGAGGATGGAGGCACCTGGACTCCACCCTACACTTTAGAGGAGAGGAAGGATTTTTGAAAAGAATTTCCTATTGACCATCTCCTACATGGAGCTTCTTGGGATCCTCCCAGTTGTTAGTGTTTTCACCCCAAAATTACTTTAAAAATGTTTTTTATATTTCCTATATATTACTCTATGTCTATATTTCTCCCGGTCATATTTAAGCTCCTTAATTACAGGAATTATTTTGTTTTTGTCTTTGTATGCCCAGTACCAATATGAGGCACAGTGCCTAGGGTCTAATAAGTATTAAACAAATACTTGTTTGTTGACTGATTAATTGGTTGGCTGGTTGGTTGCTTGGTTGGTAGACTCAGGGAAATAGCCAATCTGGATAAAGAAATTGGCTTGGCCAAATGGTATTTAAAGAAAAAAGATATGAATTCTCTTGGATGAGGGGAGGAGAGGAAAGGAATAAAAATGTATTTAGTGCCTACTATGTGCCAGGCACTGTGTTAAGTGCTTTAAAAATATTATCTTATTTGATCCTTAAAACATCTTGGGAAGTAGGTGCTATTATCCTCATTTTTGCAGTTAAGAGAAGTGAGGAAAATAAAGGAAAGTAACTTGCTCATGGTGACACTTTTAATAAGTGTCTGGGGTAGTATTTGAACTCAGATCTTCCTGAATGACTCCAGGCTCAACACTCTATTCACTGGGTCACCTAGTTATCTCTATATTTATCAAATTTTTTCCCCAAACCACCTTTCCCTTCACTTTACTGTTTTGTCAACTTTTATGCTTCAAAGATGCATTTGCATTAAGGACAGTATGATTTAACTCCATCTGCTTCCATCTTCTCTTAAATCTTTTACAGGATTTGTACCTAGGTAGTGAACACAGTAGATGGCATGCTGGACCTGAGTCAGGAAATCCTGAATTCAAATGCTCCCTCAGATACTGTTTCTCTAACCCAGGGCAAGTCACTTAACCACTGTCTGCCTTAGTTTTTGTTGTTGGGTTTTTTTTTTTGTTTTTTTTTTTAGTTATTTCAGTCCTATCCAACTCTTCATGATCCCATTTTAGGGTTTTCTTGACACATGCTGAAGTGATTTACCATTTTCTTCTCCAGCTCATTTTACAGATGAGGTAACCGAGGCAAACAGGGTTAAGTAACTTAAGTTAAATGACTTGCCAAGGGTCACCAGATTTGAACTCATAAAGATGAGTCTTCCTGATTCCAAGTCAGTTCCATATTCGCTGTGTCACCTAATTGTCTCCATCTACTCATCGGTAAAATGGGAGTGCAAATAGTTCCTACCTCTCAGGGTAGTAGAGAGTATCAAATAAGATACTATTTGTAAAGCACTTAGCAAATTGTGCATAGCCTTTGATCAGGTAATACCACTACTAAGTCTGTATCCTAGAGAGATAATAAAAAAGGAAAAAAACTAGAAAGATTTGCAAGAACTGATGCAGAGCAAAATAAGCAGAACTGGAAGAACATTGTAGACAATAACAGCAATATTGGACAATGATTATCTGTGAAAACTTGGCTACGCTCAGCAGTGTGATGATCTGGGACCAAACTGAAAGTCTTATGATGGAGAATGCTATCCATTTTCAGAGAAAGAACTGTTGGAGGCATCTGCCATGTCAGTGTATCTTTGGTTTTGTGTGGGGTTTGGGTTATGTATGAGTGTGCTCTTACAACAATGACCAATTATACCCCAAAAAGATAATAAAGAAAAAGACGTACAAAAATATTTATAGCTGTGCTCTTTGTGGTGGCAAAAAATTGGAAAATGAGAGAATGTCTTTCGATTGGGGAATGGCTGAACAAATTGTGGTATCTGTTGGTGATGGAATACTATTGTGCTCAAAGGAATGATGAACTGGAGGAATTCCATGTGAACTGGAATGATCTCCAGGAATTGATGCAGAGTGAAAGGAGCAGAACCAGGAGAACATTGTACACAGAGACTGATACACTGTGGTAAAATCAAATGTAATGGACTTCTCTACTAGCTGCAATGCTGAGGGACTTATGAGAAAGAAAACTAGCCACATTCAGAGGAAGAACCGTGAGAGGAGAAACCCAGAAAAAAAACAACTGCTTGAACACAGGGGCTGATGGGGATATTATTGGGGATGCAGATGCTAAACAATAACCCTAGTCCAACTATCAATAATATTGAATTGGGTCTTGATCAATGATACATGTAAAACCCAGTGGAATTGTGCATCGGCTAAGGGGAAGTAGAGGGGTTTGGGGGAGAGGGAAAGAACATGAAGTGTGTAACTATGGTAAAATATTCAAAATAAAAACTTAAAAAAAAAAACAATGACCAATATGGAAGTGGGTTTTACATGACAATTGTAAACTCCATTATCAATCATTACCAATCTGAATCAATCTTACACAATAAAAATGAAATTTAAATACATATTTTTAAAAAAATACCAAAAAATAAAGTACTTTGTAAACTTTGAATCATATAGAAACATTAGTGTTTGTTATTACTACTACACAGCATTTCCCCATATAAAGATTGCTCCCACATGAATGCTATCATGAAGGCATAGTGCTGGAATACAATGTCAAGAAATGTTTTTAAAGTTTTGCCTTTTAGTGCATTCTTTTGCTCCCTCCATGCTGTGAAGAACTTAAGCTAAATGAGTACTGCAAAATCAAATTAAGAGTATTCTTTATTACAAGATAATGGTCTGCTGCAGGCATAAACATTAATCAATCAAAACTGGGCCATTGATGGAGAAGAAAGATTGAGGCAGAGCTAGCAAGTTGATTTTCAAAGCAGAAGGCATGGATCCTAGGACTACATTCTACTCTTGTGACTATTTCTCTTAAACTGCTTGATGGATATCTACTTAATAGCTTCATCAGATGTATAAGGGGGCTGTAGAATGGCATATAAATAGAGGCTTCTTCCATGTCAATGGAACACTGTCTTTTCTATGAAAGCACAAGCTAATCTTTTTGAGTTATGCATTACCCTAAGGAAGCAGCTGTTTTATGTTCATCTGCAGATGATAAATCACATGGCAAAATCTATCTGTCATGCTTTACTTAATAGCCACTGCAGGCCTGAAGACACTGCATTTGTGTGGTGTACTTATAAGCAGGATCTCATTATTATCCTCCCAGTAACCTGGTGTATTAGATAGGGTATTGATTATCATCAGTAGTTAGAAGGTAAAGAAACAGAATACTGACTTTGAGAAAGTCATTTTTTTTCTCTCAGCCTCAGTTTCTTCACCTGTAAAATGAGAGGATTGGGCTTAATGATATCCATTCCAGACATAAATCTATGATCCTAGGATCTAAGAGACCAAGTCTAAGAGACCAAGACGGGTCAACATGATGCCAAAACTGAAGTAGAACCTGACCTCTTGGGGACCATGCCTAGGCTTTTCCCACTGCTGCCTCAGCTAACCTGAGTGTTATATATTCATAAAGCAATCTCCTTCATTTGAAAGACAAAGATCTCTGCAGATACATGTCTCTCAATCTTTATAATGCTCAAATAGTTGTATTCTATCCTTATTTTTCCAAATCTTCATCAGAGTTTTAGGTCACTATTACATTTCCCTCTTTTTCTCACTTTCCTTTCATTAATCCTTTGGAAGGTTGCCTAAATAACATTCCTATTTGTAGCCAAAATTAATAAAAGTGGATATTTTATCCTGAGGTTTTGTTATTGATATTATTCAGTCATTTCAGTGGTATTCAACTCTTGCTGACCTCATTGGGGGTTTTCTTGGCAAAAACACTGGAATGGTTTACCATTTCCTTCTTCAGTTCATTTTATAGAACAAGAAACTGAGGCAGGCAGGGTTAAATGTCTTGTCCAAGGTCACCCAGTTAGAGTCTGAGGCTAGATTTGAACTCATGAAAATAACTCTTCCTGACTCCAAGCCCAGCACGCTATCCACTTTGCCTATCAGGTACCCTTTTTACAGATAAGAACAAATGAAAAGTTAAGTGGTTTGCTCCAGGTCACATAGGTAGTAAATGTCAAAGGTAAAATTTGAACTTCATGTCTTCCAGTCTAGCACTCTATTCACTAAAACACCTAGCTTCCTCTAAACCAATGATGGAGAACCTCTTAGAGAGTGCCAGGTCCTGCCCCTACCCCACCCCCCCAGACCAAGGGCTGTGCCCTATCCCCCCTACCAAGTGCTGAGTGCTCCCTGCCCCCCACCCCCACCCCACATAGGGGAGGAACAAAGAGCTCCCATTGGGTTGTGGGACAGAGGGGAAGGTGAAGTAAGGGATGTTCTCAGTGAGTAGAGAGGGGCAGGGGAGTGGTCAAAGCACTCTGTTCCCCTCCAGCTCTGCCACCTGCGAGTTGCCCACCTTACCACCTATGCACTCCAAATTGGCTGCTAGGCAGAAGGGTGGGGGATGTGAAAAAATGTCTTTAAATGCAGTGGAGAGGGGGAGGGGAGCAGCTCTGCCTGAGTCCTCCTGCCTTTCTAGGAACAAACTCTGGAGGGTAGGAGGTGGGGGGGTGGAACACATGCCCACAGAGAGCTCTCTGTGTGCCATCTTTGGCACCAGTGCCATAGGTTCACCATCACTACTCCAGACAAATGTTGATAAACTGAAAGAGAAACAGATTCCTGTGGGCTGTATATTAACTTAGAAAATCACGAAGTGACAGTATGTATATTGTATCATATTTATATCTATTTTGTTAAACATTTTCTAGTTACATGTTGATCTGGTTCTACCAAACACAAAGAAGTTTTGCACCTGCATACAGCCTACAGGACCTCTGCTCTAGGTAACTAGCACCTTTGGTTTAAAACAAAAATAAATTAAAATCATAAAATAAAAACATATTTATATCTAAATAAAACCTGCTTAGCTCCCAGCATTATGTAACTCACCATAAGCATGGTGAGAATGAGACCCCTAATTCCATCCAGGAACCCCAACTAGTCCTTTTACCAGTACAGAGGAGATATGCAATCTGGTACCAGGGAACGATGGAGAAAGCATCTTACAACAGAAATGTTAATGGTATTTTTAAATGAGAACAGCACATTCTATTTTAAATTTTTCTGGAAAGAGAAAAAAATACCACTATGACCTATAAATGGAAGCATCTGGAAAACTTCATCATCTCAAAGGAATCCCTCTTTCATTTGGCCATTTTCTATGATAATGGCAAATATATTTGGAGTATCCCTATTTTAATGAAGTCAGCTCACATTTATTAAGTTCCTATTATGTGCCAAGCGTTGGCTATGTACTATGGTACAAAGAAAAGCCCCAAAGAACCCTTGTTTCTCATTTTATTATATGATTATTAACAGTTATTGAACTGAATTCCTTTTGTGGCTGCATCTCTCAAAAAATTGCATATTATTTTCACATTGGAATTGGAGACTCCCTGCTCTGGAATCAAATACTCTTTTAACAAATAAAATTTGGGTGGGGGGAGGCACAGCAAGGTGGATCAGTAAATTGAGAGGCCTAGAGATGAGAGTTCCTGGGTTCAAATCTGACCCAAAACACGTCCTAGCTATGTGACCCTGGGCAAATCACTTACCCACCATGGCCTAGCGCTTACCACTCTTCTCCCTTGGAAGCAATGCACAATATTGATTCTAATATGGAAGGTAAAGGTTTTAAAATAAAGTAAGAATTTAAAAAAAAATTAAAGTCCCATGTAACCTTTAAGCCAATTTCAAGACTGTAAATATGAAGTTGGCTGCATAAAATGGTCTTCAAAAGTTTACCTGTTCTCTCATCATATTTCCAGCAAGGACAAAGACACCTTTGGTACATGTATAGATCATTCTTAGGAAGGTTCTCTAAAACTGGAAAAAGAGTTATTGATTGTCTTAGGGCTGTCTTTTTTGAGAAGATAATTATATCACCTGTAATTTTTAAATGCACGAAGCCCCGTAATATAAGTGCTACTCTACATAAGGCTGGTGTTTTTGCAAAAAAAAAAAAAATGACAGAAAATAAAATGAGTGGATAAAAGAAACTTATTGTCCAAATTGCCCTTTACATTTACGTGGTCAGTCCATTGTATGACTGAACCTATATCTAGAACAAGCTTAACAAAGAAGAGTGAGTTGGACTCAGAATTAAATAGGAGGAAGAGTAGTGGTCTGGCTTGCATTTGGGAAACTGTGGTACATTCAACAATCTTAAGCTGCTCCATAACACCAAGGAAAACCTCTCTTTTTTAAACACAAGCATTCCCTTGATGATATATGGTTGCAATTCTTGGGATACCACTGTCTCCAAAGAATCAAAGTCTGAGGGTAACCAAAGGAGAATAGAGTTAAGAGAAGGGGCCTGGGGGTGTAGGCATATTGACAGTGATGACCCATGAGTATCAGAGATGTCATCCAGGAAATGTATGATTGGAAAAAGATGTGAGTCAGGCGTGCATGCAGTGCCTTAGGGTAAGTGAGGGATAGCCCAGCTGCTGCCCTGGTACCCGCAAAGTATAGACATGCCTAGAGCAAGCTTTCTCTTACATGGGATGAATCCTCAAAGTTCCCAGGATGACAAGGTCATGGGCATGTGGTGATCTACACCCATGAGAGGATTACCCATTATTCTCAGATGAGTTAGAGTTCCTTTTAAGCATATAAGAATCAAGCTCCTTTTCTTTATTTTCATCTATCATACAATCACACACTTTTAGGACTGGTAGCATCATCTGATTTTAAGCTGGAAGAGACCTAAGTGATCAGCAAATCCCAGAGTACTTCACCTATTTGTGCATGTCATGGACCCCTCTGGCAGCCTGACAAAGCCCTCGGAGCCCTCAGAAACTTTTTCTTAATTCCTAATTGAAAGATATGCTAAATTTCAGCTAGTGTAATGCAGGATTGCTGCAAGAATCTCTGGCACTTGCAAATCCACCTGAGGCAATCCTTGCAGTTGTGGGGGAATAGAATGTTGACCCAGCCAGAGTTGGAGCCTGGGTCTATAAATATCCCTGGAGTACCAACTGAAGGGCTTTTGGCTTTGGGGCTTTTGGCTTTTAGCTGATTTCCTTTGGCCTCTCCCTTGACATCCTGCTATCCCCTGGATCTCCCCATTGTGCCCTAGGAGGAGGGAATTTTGGTGGGTGGAGATCATGGGAACTAGCTTCTATAGGCAGGCAGGGACAACCTTAAACCAAGCCATCACCTCATTTAGTATCTGCCAGACCCTATCACATCAGGGCAGTGAAATTTATCCCTGGCTGAGGGCTGGCTCCCTCAGCCTGACTTCTACCTTCCATGACCCCCCCACTTCCCCACCCCCAGCACTGGCTTCAACCTTAGCAATTAGTTACTTACCCTCCTCCCTCAGCTTACCCTTGGCTTTAATAAACCCCCTTGGCTTTTTATTCAAAGAGTTTCTGGTGACTCATTGTACCAACATCTAGGGCAAAGGCTGAAGAGGGAAAGATAACTTTCCTTTATTTTCCTAAGGGCTAAACCAGGCATACATTTTGGTCAGGAAGTGAACCAGGTTTCTCTGCCTTTAGGGTAGGAGTTTCTCTCCAGAAGGAAGGGGCTCTTTATTCCTCGTCTCTAGGGAACTCTAGAGATAGCAGGGAGGCAGAATAAAACCTTTCAGCCAGGCTCACACAACCTCTAGCTGACCCAAATTATCCTGTACTAAAAAGATAGCCTCCCTGCCTAAAAGACTCAACTGAGACCACCCAGTGCCCTCAAATATTAACCCCATTAGCAGCATCATATTTCCTATATTACACTAGACATTGGTGAAAATATTTTTTTCCTTATCCAAATTCATGGACCACCAGAAATCTATGTGAAGAACTCTGGGATCTAAGAAAATAAGCCTTAAAAAGTTTAAGGAACTTGCCCCAAATCTCCCAAATAATGAGTTTCAGAGCCAGAATTCGAACTTTTGTCCATTAATTCTCAAAGCTGGGTTCCTTTCATTATTCCATGCTGCTTTCCCAAAGTTTTCTTTTTTATCTCTTGGTTTTTCTTTTTCTTTTTTCTTTCTTTTCTTTTTTTTAAACCCTTACTTCCATCTTAGAATCAATACTGTGTATTGGTTCCAAGGCAGAAGAGTTGTAAGGCCTAGGCAATGGGGGTTAAGTGACTTGCCTCAGGGTCACACAGCTAGAAGTATTTGAGGTGAGATTTGAACCCAGGACCTCCCATCTCTAAGCCTGGTTCTCAATCCTCTTGAACTACCCAGTTGCCCCTTTTCTTCCTTTCTTTTTAAACTGAGTTTTTCTATTCATATACAATTACAGAATTAGTGTTTGAAGAATAACCTGTGAATGTTTACCTTCAAAGAAAGAATTGATAAATAGAAACCCAAAAGACATATATCCATATATATTTACAGTCAGATGTTGCCTTCTCTAGAGTGGGAAGGGGAAGGAGGGAGAGAGATACCTGAGAATTTTAATGTAGTCAATACAAAAAATAAATTAAATGAATAAATAAACTGGGTCTCTATCTCAGCAAGTCTGGAAATACAGTGGTACTCATGGCCACTGTCCCCCTTCCCCTTATTAATAAGCAAAAAACTGCATGGAGGATTTAATTTGCTCTGTTTTTCCAATCTGGGATATTTTGCCTCCCTCCCTCACCCCCAATCCTTCAGGAC
Source organism: Gracilinanus agilis (assembly GCF_016433145.1). NCBI lineage: Eukaryota > Metazoa > Chordata > Mammalia > Didelphimorphia > Didelphidae > Gracilinanus > Gracilinanus agilis. The sequence goes on from NC_058130.1 coordinate 378,449,887, forward strand.
AACAGGTTTTGTCCCAATCTCAGAGGTTCACTCTATTGGCACTGCACACCTGTGAAGCCCAACTGACTTTAGCCCCTTGCAGCTCAGAACCAATGCAAAAGACCCATCAGCCTCAGCCTCCCTAAGGACCCACCTCACCATGACATTCTGCTTGACACTTTATTTTTATAAAATTATAAAAGTTTTAAAATTTTTTATTTTTTAAAGTTGTTTATGAAAATATATTTCAAATAGTTGGTTCATTTCTCAGCTTTTGGAAATGGTCATATAATATATGGTCTTCAATAGGTAGAAAAAAATAGTAAACGTATTTTCCTTTCAAAGGAAAGGAGAATTTCTTTCTCCTAAAGAGGAAATACCACAGCCTACTGCTGTAGTTATACAATTCCATCATAGAACAAGCACAAAGTGCCTACCTTGTGTAAGATTTTCTTATTTTGTTGAATTGTTTCAGGTGTGTCTGACTCTTCATGATCTTGTCTGGAGTTTTCATGACAAAGATCCTAGAGTGATTTGTCATTTCCTTCTCCAGCTCCTTTTACAAATGAGAAAACTAAGGTAAACAGGGTTAAATGACTCACCCAGGGTCACATGGCTAGTAAGTGTCTGAAGCTGGATTTGAACTCAAGAAGATGATTCTTCTGACTTTAGGCTTGGTACTCGGTCCACTCTGCCATCTCTCTACCACTAACGTCCTGTACTAGTCTTTATTCTATACCACAAACCTCCTAGTGAGGTAAGCAGAAATAGTATGATTGTCCCCGTTTTGCAAATAAAGTAACTATGGTTCAGAGAGAGGTTGTGATTTTTCCTGAAGTTACAGAACTAGTAAATGACAAAGCTAGAACTTAAATGAAGATAGCTCTTCTGACTCCCAGTCTAATAATTCCCATTTTACTCTTTGAAAATGGAAAATACCATCATTTTTCATCCACTGTCAGGAAAACAACCCAACAGATTCCTTCTCTTCCAGGTTAATTACCATTTCCCCTTTACCTTGTCCTCAGGAGAAACAGTGAACAATTGATTCATGGCTTCTGAGCAAGGCAATTTTATATAAATTATCCTTTAGCTTTCTCATCTCCAGGCTGAATGATTTCAGATCATAGAATCAAAGTTTGTTCTATGGAGAACCTCTAGTAATCACCTTAGAGAACACCTATTCCAACCATCTCAATTTATAGATGAGGAAACAGAGCCCTAGATTAGGTAAAGCTATTTAGATTATTTGCCTATCACCTTGCAGTTAATAAATGGCAGGGCTTGGATTAGTTAGTGTCTCCTAATTCCAAATTCCCTGCTTTCCACCAAATACCCAAGAAGCAGTCTTTCCTTTAGCCTAAAGCTATTTTTTGGAAACATAAAGGAGATCTCCTTTCTGAGATTTCATAGAATTTAGGGGTAGAAGGGACCAAAGACCAAAGAGATAACCTAACCTAGCCCTTTTGTTTTACTGATAAGAAAACTAAGGTCCGGAGGTCATATAGTTAATCAACAGCAGAGTCAGGTTCTCTACCTGTCAGTCAGTCAACAAACATTTATTAAAAACCTTCTGTGTACCAGGCACTATGTTAAATGCTGGGGTACAAAGAACCTAATGAAACAAACCCTGCCCTTGAGGGTTTGCATTTTAACATGGAAGAAAATACTAACGTTTAATTATACAGACAATGTATAAAAATGAATACAAGGTAGTTTAAAGAAGGTATACACTAGCATCTGGGGGGATGGAAGCGAACCAGAAAGACTTCATATCAAAGGAGAAACTTATCTTAAAGAAAACCAAGAAACCCAAGAAATAAGTCAGGAGGGAGTATATTTCCAAGAGCCCTGTTCCTCTGACTCTACATCCCTGTTCTTTCCATAACTCTAAAATAATAGTTAGCATTTATATTATGCCTTAAGTTTTGAAAAGCACTGTGTATATATATTTTCACATTTGATCATTATTTCTCCCCTTCCCGTGTTATTGTTCAGTCGTTTTCAGTCATGTCTGACTCTTTGTGATCCCATTTGTGATTTTCTTGGAAGATGAGGAAACTGAGGCACATGGGGTTAAGTGACTTGTCCATGGCCACATAACTAGTAGTTGTCTGAGGCCAAATTTGAATTCAGGAAGATGAGTGTTTCTGACACTCTATCCATTGTAGTACCTAGCTGCTGAGAGAGAATCACATAAAAATGTCTGATGTGGAATTCATGTTTGAATCTTCTTAACCATGAGGTCAGTAACCTCAATTCTATATCTGCTATGACAAGCTGCCTCCCCATACTGAACGCTGGTATGTATAGGAAGAGGGAAATGAATGTAAAAGTTGACAAGACCTCTCAGCAAGTGACTATATCATACCTGGATCTCTCCTTGGACTGTGCTGACCCTAGAGGTCCGGACCTGGCTTAGACTTGCTCATGCCTACAGAATCTCCCCTTTTCAAAGGAGTTAGTGCTACAAGGAGCCCTAAAAATTTCTGCCCCCTTCCTAATCTCCCAAGACATTTTCCAAGGAAATGAGTCCTTCTTTTCCTCGGTATGGATCAGCTTCCAGCATAGTTATACATAGACCTCAATTTCAGAAAACAATATTGCTTTGCATTAAATGATTGTGGTGGCATTTCCCTTGATAGACAAAGAGAAAGTTAGAACTGATCCAACCTCCTCATTTCAACAGCCCTATTTTTAAGTTGTCATTTTCCAAGAACAGTAATATAGGAAACAATGGAGCAAGGATTCAAACTCATATATATATTTATTTTGATGACAGATCCAGTACGCTCTCCATTATTCCATGTCACCTGCTCTAAATATTCCATATTCCTGACATTGATCCTTACTGGTTGTAGGATCCTGGGTATAATCACTTAACTTCTCTTGACCTCCATTTCCTTATATATAAAATAAAGAAGCTAGATTCAGTGACCTCTACAATCCTACCTAGCTCCAAATGTATGATCTTTCTTAACTCTAGAGAATGGGAAAGAACTCATAATTCTCATAGGAATCTGACAGTGGATATAATGGAAAGATTGCATGACATCTTCTAAAAGTTTTATGCCAGTACTTCTTGAATGTTTCTGGTCCACAGATGATTCCTGCAGAGTAATGAAGGATCTTCACATTTTATTCTTGCCTCTGGAATTAAAAACCCCAACATTTCATTAAAATTAATGAAAAACTCTATTGTCTTGATGAGGATTGTCAATTCAAAATTATTCATTTATATCACAAACAAAAGTATCAAGATGTTCATATTGCAAAGACTCATATTATAAAATATCAGCTCTTAGATCATCTGAAGGATCTACAGACCAAACTCTGAGAGGCCCTGCTCTATAGTTATTTAGAGGCTCCAGCAATATGCTCATGTAAAGTCAATAAATAAGGAAGCCTCCTCTCAAACTCACATCTGGGGAGCCTTCCAATTCCTTTGGGCCACATGCACTATCTTAGTGTGGGAAGACTTGGAGTTTTGATATGATGTAGCAGCCTGATCCCTGTGTTATATAATATCATTTTCTGATAGGAAAATGGAGAGCAAGTTGAGTGACAACCAACAGTTTGGAATTCAAAACCTTGCCCAGATGCCATGAGCCAAGGGCAAAAGACAGTTGCTGCCAACACTATAAAAAGGCATGAGCTGAAGCAAATGCTCTCTCAGTCATAAGAAAGGGACCCGGGTGGCGGGTGGGCAGGCCAAGCAAACTGCTCAAGTTACTTGTATCCTGATTAATTGATTACCACACTATCAACTACTGAATAGAGCTGTGAGATAGACACCAATTACCTGATTAACAAGAAGAACAACATCAACCCTCAGGCCGTCTGGTCAGGGCCAAGGTGCCCAGCTTGACCGGTGCCAGAGAGGGAGAGACACCTCTCCAGTCAACTAACACAACCTGATTATCAATTGATCATCCATCTCTATCATCTTTAGCCTAGCAGAGATTCCCAACACCACATTGCTCAACCTTGATCCTTCCCCCTGAGAATTTATTATAATTAAATTCTTAAAACTCATTTAGGTGAAGGCTGATTTTATCCTAAAGATCAGTTTAATATTCTGGCATCTAAGGAGAATGGGAATATTTTAGCTAAATCACAGTCAACTGCGTTATCCATTTATCATTAACATTTGCCCAATCAACCCTAACATCTATCTATCAACTCAACCCCAGAATAAGCAGCCAGAGAAGCTGTGTGATTCTATTCACAGCTTCTCACTGAATTACTTAGTTCTGGGCACTGTAGGTAGAAATTGGTGTTTGACTGAGCTGCAAACAGTTGGGGAACTAGTATTCACTGCCTCAACTTTGGTGTTCACTTAGGCTTCCCATCCTTTCTCAGCTTGGGTCCTTGACCATCTGAGGACCTCGGCACATCTCTCTATCAGGCCTTATCCAGAAGCACCATACCACCCATAACAGTTACTGATGAGGGGACTCAGGAATCATTGTATTATCCCAAAGCACCAAACCCGAATATATTTGCTTTTCAAAATTACACTTCTTCATTATTCTAGCTTCTAATTATAATTCCTAGAAATATTTATGCCCTGTAGACCAAAAGTTTTTAACTTTTTTTTGGTAAAGAACCTCAAACATCCTTAGTTATCTGGTGAAGCCTAACATCCTTTCTCAGAATAATGCTTTTTAAAAAAATAATTGAAAGAAATGTGAAATTTCAGTTGCAGGTTAACGAAAATAAGATGTCATTTCTTCCCATCCAAGTTCACAGACCCCCTATAATCTATCCATGGTTCCATATAGATACACTAACTACATATAAAGAGCCCTCACTCTTGACATAACCAGATTAATGTTTATAGAATACCAAATTTAAAGTGATAAGAAAGTTTAGGAGTCATCTAGCCTAATTTCTTCATTTTGCAGATAAAGACATGGACAACCCAGAGAAGTTGTAAACTGTCCAAAGTCATATCATTTGGAGGTGACAGGGTCAGGATTAGATTCTAGATCCTTTAACTCCAAATCCAACTCTTTTCACGGAAGCATGATGGCACTCTCCTGCTGTCTCTCAATCACATCTGGATTACTCTATTCAATATAATTTTTATTTAGGCATCTATATTGATGGACTATTTAAAGGTCATCCTTGTTGATATGGAAACTGAAAAACTGCCCCCAAAAAAGATAAAGAAAACTTTAAAAAGCACAAACCTGAACTTTGTCTATTCCTAGAAAATCATATTCCTTTCCCCTAGTCCCCTTCTTTTAGGCCTAATTTTAAATTGGCCACTCAATAGTGGCAATCAAAGATTCTACTTTTCTCAATGTGCAGGGCAAAATGAAAGGACTAAAACATACCCATAATCCTGGAGTTAGATTAAACCAGATTATTGGCATTTATTTCTCTTACCATTAGCAATAAAGTACAAATGGATTTGGGAACTCTGAAATAATGAATGTTTCTGGAAATCAGGTAAATTCATTTAGGTAAAAAGTCTGACGGGAAAGCTAGGGTAAAAAAAAAAAATCTGTTTTCTGTAGGAAATAACTGCAGGGACATTTTCTCCCCAAGTATTTCCTGTTGGAAGGAAGAGGCAGGAAGACAAATGTAGTCACCACATGAGCCAGTCTCTTCCAGCTATCATCTTAGCACTTTTTAATGAGATGTCACCAAGGAATAAACCTCAGAGGAAGGAAAACAAAAACAAAAACTATTCCAAGGTGTGTCTCAACTTCCTGATAATATAATGGATTAATACACATAAAAAATACTGAATGAGGAGGCAGGAACCCCTGAGATCAAGTTCTGGCTCTATAGATGTTTAGCTATATAACCTGGAGCAAATCTTTCAGCCTCTCTAGAACTTTTCCCTCAACTATAAAAGCAGAAAGTCAAACTGTATAAACTCTAAGAGACTTCTAAGATCTACTCTAATGTTCCATTCTATTTAATGAAAACGTATCCCTAAAACAATGATACCTCATGCCTGGCGGTGAAGGGTGGATTTTAATTCCTCTGAGGCATAAAATAAGACCTCTATGAATGTTAAAAGGAAAACATTAAAGATTAATGTAGTGCAGTTTTAAGATTGACCCCAAGTGAATGTTTTCCAAATATCTGCTCCTCTATCATATGTGTAGAACTTAAATATGCCTTTTCCTCACCTCAGTGAAGAAAGGATTTGAATGTTGAGCCATACAAAGAAGAACCTGTTTATTATGGAGTCAAGATCTCAGCAGCTAAACAGAGCTGAATGACATTAAAGATCAAAAGTCTGATCCAATTGTAATCTATGGCTAAGTTAAGGAGGGTATCTATTTACCAAGACAAGTACAAGGAGGGAGAGGAAGGACAGGAAAGATGGCCAATGAGCCCTGACATGTTTGGCTTTTGCAGTCCCCATCGATGGAGACAGTATATACAAGTATTGTTTCTGGTCCACTTTCTGGGAGAAAAGGAGCCTTTTGATTGGTTGCTGAACTAGAACAGATTATGCTTACCAAAGACACTAACCAAATACTTCTTTACTCTCTGATTGATAGAGAGGGAAAATGTGCTATCACTCTTCTGATACAAAAAGAGTCTTTGGTCCTTAGTCTTACAACCCAGGTTCATGCATGACTGTGAATAAGAGCCTCCATCCTTTGTTTCTCTCTGTTTGATCTTTTTGGCTTTTAGGTTAAAGAGCCTCAGACTAGACTGACAACTTAAGAGCTTCAAAAGATCAGGAGAATGAATAGCCATGGACCCTTGTCAGATTATGTGTATAGTAAAGCCCGAAGAGAAGTAGAGTCCTAAGAGACCATCCTGATTCCCAGTATAGAAATGAATTAGTAGCAGCCAAGAGGAAGGGATAGTGATTACATCTATCTTCCAGGTGGCCTTTAGAAGTTAATTTGGGGCATCAGGATGGCTCAGTGGATTGAGAGCCAGGCCTAGAGATGGAAGGTCCTAGGTTCAGATCTGGCCTCAGACACTTCCTAGCTGTGTAAACCGGAGCAAGTCATCCCCTTTGCCTAGCCCTTACCACTCTTCTGCCTTGGAACCAATACACAATACACAATATTGATTCCAAGGTGGAAGGTTAGGATTTTTTAAAAAAAGTGAACTTGATTGAGTGAATATTTTATTGCAATTACTTTAAGTTTGAGCCCATCTTCCCCAGAGACAGTGGTAATATAAGGGAAAGTGCCTCCCAAGTGTTGGAAGTGATACTTTATGTCTTCCTTTTTCCTAAATACAAATCCTGTTGTAAAAGCTAATTGCTGTTAATTGGTTTAATAATCCTTAAGCACTAATCACTGAAAGGAAGAAGACACATTATGGATTCAAAGCAAAAGCATTAGAGAAAAAATACCCTCCAGCTCTTCAGTGGTACCTCTAGAACTCTGAGGAGTAGCTATAGCCTTGCTCAGGGTCCTGACCAGTCTGTGAGAGTTTGAATTAGAATAAGGATCCTCAAAAATTGAAAGGACTATACAAAAAAGTTTATAATGTTCTTAAACCCAATATACTTTTTTAGATTTTTCTCTATTTTAATGTTTTTAATTTCATTAAGTATTTCCTAATTAAATGCAAAAAAATTAACATTAATTTTTTTTATTTCAAATTCCAAATTCTTTCTCTTGTTCTCATCCCTCCTGCCCCCTTGAGAAAACAAAGCAATTTGATATAGATTGTGCATGTGAAATCCTGCAAAACACATTCCTATATTAGGTGTCTTTAAAATACAATACCAAAAAAATCCAGAAAAATTTAGTAAAAAAAAATAGCATACTTCAATCTGCACTCAGAGTTCATCAGTTCTCTCTCTCTCTCTCTCTCTCTCTCTCTCTCTCTCTCTCTCTCTCTCTCTCTCTCTTGGCAGAAAGCATTTTTCATTATGAGACCTTTGAAATTGCTTTGGATCACTATCATCAGAATAGCTGTCTGTTACTGTTGATTATCCTTAAAAATATTGCTATTACTGTGCACAAAGTGCTCCTGATTCTGCTCATTTCAGTTTGCATCAATTCATATAAGTCTTCCCATGTTCCTCTGAAACCATCCTGCTCATTATTTCTTATAGCACAATAATATTCCATCAACTTGTTCAGTTATTCCCTGCTGAACATCCCCTTGATTTTTAATTCTTTACCACCACCAAAAGACTGCTATAAATATATATATGTAAACACACACACACACACACACACACACACACACGTTTTGTTTTGTTTTTTTTTAATTTTTATTTATTTATTTATTTGTTTTGGGCGAATAGGTCCTTTCCCCTTCTCTTTGATCTCTTTGGGATATAGAACTAGTAGTAGTATTGCTGGGTCAAAGGGCATTCATCATTTTAAAGATCTTTGGGTATAGTTTCAAATTTTTTTCAGAATGGTTGGACTAGTTTACAACTCTACCAAAAGTGTATTGGTATCCTACTTTTTCCACATCCCTTCTATCACTTGCCATTTTCCTTTTCTGTCATGTCAGTCAATTTAATAGGGGCTAGACAGTACCGCAGAATTGCTTTAATTTGAATTTCTGTAATTAATAGTGATTTAGAGCATTTTTCAAACAACTATTGATAACTTTGATTTCTTTTTTCTGAAAGTAGCCTTTGACCATTTATCAATTGGGGAATGACTCTCATTTTTATAAGTTTAATTCGGTTTCCTAGATATTTGAGAAACGAGGCCTTTATGAGAGAAACCTGATGTAATTTTTTTCCAGTTTCCTATTTTCCTTCTAATTTCAGCTACATCAGTATTGTTATATAAAAGCTTTTTAATTTCATGTAACCAAAATTATTCATTTTACTTCCGGTTTTCCTCTGAACCTTTTGTTTGGTCCTAAACTCTTCCCATATCCATATATCTGATAGGTACACTTTCCCTTTGCTTCACTACTTATTATATCACCTTTTATGTTTAAATAATTTATTCATTTTAACCTTATCTTGGTATATAGTGTGAAATGATGGTCTATACCTAATTTCTGCCAAACTGCTTTCCAGTTTTTCAAGCAATTTTTGTCAAGTGGTGGGTTCTTAGTCCCAAAGCTTGGACTTTGATTTATCAAACCCTAGATTACTATGGTCATTCACTTCTGTATGTTGTATACGTGATCTAATCCACTGATTTCCCACTCTATTTCTTATCCAGTACCAGATTGTTTTGATGATTACCACTTTGTAATGTAGTTTGAAATCTAGTATATTCTTTGATATTCTGGACCTTTTGTTCTTCCAGATTAATTTTATTTTTTTCCAGCTCTGTAAAATATTTCTTTGATAGCTTGATACAATACTAAATAATTTTAGTAGAATTGTCATTTTTATTAGAGTGAAGTAACCTGTACTAATGAGCGATTAATATTTCTCCAGTTATTTAGATATGCCTTTATATGTGTGAAAAGTGTTTTGTAATTGTGTTCATATACTATCTAGGTTTGATTTGGCAAGTAGACTTCCAAGTATTTTTTTTCCCTAGAGTTATTTTAAATGGAATTTTTCCTTCTATCTCTTTTGCTGAGTATTGTTGGTAATAATATAGAAATGTTGTGATTTCTATGGGTTTGTTTTATATCCTGCAACTTTGCTAAAGTTGTTAATTTTTTCAACTAGTTTTTTAGTTGATTTTCTATGATTCTCTAAAGTATATCATCATTTCATCTGCATAGTAATAGCATTATTTCCTCATTGCCTATTTTTTATTCTTTCAATTTCTTTGTCTTGTCTTACAACTATAGCTAGCATTTCTTTTTTTTTTTTTTAAACCCTTGTACTTCGGTGTATTGTCTCATAGGTGGAAGATTGGTAAGGGTGGGCAATGGGGGTCAAGTGACTTGCCCAGGGTCACACAGCTGGGAAGTGGCTGAGGCCAAGTTTGAACCTAGGACCTCCTGTCTCTAGGCCTGACTCTCACTCCACTGAGCTACCCAGCTGCCCCTATAGCTAGCATTTCTAGTACACTATTGAATAATAATGGTTATAATGGACATCCTCGTTTTACCCCAATCTTACTGGAAAGACTTCAAGTTTATCCCCATTACATGTAATGCTTGTGCTTGGTATTATATAGATACTAATTATCATTTTTAAAAAGGCTCTATACTAGACTGAGGGACTTATGAGAAAGAAAATTAGCCACATTCAGAGGAAGAACTGTGGGAGCAGAAACACAGAAGAAAAACAACTGCTTGAACACATGGACTGATGGGGATATTACTGGGGATGTAGACACTAAACGATAACTCTAGTCCAACTATCAATAATATGGAATTAGGTCTTAATCAATGATACATGTAAAGCCCAGTGGAATTGTGCACTGGCTTAGGTGGGTTTAGGGGCTTGGGGGACGGGGAAAGAACATGAAACATGTAACTATGGGAAAATATTCAAAATAAAAATTTCAAAAAGGAAAAAAATAAATATTTAAGTGGCTGACAAAAAAAATATTAAAAAGGCTCTACAGGAATAACCATGCTTTATGGTGTTTTCTTTGGAATGGATGTTGTGTTTTGTAAAAGACTTTTCTTATATTTATTGATATAGTCATGTAATTTTTGTTGTTTTTGTTATCAATATGGTCAGTTATGCCGATAGTTTTCCTAATATTGAACCAGTTCAGTATTCTTAGAATAAATCCTAAATGTATAGTATATTTTTGTGACATATTATAGCGGTAATACAATAGCCTTTTATTTTATTTTAAATGTTTGCATTGACGTTCATTAAGGAAATTGGTCTATAGTTATCTTTTCCTGTTTTTGCTCTCCCTACATTAAGTATCAAATCATATTTGTGTCATAAAGGATTTTGGTAGGTCGCTTTCTTTACCTATTTTTCCAAACAGCATTGGAATTATTTTTTTCTTTAATTGTTTGATAGAATTAATTTTAATATCCATTTGGTCCTGGAGATTTTTTAATTTTCTCTTAATTGTAACTTTGAATTCTCCTGGAACTATGACCTGAAAAACTTTTGGGTCTAAACTCAGAAAGAGTGGCTACATATACATTCATAGCTATTTTGAAAGTAGTTTATTCTGTGTGGCCCTGGGCAAGTCACTTGACCCCCATTGCTCACCCTTACCACACTTCCACGTAGGAGCCAATACACAGAAGTTAAAAGTTTAAAAAAAAAAAAAAAAAGAAAGAAAGTAGTTTATTAATGTTACCAAAATGGTTGTTTCATAAATAAAATATACCTTTACTTTCTGAAGTCCTAATCCAACCACAGAAGTAGATAGATCTGTGAAGAAGCCATCGAGACTATCTTCTATCCTTCAAGCAGATTCTATCAGCTTTAACTGATGAGTAAAATCCTAATGTATTTTTTTATCCACAGCAATTGATTTCAGAATTTAGTAAAATATAATGGTAGGCAATGTGTTCCTTATAGTCTTCTAGTAATCTCTTTCATAGTATAAATCTATTGCCTCTCATTTTTTGAATAACAGAATAACAGGTTATGATACACTAATTTCCTTTCCTTTTCTAACATGACAATAACAATAGCAGATAAGAGGAATGTTACAGATAGAGTTTGCCTAGAATTCAGCAAAGTATTTTAGAAAAATCTCTCATGTAATACTTGAGGTCAAGATGAGGAAAAGAGAGCTGAGTGATAATACAATTAGGCAGGTGAAATATTAAGTGTTAACAGTAATAATTTTAGTTCTAGTCTATATAGTGCTTGAAAGTTTATAGTGTTTACATACGCATGTGTGTATGAATATGTAATTATATATATTATATAAAATTAGATTGATATATATGGCTTGATGTTGACTGAAAGTCTCTAGTGTAAAACCCAGGGATATGTGCTATTTAGTGTTTTTTTTAAATCAGTGATTTGAATAAAGGCATGGCTGGCCTGTTTATCAAATTGAAATATGAAACAAAGGAAGGAATGGGGTATGATTTTCATTAGATTATAGCCAGGATCTAGAAAGATCTCAAAAGGTTAAAAAATGGGCCAAAACTAATAAGAGGCAATTCAATAGGATTATTATGTAAAGTCTTTCCTTCAAAAGTTCAAAGTATAAGATGGGGGTAGTATGACTAGATAGTAGTTCATCTGAAAAGATTTGGGAGTTTTAGTGGACTACAAGCTGAATTTGAGTCAAGAGTGTAACACAGCAATCCAAGAAAGTTATTGAAATCTTAAACTGCAGTAAAAGAGATGGTGTCAAAATGGGGATGTGGTTGGGAGAGAGAGACATATAAGCAAGAGACAGACACAGAGAGAGAAAAACAGAGATAGAGACAGAGAAAGAGTGTTCAGAACTAAGGAGGTGATAAATCTGCTCCCCTGCCCCAATCTGGCAGAGGCTCAGTATAATGCCATGTGAAGATTGGAGGAAGGAATCAGAGCCATCCAGCCTAAGTTATTCTAGTTCTTTTCTTGAAAATTCCTTTGGTTCTTTCTCTTTTGCTTCTCTGTTTGTAGAAATACCCATCTTTCCATACTTCTTCACAGATGTCTTCACATCTGTCTCTACAGAGCCTAGCACCTTAGGGCAAGTTATTCTACCTCCCTTACTGGATATGGTAGATCCTATATAAATCAGTTTCAGAAATGGGAACTACTCGAAGAAAATTAAGCATGAGATTATTTACTTCTTAAAATTCTGGGGCCAAAAAATGTCTGTCTTGAGTGTCCGCCTGCCATTAGCCTCACAGCCAGGCAGCGTACTGACTACACTACAGCTGGTGGTGATGAACCTAGTCGTGTGGCGCATCGGAATGTAATACCACATGTCAAACCAAATCATCTAGAGAAAAGAAAAAGAAAGAAAGAAAGAAAGAAAGAAAGAAAGAAAGAAAGAAAGAAACACTGCTTCAGATGTTTGCAATTAAAAATGTTTGTGTTTTTTAATAATGTATCCCCATGACACAGAGAATACCATTTCTTTCTTCTCTTGAATCAAAATCCTAGTCTTACTGTTTTTGTGTTTTTCATTAAGTGATTCAACACTTTCATTCAGTTTGTTGCTCAGTAAATGTCCTGGAGTTCAACTCTGGCATTTCAGAGTCTGGGCAACATTCGCCCCGGCTTTAACATGGGCAGAGTTTAATTTATGCTTTCCTTCCTTGGGAAGAAGCTTTTCCTCTGTGTTCCCAGAGAGGAGGAACTGCTTTGCAAAGCATGCATTTGCCTTTAACTGGAATTTCTCCCCTGGCACTGCAGGACGCCCAGAGCTGAAGTTCCCCAGGACTTTGTCTTTGCACTCCTCTTTTTTTTGCCTCAAGGATCTTATCTGCCAGTCAGACGGCTGCAGGGAGGCCAGTTCTGCAGGGTGTAGCCAGGAAAACCTGCCCAACACAGAACCCCAGCATTCTCCGGGCCCTCTCAGTAAGGGCTGGAAAAATCTGATCGTGGAACCCGGCAGACATGGGAGAACACAAAATGTCACCTTATTTCTTTTAAATCTCCTGCACTGGCAGAAATCGAGTGCCACACCCCACCCCCTCCCTCCAAATCTCCCCAAACCGTCTGATCGGTTCTTGCACACAAAGGATACCTGAGTCCCAGGAGGGACAGAGGAATGTCTGGAGTTAGTACATCTGCTCTATGTGTGCCCCAAAAGGACAGAGTGGAGGAGGGCAAGAAAGTGGCTTCTGAAGCTTCTCCTGTTTCTACTTTCTACTTTCCTGTAAGCCCTTTGAGGGAGCCTCGAGGGGATGAAAGGTCCCCGTAAGTGTTTGAGTCTCAACCCTCCGGAGCCCTTTGGGGTTGAATAGTTACAACACAGGTTACTCTTTTACTGTAGGGATGAAAGAAAGGTAGTTAACAAGTGACTAGGAACTTCTCAAAGAGATGACCTTCAGTCATCAAAATATGTCTAAGGGCCACTGTGTAATACATGGGCTGGTGTAATATTTACAGACATGCCTGGAATGCACTGTTAACAATCAGCTCACAAAGCAGTTTTCTCCTTCAAACTCACTTAAATTTGGGGCTGATACACTTTTTCTTTTCAAACTTTTAAATTTGTTTATTTTTAGATATGCTTTTTAAAAACACTTAAATTTATTTATTTTTAGATATACTTTTAAAAAACATTTAAATTTATTTATTTTTAGATATACTTTTAAAAACATTTAAATTTATTTATTTTTAGATATACTTTTAAAAAACATTTAAATTTATTTATTTTTAGATATACTTTTTAAAAACATTTAAATTTATGTATTTTTAGGTATACTTTTAAAAACATTTAAATTTATTTATTTTAGATATGCTTTTTAAAAACTCATTTACATTTTTTAGATATGTTTTTTTAACTCATTTAAATATTTTTGGATATTTTTTCAAACTCATTTAAATCAATCTATTTTTTGCAGAAGAAAAACATGATTTATCATTTCTTTACATGGGTATGTTATTTGGGGTTTTGATTTTTAAAAGACTACTCTATTATAAAAATGAATAATATGGAAATAAGTTTTGAGTGATAATATATGTATAACCCAGTGGAATTGCTTGTCAGCTCCAGGAGCAGGGAGGGAAGAGGGAAGGGAGACAACATGAATCATGTAACCATGGAAAAAATATTTAAAAACTAAAATTATATTTTTAAAATATCTGTTTCTTTTTGGATATATTTTTTTTAAACTCATTTAAATTTATTTATTTATTTTTAAGTATATGGTTTTTTCCCCAAAACTCTCTTAAAATTTTTTTTGGGGGGATACACTTTTTTCAAACTCATTTAAATTTAATAGCACTGGCCTCCCTTGGTTTGTAGATTTGTTCCCCAAATTATAAGTTTCATGTCTTTAACCACAGGCATTTATTAAGTTAGTGTCTACTATGTGCTAGGCACTGGGGATACAAAGGCAAAAACAAAACTTCTCATAACCCCAAGGCATTTATAATCTTCCTCCTAAAGCAATATATATATGCAAATAGATGCATATACATATATAAATACACACATACACACATATATGTCTAGATGATAGAGACTGGACCTATGATTTCATTGATTTAGAGACCACAGGGTGAAGTAACTCCCTCTCCCAATGTAAATCAATACCTTCCCTGCAACTGATTCTTTCTTTAAACTCTTACTTTCTGTCTTAGTGACAACTCTAAGACAGAAGGCAAAGGGCTAGGCAAAAGAGTTAAGTGATTTGCCCAGGGTCACACAGCTAGGAAGTATTTGAGGTGAGATTTGAAGTTCTCTGGACTCCAGGTCTGATTCTCTATCCACTGAGCCATCTTGCTGCCTCTGCAACTTGTTGTTTTAAAGAGCTGCAGAGTGTACTAAATTTAAGTGG
>NC_058130.1:378468938-378507340 GCF_016433145.1 Gracilinanus agilis
TGGTAAGGGTGGGCAATGGGGGTCAAGTGACTTGCCCAGGGTCACACAGCTGGGAAGTGGCTGAGGCCGGGTTTGAACCTAGGACCTCCTGTCTCTAGGCCTGACTCTCACTTCACTGAGCTACCCAGCTGCCCCCATTTTAGGTATACTTTTAAAAAACATTTAAATTTATTTATTTTTAGATATACTTTTAAAAACATTTAAATTTATTTATTTTTAGATATACTTTTAAAAAACATTTAAATTTATTTATTTTTAGACATACTTTTTAAAAACATTTAAATTTATGTATTTTTAGGTATACTTTTAAAAACATTTAAATTTATTTATTTTAGATATGCTTTTTAAAAACTCATTTACATTTTTTAGATATGTTTTTTTAACTCATTTAAATATTTTTGGATATTTTTTCAAACTCATTTAAATCAATCTATTTTTTGCAGAAGAAAAACATGATTTATCATTTCTTTACATGGGTATGTTATTTGGGGTTTTGATTTTTAAAAGACTACTCTATTATAAAAATGAATAATATGGAAATAAGTTTTGAGTGATAATATATGTATAACCCAGTGGAATTGCTTGTCAGCTCCAGGAGCAGGGAGGGAAGAGGGAAGGGAGACAACATGAATCATGTAACCATGGAAAAAATATTTAAAAACTAAAATTATATTTTTAAAATATCTGTTTCTTTTTGGATATATTTTTTTTAAACTCATTTAAATTTATTTATTTATTTTTAAGTATATGGTTTTTTCCCCAAAACTCTCTTAAAATTTTTTTTGGGGGGATACACTTTTTTCAAACTCATTTAAATTTAATAGCACTGGCCTCCCTTGGTTTGTAGATTTGTTCCCCAAATTATAAGTTTCATGTCTTTAACCACAGGCATTTATTAAGTTAGTGTCTACTATGTGCTAGGCACTGGGGATACAAAGGCAAAAACAAAACTTCTCATAACCCCAAGGCATTTATAATCTTCCTCCTAAAGCAATATATATATGCAAATAGATGCATATACATATATAAATACACACATACACACATATATGTCTAGATGATAGAGACTGGACCTATGATTTCATTGATTTAGAGACCACAGGGTGAAGTAACTCCCTCTCCCAATGTAAATCAATACCTTCCCTGCAACTGATTCTTTCTTTAAACTCTTACTTTCTGTCTTAGTGACAACTCTAAGACAGAAGGCAAAGGGCTAGGCAAAAGAGTTAAGTGATTTGCCCAGGGTCACACAGCTAGGAAGTATTTGAGGTGAGATTTGAAGTTCTCTGGACTCCAGGTCTGATTCTCTATCCACTGAGCCATCTTGCTGCCTCTGCAACTTGTTGTTTTAAAGAGCTGCAGAGTGTACTAAATTTAAGTGGTTTTCTCAGGATCACAATTAGAATCTGGTAGAAATAGGATTTGAATTTAGATCTTAGCAAGATTTAAACCCAGGGTTTCCTGGCTTCAAGATCAAATCTCTTGAAAAGACACTAGCTGCTAGTCAGAACAGAAAAAGCCTCATGAAGTGGGCAATTAAGCCAAATCTTAAAGGAAACCAGAAATTGATCATTTTTCAAATAAAGAAACTAAAACTCAGATAGGTGAAGTCATTTGTCCATAGTCCCTCAATTGGTAACAGCAGGATTCAAACCCAGGTCCTCTGACTCCAAATCCATTGTTCTCATCACTAAATTTCAATGTAGTAGAGAGGGCTCTAAGGAGTTAAAGTTTCTTTAGCACATTCTTTCTCTACTACAACCTTTCTCAGCTACAACCCAGGAATCCCCAGTGCAATAAATGGAAAGTTCATACAGGCTGTATTTCACAACTTGCTCACTTGAGCTGGACAGGGCTGGGCTTTGGGAGTTTAAAAGGAAAGTTTCCTACTGAAAGTGCAACTCTCTAGCAGATAGCTTCCATGCCTCTGAAATGTGTAATGTTGGAGCAAACTGAAATAAAAGAAATATATTCTGGAAAGTAGGCGTGAAGGCATATCCAAGGAAGGGAGTAAGATGGAGAGAGATGGATGCTGGGCTTTGGGGAGGAGAGGAGGAAAAGGAGACTGTTTAGCATCAAAGACCAAATGTGAATGCAAAATGAGATAACTTTGCAGAATATCATCAAGAGAGAACTTCAATACATGGCTGGGCCATAACTTTTGCCAAAAACAGAAAGGTTATCACTAAGGACTGGTTAGCAAACCCTTCAGCAGGATCCAACTCCAGACTCTTGAAGCAATGCTCTGAATTCATAGCATTTCAGAGCTCCATTAAAAATGCTTGGTAATTGTTTGCAGCTGCTGTTGAACCATTTCCTTTACATTCCATGGCACTGAAGACAGAGAGAAAAATTCTTTATGCCAGTTTTTATGGATTGCGGGATTGGCCGTAAACCACTCCACTGTAGTCTATAAACTTTTTTTTTTCAATTCTGCTTCTAGTTCATGTCAAATGATGAAATTGCTTTATGTTTCTTAGAAAATAGATAAAATTGAAAAGATTAAGAAATTAAATAGTATAAATTAAATTAAATTAAAAGTTTAACATCACTAATTCAGACTAATTTGGAGAAAGGTGTGCCTAATTAGTGAAAAGTATGAATAACACAGTTATTTCCAAAGGAAATTTAACATTTATATAAAACATATAGAATTGACCTAGCAAGCAGCAGTGTCTATAGGACTTACTTCAATGATTACTGGTATGATTTATAAATGGCAAATAAGTTATTTTATGTAAATGAGTTCTTCTCAAGCACTTAAGACAATAAAAGGCAAGGTAAGTATGATGCTGATTGTCTGGTTGGGGAAAATGTCTGTTACAAAAGAAAGAACTTGGGGCTTGGAGACCTAGGATTGAATCTTGACTCCACTACTTATCGCCCATGTGACCTCTGTAAAATCACTTAACTTTCCTGAGTTTGTTTCTTCATTTGTAAAATGATGAGTTAAAACTGTGATCTCTAAAGTTGCTCCCAGTTCTAAATCCTATGCCTGCCTGGTCCTGCCTTGTTAACACCTAATTTCATTAAGAATTTGTTTTCTAGAGATGGCAATGATAAACTTTAATTCAACCTTTGTCATATTCATGCAGATTCCAGATTATCAGTCCCCATTAATGTGGTTTTGCTGATAAGATTATTTACAAAGTTATTCCTGGACCTACTGGCAAAGGACACTGGTTTGGAAATCAGGAAACCTGGCTTCTAGTCCTGTTGCTGATACTGATGAACTCGTTATCCCATTGTCTACAGCAGGGGTCTGCAACCTTTTTGGCGGTGAGAGCCATAAATGCCACGTTTTTTAAAATGTAATTTCGTGAGAGCCGTACAGTGCTCACAGCGCACGCTACTGTAAGAGCACCTGAAAAAAAATTGACTTTATGGCTCCTGCAGAAAGAGCCATATCTGGCCCTCAAAAGAGCCAGATATGGCTCAAGAGCCATACATTGCCGACCCCTGGTCTACAGTCTCTTCTAAACCTTTTTATTCTTCTTCAGACTTTCCATGGCTCCCTCTCCCCACAACTGTCTAACCTTGCCTCATATTTTACTGAAAAAAAAAAAACTGAGGTCATTCAATGAGATCTCTCTCTTCTCTCCTTCTCCTCATTTCACATCACCCAGATGCCTTCTGCAACCTATTTCCTCCTCTGGCCCTGACTCATGAAGAGGTGGCCTTTCTCCATGTCAAGGTCAATACTTTGTTTTATATAAACATGGATATATATCCACCAGTGATTCTGTTCCTTCCCATCATCTCCAATTACTCCCTCAATCATCCTCACTCTCACTTTTTTCTCATTTTTTCCCTTATCTATTTGTTCTTTCCCTAATGCCTACAAAAATGCCCATGTCTGGGGCAGCTAGGTGACTCATTGGATTGAGAGAAAGACCCAGAAACAGGAGGTCTTGGGTTTGAATCAGGCCTCAGATACTTCCTAGCTGTGTGACCCTGGGGAAGTCACTTATCCCTAATTACCTAGCCTTTATTGTTCTTCTGCCTTAGAACCAACACACCATTGATTCTAAAATGGAAGGAAAAATTTTGCTTTTGTTTTTTTAATGCTCATCTCTCATCCTCAAAACAAAAACAAAAATAACCAAACAATCATTTGATCTATCTATCCCTATTATTATTCCAAATCTCTTCTGTTTTCATAGCAAAATTTCTTGAGGAATCCTTCTGTAATTATATGTCCATTTCCTTTCCTTTCCTTCTCTTTTTAACATTCTTTAGCCTGGTTTCCAGCCTCATCTTTGAGCTGAAACTGCTCACACCAAAAGGACTAATCTCTTCATTGCAAATATAATGCTCTTTTCTCAGTCTTCAACTTTCTTGACTCCAACTACAGCATTTTGACACCACTGATCTCCATGCTATACTCCTCTCTAGGTTTCCATAACACTATTCTCTCCTGGTTCTTCTCCTCCTTTCTGACCACTCCTCAATCTCTTTTGGGAATCTTCATCCAGGTCCTACTCATTAAAGGTGAGGGTCCCCCAGGGCTCTGTTTTGGGCCTTCTTGTCTTCTCTCTGTATGATTTCACTTGTGATTTCATTAACTGCCATAGTTTCAGTTCTATCTAAATGGGATTTTTAGACCTACTTACCCAGCTCTAACCTCACTCCTAACCTCCAGGCTCACATTTCTAACTTTCTATTAGGTGTTACAAACAAGATTTGCCATAGGTATATTGAACTCAATTCATCATCTTCTCCCCTTCCAAAGTTCCCTACTATTGCCAAGGGTACCCCCCCCCCAGTCACCCAAACTCACAGTCTTGGTGCTATCCCCAACTCATATCCAAACTGTTGTGGATTCCTATTGATTGTACCACTATAACACCTCTCATAACCAGCCCTTTCTCTACTTTGATACTCCTCTGATGCAGGTCCTTATCACTTTATGCCTAGACTATTTTGCAATTGCCTAATGGTTGATCTATGCCTCAAGTCTCTTCCCTTTCCAAGGTATCCTCCACTGTTATTAAATTAATATTCCTAAAGAGTAGATTTGACCATGTCACTCCCTCTGTTCAATAAAACCCAATGGCTCCCTATTACCTCCAGTATCAAATAAAAACTCCTCTGCTTGGTATTAAAAATCCTTCACAATCTAGCCCCCTCCAATCTTTCTGGTCTTCTTATTCCCTGCTTCCCCCGACACATACTCTGTGATCCAGGAACACTGACCTCCTTGCTGTTTCTTAAGTAAGATACTCCCTCTCCAGACTCTGGGTATTTTCACTGACTATTCCTGTGCTTGGAATGTTCTCCCTCCTCATCTCTGCCTTCACGCTTCCCTGGCTTCCTTCAAGTCCCAGCTAAAATCCCACCTTCTATAGGATGTCTTTCTTAATCTGTTCCCTTTAATGTTACTGCCTTCCCTTTTTTGGTTATCTCTAACTTACCCTATATATATATTTTGTTGGTACACAATTGTTTGCATGTCTTCCTCCATTAGACTATAAGCTCCTTGAGAGCAGAGACTGTCTTTTACTCTCCTTTGTATCTTCAGGGCTCAGCACAGTGCCTGACACATAATAGGTATTTAGGAAATGCTTGTTGATTGGCAAGTCTCATTCCCTCTCTAGACCTGAATTTTCTGTAAAAAGAGGAATTTGAATGTGATGGTCTCTCATACTATGAAATTGGTTCTCCCAATCTCATTCTATAGGTGCTTTGTGCCAGATATTTCAAAGAACAGAATGGTTGAAGAAGGTAATTTATAAATGAGATCTACATCTCATTCTAAGACAAACTATGGATTTGTCCCTTAAAACCCATTGATTGAACACTGCCAAAAGTAGTCAGAGTGGATTAAGTACTGGACTCAGACTCAGGAAGCCCTGCCTCTGAGTTCAGATTAATTTACTAGCTTAATTTATAAGTTACTTACCTTCTCAGAGCTTCAAGGTTCCTCATCTATGAAAGCACCTACCTTAGGTTGGTGTAAAGCTTGGTAAGACAATATTTGGAAAATACTTTATAAACCTTGCAACTTCTCACCTCTATGAGGGCAATTATAAACAAGCCCATTTTACTACTAGTTAGCTGGTTTATGGCAGAGACAAGGATTCCACTATTACCTAAAATCAAACTGAGCTAGGATTTGCAAACTAGAGGTTTTTTTTATTTTTTAATAAAAGGTTTACAATGGAGAGGAAGTAGAAATGATTTACTAAGGATTTACAGAGTGCCTTTCCTCTGGAATCTTCAAAGCATTTTCATTAAAAACAAAAGCCCTTTTCACAGAACAAAAATAAGTAGATATTTGGAACTCTTTCCAGTTAATTTCAGCAATGGGGGGAGGAAAACTGGGTTACTCAGATCTCAAAAAAATTTTTTTAATCTGAATTATTAACTTTTTCTTTGGTGAACAAATTAAACCATAGGCATCTTTCACCCAAGAAAGAGAAAATGCATTGTAGTTCTGGTACATTACAACAATGTCTTCTAGGTATTATGGCAACCAGGATTGCCAAAGTTTGATAAGAAAGGCAGGTAATCATCATTCCAATATCATGGCAAAAAGAATATCTGGACTTTGGGTGTTTATGTATCAATCAATCTATTAATAAAACATTTATTAAGCATCTACTATGGGCCAGACACTATGATATATATGTTTACATGTTCAGGTATGGATGGCATGAGTCATGGATGATGATATAGGACAAGAAGGTATGCTATTACTCTGTCTTCCACAGGGTCTTGGTAAATTCATAAATGTGTTCTTACTTTGCTACTTTGATGGCTCTATATACTCACCAATTAGGTATGCCCTCTGATGGTGCAGATAACAACCAATCCATACTTTCTCCTGCTATGAATCTCTTGCTCATTTCTTCCCAGTCAATCCAACATGGAAGAGGCTTCCCTCTAGGTCTCTTGACATTACACAGAAACAAAGTATATAGGATGTCCTGTATACAGATATGTACATTTATCTTTCCAGTGTAGGATGGACCCACATATTTCCCCATCATTGACATCTTCTAGGCTGCTTCTTAGGCAGAATTCTTTATAAGTATGAAGTTGCAGATTATTTGCACTAATTGCACATCTCTCTATCATCCTTTGGATGGCTCAGAATTTTTATTATTCTGATCATTGAAAGAATTTTGATGTTGAAAAGATGGGTTTCTATTTCTCAGAAAAGCTTGGAGTCATTAGAAAACAGTACACAATTTCCACTTCTTATTCATTTTTTGGCCCACTTTGCAATCTCTCTGTAATATCTGTCAACCAACAAGCATCTATTAATAGTCTTATTTGTGTTCAAGATACAAAGACAAAAAAATTAAACAGTCATTGCTCTCAAAGAGCTTATAATCTTTTGTTTCAATCAGTAACACTTGTGTGTTGAGTACAAGAATAGACAGTTCATAGCAATAATCCAAATATACACATATGCATGTGTATGTATCTATAGGTATATGTGTATAGACATATTTATGTGTGTATTATCTATCATTATATGTATATAGACATACTTATATGTTGTTTCATATGTGTATATACTACCTTTAAGTAACATCTAAGATATGTATCATATGTAACTACATAAGATAGATAAGATAGATCTCTAGTAAATATAGAGAAATATTTTCTATATCTATGTCTATAGATATTTAAGATCTATTTTGACAAATCTAGATATATATGGTCTGTTCTTGATTGATTGAAAACATTTAAGAAATAGAGCTGATTAAACAATAAAAAGAGTCATTCTTTCTGTTCTTCATTTTTAAATCTATAACTCTGCTACTTGAATATATTATTTAACCACATATTTTCAGTGTATCATTAAACTCTTCAATATTAGCAATCTGATAACAAGGGGTATGGCATTTGCTAATTTTTAGTTATTTACTACCACCTTTTTTGTAATCTAAACTTGAATTCTTTTGCTCCTACTTTATCACAGTGGAAACTTGCTATAAAATGGTCATTGGGGTCCATAGTGAAAGCATCATTAGATAATAATAGTATCTTGCCATCATTTCCTATAACTAAGTCCCTGGGCCAGACTCATGTGAAAACAAATCTTTACACTGCATGTCAACAACCTTTTAAGCAGAAGGTATGAATTCTTTTAAATGGGGTTTGGTCACAGGATAAGCTATTAGCCTAAACACCATGAAAAATTGGACAATGGGCTGCTATTATTGGTATACATGTTGTAGGTTGCTAGTCCTTCGTCTAGATAATGTAACCAAACTATGATAAGACAGGAATACTGAAAAGGCATATCTAAATAACCCAAAATGCATTTTCCTAAAAATAAAAATGTTTATTTTTTAATTTTTAAATGATTATCAATGTTATCTTAGATGGATCTTAAAGAATATATAAAATTTTATTTAATATAAAGATGAAACTGGAAAAAAAAAAGTTTTTTATTAGCCAAGTTGAAACCATCTGTTATCTTTTCACTCACAAAAACAACCTTGCCTCTACTTGGGAAATAGCAATTACTTTGAATTGCACTATTTTGAATTAGTCATTATTTTGACTAAGCTAATATTGATTTTAAAAGTTTTACCATAACAACTGGCACTATTTTTGTTACTTTTAAAAACTAAAACTAAAATATTTACACTGCCCATCTCCTACTCCTACAGAACATAGTTTGAATAACTGCAGTTTAAACTGACTATCCTAACCAAATTTAATTGAAGTGGGCATTCATTATCAGTAAGATGTAGCAAGTCCAGACTGGATGACCTCAAGTCCCTTCCAGTCTTTCATTCTATATTACTTTAAAAGCATCTTACTTAGGTTGTTTTTCCATGAGTGGCAAAAGGTTGTATAGAGCCATACCCTCTTTATAACTGGGAGAACTGAGGTCAGTGCAAAATGTCATTACATTTCCATAGTAATTTTGGTACAATAGGAAATACGGAAATGTGACTAATTCATCTCATGTTATCTTCTTCCTGAAATACTGAACTAGCTATTTTGGGGGTAACTAGAGCACCTTCTTCCCTTCCCGACCCCTCCCTTTCCCTAATGTGATCAACAAGATTATTTTTATTCAAAGTAGAATGAGCAGAAGCAAGAGAGTAATTTATCCTATAACAACTATAAAAATGAACAATTTTGACAGACTTAAGAACTCTGATTACACAAATTCATATCAAGAATAGTACCCACCTTCTGCAAGAGAAATGTTGGACTAAATATACAGAATAAGGCAAATTTTTTAGACTCACCAATGGGGGAATTTATTTTAATTAACTATCCATGTATGTTAAAAGGGTTGTTGTTGGGGTTTTTTCCAGATGGGGAAGTGCAAAAAAGAAGGAAAAAAAATGTTGGTTAATTGAAAGAAATTAAAATTTAAAAGTCTAGCATAAGTGTGTCATGTACAATAAATATTCTTTTTTTTCTCTAGAAGACATCAAACTGTAAATTTGGAGCATCTGGCAACAGTAGCTCCTCTACTCTTTAAAACAGCATTTGGTTAGATCACTAATAACATTTTACAAAATCTTGTTCATTCTAACTTAAGACCTCTGTGATTCAGATCCTCAAACAAACCATTATGGAAAAAAGCAGGAGCATCTAGTGCAATTGAAAGAGTCAAAAGAAGTGGCTTCACACTCTGATGTTGCACCATCTTGAATTCATGGATCTTGAGAGACACGGCCACGAGTTTCAGATGAGGATTATCATCTCAAGTAACAAGAGGTTAGGTTCTTTGGTCAAGGCAATAATAGCATGGTTGGGCAGTCTGCACTGGTCACCTTGAATCCAGGAAATAGAGCAAGGGCAAAGAGGCACATTCTGTAGTCTGAGTCTGAGGTAATGTCTGGAAGCCAGAGCAAAGCAGCCAAGAGAGATCCATGATACTGCTTGCTTTGGGAGCTGTCAAAAGTTCCTGATGGGTTTCTAAACTGAAGGAGATTAAGCCTTAAGGCTCAGTCCCATCCTAACTAGCAAGAGACTGAGTTTCACAAGATCAGAGGTTTTCAACTGAAGGTCTCCGAAGATAGCTGCTATGAACTTAAATGAAAGACTACATGGCACAGCTGAACAGACCTAAGACTTGGAGTCAAAAAGACACAGATTCAAATCCCACTTCATATACTTACTGACTGTGTGACTTGTACAAATTATTTAACTTCTCTGTTTCTCAGTTTTCCCATCTGTAAAATGAGGAGGCCACACTCCATGTCCTCTATGGTCCATGTCACTTCTATTTCAATGTTTCTAAGATCTTATTCACAATTGGTGATTACCTGTACAAACACAAACCCCTCATGGTATAAAGGCTAAATTCTCTTGATCCTGCAAACAGGTGAAGTAAGTATTTTAGGCCCCTAAGCATCTATGACAGAGGATTATTGAGTGTATGTGAAGAACAGGAGTAGAATACAAGTTTGAGAAAAAGAGGTAGAAATACAGAAACAGAGATTATAGAGTTACATAATTATATGGAAGTTGAAAATACTATGAGTCAGGATTTATGTTTGTGGGGCTTCTTTAGGTATAGATTGCCCGAGAAATTTGATGATGGATTTTGGATGAAGATCTCTGCATATTTTTTAACATATTGGAATATAAATTCCTAGAGGATTCAGAGTCCCTCTGGAATAAGCCTCCATTTAGGAAGGAGAGAGAAACTAAGATTAAGATAATATATGGTAAGGATGCATCCAGCCAGCAAAATAGAGTTTGTGCTGCATTCTCATGTCATAACCCATGAATTGGTTCATTCATGTAGAACAGTGATAATAGCGGGGTCAGATGCAATATGTCTGAATAGCACAGTTCTAAGGCCCAGGTAGCCTCAATTCAGGAAAAAGAGAACCTCTAGAAAGAATTAAGGGGGTAAGGGAAGGAAATCAATGCTCCCAGAATCTTAAACTTTGATGGAGGTTGTGGGGAAAGAAATCTCTCAGTCATCAATAGAAGCAGCCTAGATATCTAATTCAACATCCTCATTTTATAGGTTAAGAAACTGAAGTTCAGAGGAGAATTATCTCCCCAAGGACACACAGGTACACTAAACAGTTCTATGAAGGTAATAATTTAGAAGTAAAGCTTCAATTTCTAATGCTGGCCATCCTCATGGATCAAAAATACCACATAATTATTGCATAATTGTTCCCCAATTCATATTTACTAACATGAACATATATTAGGAGACTGGCCATTGAATCCAGTCCTTATAAACACATATAGAGTGACATTGATGCAAATCCTTAATTGGAAGAGACTGAGAATCCCACTTCCATGAGAGCTGTAGTTAATTAGAAGCTCCCTAGAGAGATTTGGAATATTAGACAAATGTTCTGCAATTGATTCTAGTCTATTAATCACATGGTGAAAAGGTACCTCTTTGACTGATCCCAGCTGACCCTGAGGTATATCCAAAAGGCACTAGCCAACAAGGACCTCAGTCTTTTCTTTATGTATCTTCTTTCTAGCTGATTGTTGGGTGGTGGGCTTTTGTTTTCAAAGAATGATAAAGGGTGATATCTTGTCTTGACCAGGAATTGGATTTAAATAGTCAGAGTTTCACAGTCATCAGCCTCACTTTCTCATCAGTTATCAAAGTCCAGCAGTGAGACAAAAGTCAGGCTGACCTGAGATACAGGGAATGACTTTGGCTTTTTCTATGTCTGACCAAGCCGTAAGCACTGCACAGCACTTGCTTCAGTGACCTTCTCGGCACTGGAACCAGTTGTTCTCATCCACCCATTCTTCCTGGGGAAGTCTTCACATGAGTGGGATAAGATATTCCCCTAACTCACTGATGGGTTTGTAGCCTGTTGGTTACCCTCATCCTGATTTTTCCTGGCTGTCAATATGGTATGGCTGTTAGGCATGCTACAGCTTCTTGGAACCACAGGTAAAACTGTTATCTACCTGCCACCTGAATATCACATTTAGCTGATAACATTTCAATAAAAGATAATAGCATAGAGGAAAGGCTTGGACCTCCCAATCTAGTCTGACATATGGCCTACATATAAGGGCTTTGGTTCATTGCCTTAACATTTGTTCCTTTTATTTAAATAAAAGAGATTAAAAATAATTATAATTTTTAGTTTTTAAATTTCAGAATCAAAAACCACCACTGAGGGCCAGGAGGATCAGGAGCCAAGTCCACACTGGTTTCCCCAACAATTTCCTCAGATTTTTGGGCCTGAGGAGTAGTGACCTTCAGGACCTAAAACAATATTAGCTGGAAAAAAACTCACATAGCAATGATGTTTTATTTGAAAATGAAGTTGATATGGGCAATGATATCCAGAAATTATATTAAGCCTGAGTCTTCTATCCCTAGGGAATAGGTGGTATAGGGCAAAATGTGCCCTAGAGTGTCTATATGTAGGAGAATTGTCTATATTCCTGTCTTTGCTCTCTCACTGAAGTAAATATCCTTTTGTAAAAGCTCATTGATGTTAACAGACTAAATACATCTGAGGTGCTAGTTACTGGGGGTTAACAGAGGCAAAGGATTATACTAGAACAGAAGCTCAAGTCAATGGCATTAGAAGAGAAACATAATACCTCATGGGTACCCCAGGAATCTTCAGGGAGCAATGAAGGCAGCCTGACTAAGCATAATGAGTCAAAATACTACAAACACATCAACAGAAAGTGTAATTTTTCCCACAGAAACTCAGAATTTCATGTCACCTCAAAGTAAAGTTTTGCATACAAAAAGAATTTAAAGGAAAGAATGAAGAAGCTTCTTCATGGTCATTTCTGACTAGGGGTTCCATCTTCAGATTTATGAGGCATCCTAAGGAGAAACTAAATAACCCAGACACCAGAGACCTAGATCCATAGATTCTTCTTCTTTATGATTATTGCCCTTGGTGGGAAGGACAACTGAGGAGGAGGAGAAGACAGGTGTCTTTGATACAGGCACCCTGATTCAATTACCTCATTGAATTAAATTAATTCTAATTTTAAAAAATGAACATATGCCATATAACCCATTAGTGTTGGAGAATAAGAGGAGGGCATAGAGAGAAAACATAATGAAATTAAACAAATTGCAGCTGTCACAACTTCAAAAAGTTTGGGATCACTGGGCCAGATAGTCCACATGGAAAATTCAGGTGTCCCAAGAAATCTTCTTAGATTTAAATTATGCACGTTGGTTAACTTGACTTCCAGACTCATAGAATAACAATACCGCCTTCTTTCTCTTCACTCAATTAATCGGATAACTGGGTCATGCTGCCCAGCCTTGTAATTTTCTCAATTTTGGTCACCAAAGCATATATAGTGTTTGTCTACTTTCTAGAAGATAATTCTTCATCATATTCATGTCACAAAAAAACCATTTTCTGTTGCTACTTTTATTGAGATTTGGCTAGGCATCTTCCAGCACCTGCTTTTTTTGCTATCACTGTGTTACTCAATCATGGATCACGGAAGAGTAATTTCCATTCCATAATGAACAAAATTTTTTTTTGTTTTGGACCTCTTCCTCTCATACTCTCCATCTACTTGCTCTGAGATCTGGCTTCCCTCGAACAGCTCTAAATTAGACATTCTTTCCAACTACCCTTATACCTCCATTAACACCCACATCCCCACTTAGAGAAAAAGAGAGAGAAAGTAAGAAAGAAAAAAAGAGGAGGGAGAGAGAGAGAGAGAGAGAGAGAGAGAGAGAGAGAGAGAGAGAGAGATTGTATTAGATAAAGAATTATAATACTTGTTATTATTACCTGCTACTTTTAGACTTTTTCTCATCAACAGTCAACCTTTCTTCCTTTGAAGTTTTTAACTCAATCCAGATCATGGTAACTTTTGCATACTGATGCCAAGGTCATTTGTAATTTCTCAATAAAAGAAGTTTCTCTTCTAATGCCATTAACTTGAGCTTCTGTTTTAGTATAATCCTTTGCCTCTGTTAACCCCCAGTAACTAGCACCTCAGATGCATTTAGTCTGTTAACATCGATGAGCTTTTATAAAAGGATATTTACTTCGGTGAGAGAGCAAAGACAGGAATATAGACAATTCTCCTACATATAGACACTCCAGGGCACATTTTGCCCTATACCACCTATTCCCTAGGGACAGAAGACTCGGGCTTTCTCTGGACGACTATCTTCCCTTCTTCCCCAATTCTTGTCCATACATTAGTGGATCTCAGCATTCATATGGATGCTCTCTCAAATTTCCTAACTTCTTAATTTCTGTTTCCATAAATTTTATTGCATACTCCTTAATTCCATCTCAACCATACATAAATATGGTCACAACCCTGGATTGGTCACAACTATTATCCACCAAAATTCTACTTCCTTCATAAAAAAATCTGACATTTTTCTATCTGACCATAACCTCTTATCATTCTGATATATATACCACCCCTTCTAAACTTACTCTTCACCCTCCTTGTGCCCTCCAACTTCTTCCTCCTCAGTACTTTCTCTCTATTCTGACTTCACTTTTTTCTCTCTATAGTCTCAAACCTATAGTCAGCTATACACATTGTCACCTACTCTCAGATCTCTCACCACCTTGTCCCAACATTGCTCATCCCTTGCCACACTTCAAGTTTAGATTACTTTCACCATCAGCTTCCTCTAATCACATGCTGCTGAATGGAACTGGAGGATTTCATATACCTGTACTGAGTATATTATAAATTTATATTATCCCACATTAATTGAGTATTGCTGTTACAAAATAGTCCTTTATTCCTCCCTAATTCATTCTCCACATGTTATTCTAAACCCTCTTCTATTCTCTTCACTGCCTCATCATCTTCCATATTCTCCTCTTTAGTCTTTGTTTTTATATTACCTTCATTTCTGAATACTTTCTCCTCTCTCCCTTTCTCCAAAAGCTATCCCTTATAACAGGGATGAGCAAACTTTTTAAAGAGGAGGCCAAAAGAAAAGAAATGTTCATCTGTCAGTCTGTTTCTAAGGCAACTCTTTTGAAGTTTCACTGTATTGTATCCTACTCATCGTATTCGTCAGATTAGGAATAATGTCACACAGCCTGATAGAACATTTCAGGGGAGCCACATCTGGCCCACTGGCTGTAGTCTGCCCATCACTACCCTATAACAAAGAATGAAAAAGAAAGATAAAAAGAAACAGGTCAAAAAAGCAAAGCAGGATATTGTAAGGAATTAAATTTATGGTTGAACTAAATATATGAGAATTGTAAGATAATACTGTAGAGGCCTATTTAAAAATCTTATAGCTCAAGCCAAAAATGACTTTTAGCAGCTTTTATTTACAAAAAAAAAAAAAAAAAGATGGAGAGAGTGAAAGTAGAGAAATGAAAAAGAGGATAGAGGAGATGTCTATCCTACCACACTAAATATTTGCTCTAGTTCATGTTCAACTCCAGCAGGGCTCATTAACCCCAACCAAAGGGCCTGGTGGTAAATTAAACAAGGGTTCCACCCACATGGCCTCCTCTAAGAAGGATGGGGCATCTCTGGAACTAATCTCTCCAGAAGCCAGGAAAAAAAAGGTCAGCTTCTCACTCACCCAGGTTCAAGTAGCTCCAAATCTTAGTTCCAATCCGAGATCCTCCAACCTGAAAATTCAGGAAAAAGACTTCCTGCACAGGAAGTTCATCATCTTTTATAGTCCTTTTTTACATCACTTCCTGTCCCTTCCTCCACTTTATGGGGACCAATTGCAGTCTTTGAATTTGCTTAGCACTGCCCAGGGGGTGGTCAGTTGCTTCTGGAGTTGTTGCCCACTTTAGTAAGTGGCTTGTGGACCTCCCCTACCTAGTGTTAAGTAGGGGGGGGTCTATGCTTTTGGTTGATTTAATTTAAAAGTAGGCAAGGGGAGAGTCAATCCCATTTTCACAATATCATATAAGTGTGATAGCATATGCAGTAATCTACATCCATAGTCACCCATTTCTGCAAAGAAGATAAGGGGTTCATTTTCTCATCTCTTCTCCTGGTCTAAGCTTAGTCATTATAGTAATAGTTTTTCATTTCATTTGGGGGGGGGGGGAGATGGGGATTGGGAGGGAAACATTCCACTTACATTTTCCAAATCACTGTGTATATTGTTTTCCTGCTTCTGCTTGCTTCATTTTGCATCATATAAGACTTCTCTGAACTATTCTTATTTATAATTTCTTACAATACAGTAATATCTTGTTAGGTGCATGTACCACAGTTCATTCATTGCCAAATTGATGAGCATTTACTTGCCTTTCAGTACTTTGTAATCCCCAAAATTGTTGCTATGACTATTTTGGCTGATATCTTTTTTATTCAATATAACCACAGTCCTCCAGGAGCACAAAAGCCTGTGGGGAGGTGATGCAACCCAGAAGTACCAGTGCTGCAAGGCTCTGAACTACTACTGATGCCAGGCTAGAGAAGTGGGACAGGTCACCATAGCAGCATACTGTGAATGTTAGGGGATGGGGGGTGTAGGACTCCAACAACCCTGAGGGATTGTTAGTACTTAACTGGGGCCAGTTCTGACTACCCAGATGTCATTTAGTCAGAGGACCTAGGCTGATGAACTGTGAATTGTCTGTTGAGGGAGGGACTCAGAAACTTTGAGATCCAACCCCTAAGGAAACTACAATCAGGGTGAGGGGGTCAGGAAGTGAGTGATGAAGTAAATAAGTGGCAAAAAAGACTTGAAGCCCCAAAGATTTCAGGAAGAAGAAAACTCAAAGACCTTAAACATAAAGAGATAAATAAACAGGAAAAGAAGTAACAATTGAAGGAAATACAGCCTCCAGATCTAGTAAACTAGTTTAGGCATCTACAAATAAATAATCCATACTAAAAGTTAAAGATCCATAATTGTATGAGACAGAGGACTTACTGGATTTAAGGGCAACATAAAGCCATAAAATGCTGTTTTTAAAGATTAGTTTAAAAGAGAAATAAAAATTATAGAGCAGAATTTATGTCCTACACATCAGAAATAATCAGCAGGATAGAAAAACTTGAATCTGCAATGGAAAGCCTCACTAAAGAAATAAAAGAGAAAACAATAGATTGGGAATGTAAATACATAGAAATGAAGGACAGTCTAGAAGACAATCAAAAACAGTAACATTAAAAGGAAATATGCTTATAGTGCAAGCAAAATATATTAATCTCAAAGATAAGATGCATAGAGACAACTAAGGACCATGGGTCTCCCAGAAAAATATGAGAGGACAAAAAGGCTTTACATCATCATGAAGGAAATAATAGGGGGAAAGAAGTAAAAAGAACTTCTGAACATAAAAGATAAAATTCAAATTAAAACAATACACAGATCTCTTCAAGGAAAAAAAACTCTATGCTTAAAACTCTAAGGCACATCATGGTTAAATTTAACAATTCAGTACAGAAACTGTCCTGTAATCTATCAAGGAGAGACTTTCAAATACAAAGGAAAGGAAATTCTAAAAATGAAAATCCATTTTGTTCCCACAATAAAAAGAAAGAATGGAATAATGTGTTCTGAAGAGCAATGAGACTTAGAATAACCAAAGTAACCTATATTACAACTATGAACTTAAACATATAGAACCAAAACCAAAAAAAGTATGTTAAAAAACAAAAAAAAAGCTTGAAACATTTTTAAAAAGACAATAAAAATAGAAGAAATTATTTGCTTCTCTAAGAACCCAAACAGCAGAAATGCTAAAGAAGAATATAAATGCATCAGGCAAGGACAGGAACAGTAGCAGAGGGTCAACAGAAAAGCCAGTAAGAAACTTTTTTTTTCTAAATGCACACCAGGAGACAGGGGTGAAGACAGAAATCTGGTAGAGGTAACAGTGAAAAGATAAAAAGAGAGCATTTATGAATAGAACTTGGCAACACCCGGACTATAGTCAAAAGCTTCTTTTGTGAGATTACATTACAATATGAATATATACATAAAACAGTGAGGGGAGCAGGGGGATAGAGGAGAATGTGTGATATGCCAAGGTCTAATCAAAATCTAGCATTGAAGGGAAGGTTGGATGTCTTTGGTTTCAGATGGAGAAGAACCTAAGAAACAATAAGCAGGCTAATTTTAATAAAACTTGGAAAGAACTCCTTGAGATAATGAACTGCAAAATGAGTAGAACCAATAAAATATCACAGACTGATAATATTGAAGAATAGATTGTGAGTGTTACCCCCAGAGGGTGAGCTGAGAGATGGAAACATGATAGACATAATTTTTATATGATGCAGGGGAAAGGGAGGGACAGGGACTAGGACATTTGTGTATAAGTTCTATTAATTTTTTAAAAAGAGAGAAAAAAAGAAAGAAAAGAACCTACAGGGCAACTGGGTGAGGAGGAGGGAGGAAAAAATGAAAAGAGGGTAAAAGAAAAGAGAACTTAGTTTGGAGGTATGAGAGGGTTCTACTAATGAATGTGCCTATGGGTAAAGAAAGATAGTGAAGGAGATGAGAACTTTAAAATAAAATGAGGCCTCAGGAATTTGGTTCTTGAAAAGTCTACTTGTTTAGAAAAAGAGGATTTGGCTTCTTCTCATCATTATCCTTCCTTTCAGTTTCAGTCAAAGTTTGGTGTTGATTTTGACTTTCATTCTAATCAGTCAATGATTTAATGCCATGTCATAGTCTGATTCAAAAGTGACTCTTAAAAGAGGAAAAGATTGGATATCCACAGGATGGGCAATTTCTTTTTCTCTGATGTTTTTCAGTACTTACCACATCCTACAAAATCTGAGTCTTTTTGAAGAACTATTCATGATATACAGATATGATGCTTCTGAGTAGTCTATAAATCTTTTGACTTCCTTGCTTATTAAACCCAAAACAGTTTCTGACATTATTTGCTGTTCTTCCATGTGCCCAATTTGATACTGAAGTCACCAGGAATCAAATTAGTTGAAGGAACTTGCTGGGTTCTTCAAAGTATCTTTCTGCTTCTTCAACTTGTACAGCTGATGTGGGAACCTAAGCTGTAATCATCTCCATGGTGGTCTGTGTGTCATTAATCAGCAAGAGCAAATGGTTACCATTTAATCAGAACCAATCGAGCTTGTGAGCTACTAACATAATTTTAAAAAGCCCAAAGTTATCTACATACCCTGAAACACTATTAGGGAATATTAATAGAGGATTGTTTTGTTGTTGTTTTTATTGTGTTTATTGTTGATTCCCTGGCACTTTGGAGTAATATAGACAGCCAATACTAATGATTCAGGCCTCAATCCTCCAATTTTTCCTCCATTAAAGTTCTGTTTCTGGGTGGTACAAGGGATCTGATACCAGGTTTAGAATCAGGAAGACCAGAGTTCAAATCTCACCTTGGGCACTTACTGATTCTATGACTATGGACATTACTTAATCCTCTGTGTCTCACTTTCCTTATCTATAAAATAAGACTGAATTCAATGGCTTTCAAAGCCCCTTCCAACTTGAACTATATCATGAAATGTGATTCAAACTTTCTTTGTCTATCAATCAGCAACTTTTAATTTAACCAACCAAAACTGAAAACAACCCTACCAACCCCTACTTAGTATTAAGTAAGGGAGTTCACAGTCCCTTACTTGGAGAGCTCCACCCTGTTAACTGTACTGGGGAATAACCAGGGAAGTAGGCTAAAATATTAAAATGTGGGTCCAGAAGGGTGTGAGGGTGACAGGAATGACAGATGACAGGACCAAAGAAGGTTGGGAGACCAGGTTTAACTACTAGAAGGTAACTGTTACTGAAGTGGCATTAGGCCCAACTGCCACACTGCAGTATCTAGACTAGGCCTATGGAAACCAGCAAAGTAAAGGCAAGAGTTTTATAACACTTTTAATCAGGGACAACTAAGATAAAGGATGGGAATAGGGGTGACTACACTCTTCAGACTAAGGGCAAACCCAGGGTAAGGGAAGGGACTTATCTATACTAACTGAGACCTAAGCAAGACAGGGCCCAGAGACTAGCAAAGACTGAAGTGGATATCCTCACAGTAGTGTCCAGCCTCACTCCAGTGGTGTTTTCTGCTCCTCCAGGACCACCTACTGTACTTTTCCAGGTGGGTAGATTCTGGGAGCTGACCCATCCCAAGTCGACCTGCAACTCAGGTTGGGATATGTAGTCTCTACCAAAATCTCCCACAATTAGATGACAGTCTTTCCACAGGATCACTGGTAAACTGGTGTCTCCTAGGGTCAGTTGCTGCTTGCCCCAACCACCATGGAGTCTCTCTCAGAGAGCAAGAAAACACTTCCTGCTTCTTCATTCCATCTTGGAATTCTCCAGCCTTTCCTGCTAGGTCCACATAAACTATATATAAACTAATAACTAAGTAATCCTCACAACATAACCCAATCAATCAGAAACTTGTGAATCCTATAAGAGATGATACCTTCAGAGGATGAGAGGTAGATCCCACAGACACTGCCCCCTGGGCAGTGCTAGGCAATTTGGAAGCTATGGTTGGACCCTGTGAAGAGAGGAAGGGACAGGAGGTGACTCTAAAAAGTCCTGAAAGTCTTTGGCTGGGGGTCTTTGGTCTGAATCTTGGGCTTGGAGGATCTTGGACTGGGACTATGGCTTGGAGCTACAACTTGGGACTTCAACCTCAGACTCTGGCTCTTGGACTATTTCTTGACAGAGTGAATAGCTGGCCTTCCTTTCCTGGCTTCTGAAGAGATTAGTTCCAGAGAGGCCTTCCCCTCTTGGAGGAGGTTGCATGTCACTGGAGCAATATTTAGTGTGATAGAATAGACATCTTCTCTACCCTCTTTTTGTATTTCTCTACTTTCACTCTTTCCACACCTCTTTGTAAATAAAAGCTATTAAAAATCATTTTAACTTGAGCTATAATATTTTATATCAGCAACCACCATATTATTTAAGAATTCTCACATATTTAGTCAAACCCTTAATTTAATTCCTCACAATATTATCCTATAATCCTAAAATCTACTCTCGTGAACATTGGACAGGTCCTCCCAAGAGAGAAATGATTTGTAGATAGACCTAGTAATATACTATATGTCTCTTATCTAGTGAAAAGCAGCCTAAGTTTAAAGAAACTCACAATCAATCAATCAATAAGCATTTATTGAATATCTTCTATGTTCTAGGCACCAGTCTGTGATTTTTATTGAACACTACAACTAATGAAGAACAGTTGATAAGGCAGGGAGAAGTTATTATGGGCATTGATGGAAGGAGAGAGTACTTAAAACAAGGAAATCACCCATCTACTCTTTTAAAGTGATTATTCTACATTCTACTGCCATTTCCTAACATGTCTATGATTTTAGTAAATGTACCTCTCCATACACAAACTCCAAAGTTAATGCAATGCCAAGGCAAAGAATTCTTGTTCAAGGTACAGTGGAAAGAGAACTGGCTTTAGAGACAGAGAACCCAGGTTAGAGCCAGTTCCTGGTTCTTGCAGCCTTATGACTTTGGACAAGTCACTAAACTTCCCTAAAATTTGATAAAATAAAGGGATTGCATTAAAGGACCTCTGAGTTTCCTTCCAACTCTAGAGCTATGATCCTATGATCTAGAATTCTATGATGTAAAATTTATCCTCTCTCTCCAACCTTCTATGCCCTTCTATGGAAAGCCACATAAACTTAGTTGGATACATGCTGATACTATGCCTTCATAGTTTTCTTTAATTTCGAATACATTATTCACATAGAATAAACATAGGAAAATAAAGAAGTGGTTGGAAGGATAATGTAGAGATTATTCACTGAGTTTCATCCAGCAAATACTAATTAATTTTTAAATAAGCATTTTTGAGCACCTGCTGTGTGTGCACTGAATTACTAAGTGCTAGATGCCAAGTGCTGTGAGGGATATAAGAGAATGACAGGGTCTCCTCCTCCAAGGATATTATAGAAGAACTGGAGAGACAAGATATATAGCTAGAAAAGTTAAATAATAACTGTAATTAAGGACCAAATGTTTGTTACCCAATAGGCAGAAAGATGGTAAGTTCTCAAGGAATTTAAAAGCCAGTGGAAGCAATGAGAACACTTTGAAAGAGATATGGCTTCATCCAAGCCTGGAAGATAGAATTTCAATGCAAAAAATTAAAGGCACAATCTTCCCATTAAAACCCCCTAAGTAGTTATCACTGTCATCTTTATCTCACATACCCTATGGATACCCAGATGTAAGCTATTACTTCAATAGATCAGTACCACAAGGAGTTATAATTTTGTTAGTGCAAGTACTCTCTCCACCAATGCTGATTGCAAACCATATATACCTTAGTAGGTGGTCTTCATGAATTGTGGCCAAAAAAACATCATCCACCCGATCAGGGAACTTTTCTGGACTTGGCCAGGCTAGCCTGAAGACAACGAGCATTCATTCCTCCACCAGGCCTATATACAAGCCTGCCAAAATCTCCATGTCACTAACAGAGCCTGGAGTAACCCAGTATAACCTCAAAGCCATAATAAGCCTTCAGAAGAGGAAGACTTCAGTAATATTGCTATGAACTGAAAAATAATATAAAAGTAACTAACACACTGTAAGTGTTTTGAAGTTTTTTGCTGTCATTCATCACAACCAGGCTGGATACCCTAGAAACATTATCTTAAGACGCCTATACATGGCTGCATTCCATTTAGAATTCTGCCTCTCAGACATTCTGACTGTGTTTGGAGGACAGACCAAGGAGCCTGAATCTCACCCTCAGCTCTCAAATGACATCATATCATAGAAAACAAATGGCTTGTATTCAACCCACACAAAACCACCCTCTGTTGAGCCCTAAGTTTAGTCAACAAGAATGAGAGGTAGAGCCTTTCCAAATGTGTACTTACTACTGAATATTTGGAAAGCTCGATTCTCATAACTAAAGCCTTCAATTTTCTCTAAAGACAGGTAGCATCTGGCCCCAATTTGTCCCTTTCTATTTAGCAAATCAAAAGAGGCATAACCCCAAAGAAGTAGGAATAGCCAATATGGAAAGTATCATATTCGATGCAATCTCAATCTCATTGCTAATGAGTTATATGAGTGAGGAGTTTCTACATAGGCAATCAGTCAGATTACTATTAAAGACCAAATAGACTTTGCTTGAAAAAAAGAAACAAGAAGGACAGCTAGGTGCCTCAATGGTTTGAGAGTCAGGCCCAGAGATGGGAGCTCCTAGATTTAAATTTGGTTTCAGATATTTTCTAGCTATGTAACCCTAGGCAAGGAAGGTAGAATTAACAAGGTTCCACCTAGATTACACATGGTGAATGAAAAAAAGGAGTCAAAAATGATACATTTATCTGCTTGGATTTGACTCTATGAACATCATGACTTCTCCAGGATAAGCTCCTCACTCAAAAATCTCATAATCACAGAGATTGATCTTCAATCATTTCTCAGCCCCCTCACTGTCTTTCAGCTCTGAACAGAGGGCTGGACGTTGGAGCAATAAATTTCTCCAAAAGCCTCCCATTGACTTATGAGAAAGAATGCTCTCCACATTTAGAGAAAGAACTGTGGGAGTAGATGTCTGGAAGAAAACATATGATTTATAACTTGCTTATATGGGTGTATGATTTGGGGGTTTGGTTTTAAAAGATTGCTCTATTACAAAAATGAATAATACAGAAGTAGGATTTGAGTGATAATAAATGTATAGCCCAGTGGAATTGCTTGTCAGTTATGGGAGGGGAAAGAAAAGAGAGGAGGAAGACAACAAGAATCATATAACCATGGAAAAAAGTTTTTCAAATTTTAATTTAATTTTCAAAAAAGCCTCCCTTTATAGAGGGCTTGAAAATTTCCAACTAAACTCTTCATTATCCATCAACTGCTGTACTCAGTGATCATACCCCTGCACCAAGTGGCTATTCTACTCCTTCCTCTTTTCAGCTTCCTTTTGTCTATTGCCTGTTAGATTGTATGGGCAGCTAGCTGGCACAGTGGATAGAGCAGCCAGACTGCAATGAGAAGGGGCTGAATTCAAATCCAGCCTCAGACACTTACTAGCTGTGTGATCCTGGACAAGTCACTTACCCCTATTTGTATCAGTTTCTTCATTTGCAAAATCAGCTTGAGAAGAAAAAGACCACCAATCCAGTATCTCTGCCAAGAAAACCTCAAATGAATCATGAAGAGTTAGACACAACTAAACAGCAACAATTAGATTACAAATTCTTGAAGGCAAGAATTATCTTTCTTTTTCTTATTTGTATTGCCAGCCCTTAGTACAACACATAATGAGAACCTAGTAAATGTTTACTGTCTATTGACTTTGTCACAGTCAATACTTATTTTCCCCCTCCACTGAGATTTTCTGATGTCTCATCATTCCATGGAGGTGACCTCCTTGGATTCTTAGAATCTATGCCAGTGTGGCCTAACAAGAAGAAAAACAACTGCTTGAACACATGGGCTGATGGGGATATTATTGGGGAAGCAGATGCAAAAAGATAACTCTAGTCCAACTATCAATGACATGGAATTAGGTCTTAATCAATGATACATGTAAAACTCAGTGGAAATGTGTGTCAGCTACAGGTGAGGGGGTTGGGGGAGCAGAAAAGAACATGAAACATGTAACTATGGGAAAATATTCAAAATTTATATATATATCAGCATTAAACATTTTTCCAGCCTAAGAAAACTAAGTGGATCAGAAGGAGAGATTCATGACACTGGGTTGAAAGCTGGCCAAAATCACAACATGGTGACAACACTAAATCTAACAATATTCCAGGAAAAAGAAATTGAAGAAATATGTATAAAGAATAGGGAAACAACACTTTCACTATTTTCATATATTATAATGAAATACTTAGAGAATCCTAAAGAATCAACTAAAAAATGAGTTAAAACAACTAACAACTTTAGCAAATTTGTAGATAATCATCAGCATTTTTATATATTACCAATAAAACCTATCAGGAAGAGAAAGAGAATTTACATCCAAAATAATTGCAGATGATACAAAATACTTGGGAGTATACCTGCCAAGACACACACAGTAACTAAATGAATGCAATTACAAAATACTTTTCATGTGAATAAAGACAGATCTTAACAATTGAAGAAATAGTCATGGATCATAGGTAGGTTGAGTCAATGTAATAAAAATAGCAGTTCTACTAAAATTAATTTACTTAGTGTCATGCCAAACAATATGACAAAGAATTATTTCAAAAAGCTAGGGGGAAAAAACTAATGCATCTGGAAGAACAAAAGATTAAGAATATTGAGGCAATCAATGAAAAAAAAGAAGGAAGGAAGCCTAACAGTATCAGATTTCAAAGTATATCACAAAGCAGTAATTATCAAAACAATGTGGTACTGGCTAAGAAATAGAGTGACTGATCATTGGAATAGATTAGGTGCATAACATACTGAGGTAAATGAACTCAGCAATGTAGTATTTAATAAACCCAAAGATCCAACCTTGGGGGTAAAGAACTCACTATTCAATAAAAAATTCTGGGAAAACTGTAAAGTAGACTGGCAGAAACTAGGTATAGACCAACCAATATCTCACATCATATACCAAGATGTGGATACATGATTTAAACATAAAGGGTGATATTAAAAGCAAATTACGAGAGATTAGAAAAAAGATCTGTCAGATCTATTGATGAACAAAGTGTTTATGGCCAAAAGAGATAGAAAGGTTCATAGGAAGTAAAATAGATTATTTTAATTATGTGAAATTAAAAAGATTTTGAACAAACCAAAACAGCCAAAACTAGAAGGAAACTGGTGGGGGTGGGGAGGAACATGGCAAATCTCTCTGATTGAGACTCATTACTCAAATATATAGGAAACTGAGGCAAATTTTTGAAAATATGAGCCATAACCCAATTGGTAAATAGTCAAAGCAGTTGACAGGAATTTTCAGACAAAATCAAAGTTGTTGATAGTCATGGAAAAATGCTCTAAATCACTATTGATTTTAGAGAGAGCAAATTAAAACAACTCTGAAGCACCATCTCCCCATCAAATTTGACAATATGACAGAAAAGGGAAATGATAAATGTTGTAGGAGATGTGGAAAAAATTGGGACACTAATGTACTGTTGGTAAAGTTGTGAACCAATCCAACTGTTCTGGAGAATATTTTGGAACTATGCCCAAAGTGCTATAATATGCTATGCATATTCTTTGACCCAGAAATACCTCTTCTAGGTTTGTATCCCAAAGAAATCAAAGGAAAAGAAAGAGGACCTATATGTATAAAAATATATATAACAGTTCTTTTTGAGGTAGCAAAGAATTAGAAATTGATCATCAATTGAGGAATAGCTAAACAAACTGTGATATGTGATTGTGATGGAATATTGGGGTGGTATAAGAGATGATGAGAAGGATGGGTTCAGAAAAAAACTGAGAAGACATATGAATTGAAACAAAGTGAAGAGATGAGAACCAGAAGAACATTACAGTAATATTGATAATCAACTGTGAAAGACAGCTGCTTTGATCAATATAATGATTTATGACAATTCCAAAGGGCTCATGATAGAAAATTCTACCTTTTTCCAGAAAGAGAACTGGACTCTGAATACAGATTGAAGAGTAATTTTTCACTTTATCTTTCTTGCTTTTCGTGTTTGCAACATGGCTAATATGGAAATGTTTTGCATGACTTCACATATATAATGGGTATCATTTCATTTGCCTTCTCAAAGAATGGAGGGGGAGAGAATTAGAAATTCAAATTTTTAAATAAATATTAAAGAAAAATATAACCAAAAAAAATCATAGCCTTACCAGGAAAGGAAAATGGAATTTTCTAAGTGATCCAAAAAGAAAATTCTCCCATAGTATTCTGAAAGATTCTAGAATAGAAGAATAGAGAT
Organism: Gracilinanus agilis; assembly: GCF_016433145.1. Taxonomy (NCBI): domain Eukaryota; kingdom Metazoa; phylum Chordata; class Mammalia; order Didelphimorphia; family Didelphidae; genus Gracilinanus; species Gracilinanus agilis. Next base: position 378,495,684 of record NC_058130.1, read on the forward strand.
TGTGGGATCTGGGTATACATAGAGAAAATTTCAAAAGGACAAAGATATGTAGATTGAGAAGTGTATTTTTGATCTATAATATATTTGGCTCAGTTGCCAGAGTGGATCCTCTATAAAACTCAACTGCTAAAAACCTGACCTCCTAGGGAAAGGGAGGATCATATCTAACCGGACCCATAGAAAGTCAAGTCACAGAATACCAGGAGCTTTATAGAAAACATAGGTAAAGAGGATGAATTCTCACCAGTGGTTACAAGAAGATATAGCTTGTACAGCAGCCACACTCTGGTAAAACTGTCTGCACAGACACACTAAACCAGGTTGAGAGTAACTGGCAAGCCTAAAACTTGTCAGTGAGTTATGGAAGTATCTATCCCAAGCTCCCCTGGTAGAATAGATAGATGAGAATAATCTGTTTCAACGGCCATGAAGGTGGCTCTAGTAGGCAAACAGGCACTTAAATCTTGGTAAGACATTAAAGAATGCCAAGGTCATCCACTGCATTCTGGAACATTGCCAGTTGTCTTGACTTTTGTCATGCCACTAGACTTTGAAGACTCTGGAAGACAGAATGAGACTGAAGATTTTGGACAACTCTGTCTCACTTAAATTCAATTCATATGCAAGTTAAGACATTGCCCCATTATGTACTTGGTCCCCTTCAAAAATAAAGAATTAACAATAATTAAGGAGTTCAATGTCAAAATCTAAGCCTGTGTAAATGGAATTAACTCTAGCAGATTCATAGTCAAAACTCTACCCATCCTAGGCATAAAAAAAATGATGTAATCCTCACCTCCCTTAATGGGGAGGGGAGATGAGTTACCCACACGTGACAATAAGTAACAAATCAAGAACTAGTTACTGCCCTTTGAGCAGTCCAAAATCAATGTAGAGGCTGCCATTTGTCCATTTGAATTAGAGGTGGACCCACGGGAAGTGACGAAAAACATTATCTCTTTAAGTATGTTGGTTACTTCCTGTGGAGGCAGTTCCCGCTTTGAATTTGATGCTGAAGGACCTCCCTTGAGACCTCAGGCAGCTTCTACTCTGTATTGTCATGTGGGTAAGTTAGGCTGACTTCCTTGGCCTACCTAGGCCACTTCCAAACCCTGCCTTAAGTAGGCACTAGCCTATCTGGTTGCTAGGCCTTGTGACTTGCAGCCTAATTTATTTAGCCTTTTAACCTTCTCTCTTGTCCAGGCCTCTGCACGCCTGGACTAGCCTCTCCCTTTCTATTTATTCCCATACCTTTACCTTCCTAATTGTAAATAAACTGCCTTAGCCCGATGCTGACTTGGGTCTGATTTAATTACGGAATCAACCTGAAGTGTTGATTCCTGGCGACCACATTTTAAATTCATATCTATTGTAAGAATTAAAATTTAGTTATTATAGTTATATCTTTAAAATATGTGGCCGCCAGGAATCAACAATTCAGGTTGATTCCGTAATTAAATCAGACCCAAGTCAGCATCTGGTTGAGGAGTTTATTTACAATCAGGAAGGTGAGTAGGGATAAAGAGAAGAGGGAGGTTAGAAGTCTAAATAAATGAAGCTGTAAGCCGCAAGGCCCAACAGCCGGATAGGCAGAGTTTAGAATTGGCCCAGCTAGGCCAAGGAAGCCAGCCTAACTTACCCACGTGACAATACAGAGTGTAATCTGTCTGTGGTCTCAGGAGATGCTTCTTCTTCCAGTTCCAGATGGCAACTGCCCCACAGGAAGTTCACTCACTTACTTAAAGAGATCCTGTCTTTCATCACTTCCTGTGGTCCACCTCTAATTCAAATGGACAAATGGCAGTTTCTACATTGATTTGGACTGCCCAAAGGGCAGTCCCTTATTCTTGATTTGTTACTTATTGTCACGTGTGGGTAACTCGTCTCCCCTCCCCACTAAGGGAGGTGGGAGTGACATCATTAGCACGCCTGGGTTGGGTAGATTTTTGACTATTAATGGGATCGTGCTAATTCTATTACACACTATAAATTACCTAAAAATCTCCTTCTTACAGCCACAGGAAATGGTCATAGAGGAAACCAAGCAGAACCTGAAAAGAATGTTCAATGCTGCTGGCTGCTAAAGTAATTTTCTTGCCCCCTTTCCCCACCCTGCCAAAAAAAAACCCTTCCTCTTTCTATTACTGTCAAAGTCAGTGCCATACTTACAGCACACCAGGCTCTCAACACTAGTCATCCTGAATCCCTCACTATCTCTCACTATCTATATCCAAGCTGTTAAGGGATTTTCCTAAAGCACAGGTCCAATCATGTCCTCCCTCTACCACCAGCACCCACCTCCTGGCTCAATAAACTATAATAGTTCCCTATCACTTTCAAGATCAAATTAAAAATCCTCTATTTGGTGTTCAAAGTTTCATAACCTAATCCCTCCCACTACCTTTCTAGTTTTCTTATACTTTGTACAACCACTCCTTCCCCCATGTACTCTAAAAAATGATACATTTGGTTCTGGACATTGTCTCTGGCTCCATAACTAGAAATCTCTCCCTCCTTAATTCCATGTGAACTGGAATGACCTCCAGGAATTGATGCAGAGTGAAAGGAGCAGAACCAGAAGAACATTGTACACAGAGACTGAAACACTGTGGTAAAATCAAACGTAATGGACTTCTCTACTAGCAACAATGCAATGATCCCAGGACAACTATGAGGGACCTATGAGAAAGAATGCTATCCACATTCAGAAGAAGAACTATGGGAGTAGAAACACAGAAGGAAAACAACTGCCTGATCACATGGGAGGATGGGGATAAAATTAGGGATATTGACTCAAAATGAGCACCCTATGCAAATATTAATAATATGGAAATGTCTTGTAAAACCCAGTGGAATTGTGCATCGGTTATGGGAGGGGGTGGGAGGGTGGGGAGGGTTAGAACATGAATCCTATAACCATAGAAAAATGTTCTAAATTAATTAATTAAATAAATTTTTAAAAATACAATTAAAAAAAAAAGAAATCTCTCCCTCCTTATCGCCCCCTCCTGGTTTCTTTAGGTTCCTTCAAGTCCTAGCTAGAATGAGCTTCTACAAGGAGCCTTTCCTGATCTCTCTCAATTCTAGTAGTTTCCCTCTGTTGATTATTTCTTTTTAGTCCCATACATTGCTTTTTTGTTCTGATTTGCTTTCTTGTTGCCTCCCAGTGAGTTGAGAGTCTATGAGTTCTCTAAGGACAAAAGTTCCCTTTTGCCTTTCTTTGTACCCCCAGTGCCTGGCATATTGGTAGGTGCTTAATAAATAATAAGTGCTTAGTTGACTGACTGACTAAAGGATAGATCAAACCCTAATCTCCCTCCAAGCTAGAACTCCACCAATGGTAATACTGATACTCATGAAGATTGTATGGATCTCTCTGGGAGAGAGTCTTTTTATATTTTGGAGTTTTAGATGTGCTTCCTTTCTGTGAACATCAATTTGTAAATAAAATTATTACATTTTGAGTCTTATGAACCATAGTACTTGTAAAGGAGACTGTTAGCTATCCTTGGGGAAAAGGATAGCTAACAGGATAGCCAATATCCAGTCACTCTAAGTATGATACAAAATATCGATGCATATTCTTGTATCTCTTGCATTTTTATTTTAATTATAGGTATAAATCTCCTCTCCCTACCTGCTAAGGAAGAAAGTGACCTGAATTAATAAATCCACACTATATGAATTTGGGTGTCCAGAAGAGGAAGAACATCACTTCTAAAATATCTAAGATGAGCAACAACTTTATTAAGGCCTTATTCTATTCCTGCAATTCACTGAAGCCCATCACCCAAAGAGAGAATCAAGGTAGTATGGAGATTGTACTAGTCCCAGATTGCCTGAGACATTCTCTCTATGTGGGCATATGTAGAAACAAAATTTTGTCAAGGAGAAAGAGCTTTTTTTCTTGACAATAAACTAACTCCAAAAGACATTTCTTTTTCTTTTTTTTATCTAAAATTTTTTTTCCCCCAATCAGGCAAGCATGTGGCAAACATTTATTGAAGTATTTGGTTTGGGCTGGGAACTTTATTAAAGACTGGCAAACAAGTAAAAGCAAAAAGAAAGTCCGGCCCTTGCCCTTAGGGAATTTACATTCTAAGTAAGGAAGACAATAGATAAAAGGGAGCTGAAAAAAAGAGAAGAGGGAAGGTACTCTCTTCAGGGAATAACTGCAAAGTGTGGAAAATAAGAGAGGAATAAAGGGTGACTAGCCTGGCCCCTTCCCCAAAATGGAGTCAGTAACTGAGGCAAAAGAGAAACATGGGCAGAGACTTTATTCAAGCCTTATTAAATTTCTTAAGTTCCCTGAAGCCCACAACTCAAAAGAGGACATAGAGATAGAACAGAAACTTGGTAAATGTAGAAATACAATTTGAGAAAGGAGAAAAGGACTAATTTTCTAAATGAGAAACTAGTTCCAAAAGACATTTTTTAATTAATCTTATTATCTTTTCCAATTAACAAACATTTATTATCACTCCCTTCCACAAGTGGACAATAAAAACAAGTAAGAAGTGTAAAGTCCTAGTATCAAGTATGCAGAGTCAAATGACATGGATTTCCACATTGGTCAGGACCAAAAATGTATGTCATGTTCTTACTTCTCTGTCAGGAAGTGGATTTGTCATACATTGATCAGAATTCTAAAGTAAAGATATTTCTAAAGCAAAAGACATAATATATTAAAATGAATTCTTTGAGTCAGTTATTTTACTTGGAGTGAGAAAGAATTTTTCAGCAGAAATAGTTCATTTTTCAATATGAAAACACCTGGAATAGCCTGTTGGTCAGTATTTTATTTATTACCACTAGCAGCAGCTCTCACTTCACTGAACTGGGGTCTTCTCATGGGGCACATAAACACATAAACAATAGGGATCAGGGGTGTATAACTTGTTTAGAATTTCTTAAGTCTTCGATAAAGTTTGCATTGAGAGTTCACACTAACAGCTGTATGTGTGTGTCTAATTTAATCACCATGAGATTGAATTTGTGTGTGTGTATGTGTGTGTGTGTGGATAGGGGAGTGATTCAGAAATGGGAAACAAAGGCTAGAGATAAATTGGCCCTTTGCTAGATGGAGAAGTATATATAAATAGCGAGGTCCCTCGGAGATCAGTGCTAGAACAGGTCTTACTTAGCATTTTTATAAATGATCTGGAAGGGGAAATGCATAGTGAAATAGTAGGCTCTGCATAAATATTTGCTGAGTGAATGAACTCTCCAAGTATGTAGATGATACTAAGCTATTCTTAATGAAGTGTCAAGGCGAATGGGGATAAACTCCTAAATGCCATAGGATCCATTGAGGCAGTGGGGCAGATGTGGACAAAAGAACAATGTACTTAGGGGGAAATAATCTAAATCACATGTGTGTATGGAAATATAAATGTATATTATGTATGTATTATAAGTGTGTACATACATATATACACATGGGGGGGGGGGGACTGAGCAACCAGTTATGAGCCAGGAAAGTAGTCATTCATTTTCATTAGTTATTTTACATGTTTCCCTGAAGATATTGGAGGAATTTAGTGCTGTAGCTAAAAATGGTAATGAAATACTAGGTATCATCAAAGATGGCATTAGAAATCAAAGAGAAAATATTATCTTCACTTTGTGGAGATGCAAAAAAAAAAAAAAAATACAAAGTCAAGCTGCACCTGTACCTAGAACACTGTGTGTATTCCTGGTCACTCACTAAAGAAGGACAAATGGATTTGGAAAAGGTCCAGTGAAGTTTGACTACAATGGTATAAAGGATGGAAGGGTGACCTTGTGAGGCAGATCAAAACATTCAGGGTACTTCAGCCTAGAAAAATGAAGGTGGAGAGCAGAAAGGATCAAAGTCTACAAAATCATGAAACTTATGGGGAGGGAAAGCCCCCTTTGGAAACCTGAAAAAGATAAATTTACAACAAAGAAAAGCAGCATTATACTACAGAGTAGTTAATAAAATGGTGGCAACTGTCATTCTAAGAGATGGAGTGAAATGAAAGCCCGGTTGAATATGAGCTCTCATTTGCCCCTGTCATTCCTTCAAGCTATCTTCCTACATCTCTTCTCACTTTTTCAGCCAAACTCCCCGGGGGAGGGAAGGGCGGGAGGTTGGGGGGAATTTATAATCGTTGCTTTTTCTTTCTTATATCTCACTAATTTCTCAACCCCTTGCAATTTGGTTTCTAGGTCCTCAATTTTCCCAAAATTACTCCCCCCACCCAAATCATCAATGATCTCTTACTTGCTAAATCCAGTGACCTTTTCTTAAGTCCTCTTTTTTTTTTCTTGATATCTCTGAAGCATCTGACGCTGTTGACCCTCTGACTGATGAAGATTCTCCCTCCCTGGATTTTCTTGACACTACTCTCTTCTGGTTCTCTTCCTACCCTTTCTTGGAATCCTTCTTTCTTAGAAGTCTCACTAACTTAAAAAAAGTTCAATTATTATCTTCATGAAGGTGATTCTGGGCTCTATATATCCAACTGCCATATTTTTCCTGAGGTGCAATTCCATGTCACCAAGTGCCAGCTGTACCTCTCTGCATAAATGTTCCATAGGCATGGAAACTCAAAATGTCCAGAATGGAATTGATTATCCTTTCTCTTCTGCTTTTCTTAATTTCTCTATGGGAAATGATGTCACCATTCTTCCAGATATCCAGGGTCTTAACCTCGGAATTTTTGATTCTTAATACTCCTCACTGATCACACTCCCCTTCCCCATAGAATCAGTTGCTAGCTGTACCTCTCACATCCGTTCCCTTTTCTCCAATCGTTTAGCTAGCATTCTGATTGAGATCCCCACCACCATTTCCTTGGACTATTCTAGTAGCCTCTGAATTGGTCTGTCTCCTATCCCTCTCTTCTCTATCAGGCTATCACCCAGACATCAAATTGTTATTCCTTTCTTTAGAGGTAGTTCAGTTTAATTATTTAGTTCAATAGAATAAGAAGTGGAAAACGGTAGCACCTACAAAGGAGCTTTATTTATCTCCTACTCCTTTTCCCAATTACTTATGTTGTATTATCAGCTCTCAAGTATCTAGATCACTCAGATAAGGAATAGATATTAAGAATGACTAGCTTAAACTAGAATTAATATTGGTTAGTTCTTATATTCAATTAATGATATTCATGTGGTTTTTAGAATTTTCCAGTTTATAATGTGCCTTCTTCTTACACCCTAATTCCCATGACTGTGTAGACATCTTTAATTCTTTTTTTTTTTAATCCTTACCTTCTGTCTTGGAATTAATACTGTGTATTGGTTCCAAGACAGAAGAGCAATAAAAGCTAGGCAATGGGAGTTAAGTGACTTGCCCAGAGCCACAACAGTTAGAAAGTATCCAAGGCCAGATTTGAAATCAGGACCTCTTGTCTCTGGGCCTGACTCTCAATCCACAGAGCCACCCAGCTGCCCCTAAATTCTTTTTTTTTAATTAATTAATTTATTTGTTAAGAGAAGTTATCCACAAGTGTCCCAGCCCCTCCCCAACATCCTCATACGCTTCCCAGAAGGTATCTTCCTGGACACAGATATATTTATATGAATTAACAAATTGATATTCCTAAAGGATAGGCCTGAACATGTCACTCACCTGCTCAAAATCCTCAGTGGCTCCTTGTTGTCTCTAAAATAAAATTAAAGTTCCTCTATTTGGCATTAAAAGTTGTTCACAGTCTGATTTCAACATATATTGGACGACTTTCCTATTAATCTTTCTCTAGAATACTCCATTCCAGCCTGACTTACTTATTTGGTTTTCCACATGCATATTTACTCTTCCATTCCTGATTTTGCAGAAACTATTCCAAATGACTGAGATGCTCCCCTGCTTCCCTTTCAACTCTTTTAATCCTGGACTACCTTCAAAGCTCAGCTCATTTGCCACTTCCTAAATATGGCCTTTCCCAGCTAATAGTGCTTTTTCTCTCCAACAAATCATTTTTGTATTTGTTTATCTGTGTGCACTTTATTCCTCCTTGCCCACTCTCACCCCAAGTAAGTTCCTTGAAGCCAGGGACTTTTTAGCAGTTTTTATTGTATCCCTGGTCTGTGGCACAATGCCTAGAACTTAGCAGGCATTTAATAAATGCTCGGATTGAACTGAAATATCATGATAAAAAGACTATCTTTTTTTTAAAAAGTGTCTGTCTCTAGTTTCTTGTACAGTTTGAATTATATTTTGAATTTAAATAAGGTTTAAATCTTTTTCATTCAGAGATGACAGATTTTTATGGATTATTAGGGTAAATCAAAATGTTGTAGACACATGATTAGCCTTTTGAATTGATTCTGTGAAGAACAACACAGCGTTCTCACAGTTTCTTGTGGCTACAAAAACCAAGAAGGTTAGAAGAAACCTGAGTCTGGTCCTCTTTGGTAAGTCATAGTTATTGAAGATTAGCATTTGCCTTTGGCCTTTTGCATAGCTTCTAGATGGTCAACTGGAAATTCAACTTATGTAAATGAATTTCAGGCTTCCTGGAGGCACTGGTAAAGAAAGCCCTTGGGCAAAGGGGGATAGAAGGTGAAAGAGCCCCAGGCTTCTTCCTGTGGAAAAAGAGCAGTCACTTTACCTTCTTCTAAAGGAAAGCTGTGCTTACTCCAAAAATTGTTCAGTGAAGGGTTGGAGAGTGGCCAGTTAGGTGATTCAGTGGATAAAGAGCCAGGTTTGGTGATGGGAAGTCCTGGGTTCAAACTTGGCCTCTGACATTTCTAGCTATGGGACCCTGGCCTAATCACTTAAACCCAGATGCCCCATAATTAATATTGATTCTAAGACAGAAGATAAGGGTTTAAAAAGATATATATTTTTTAAATTGAGAGGAGAATCTTAAGGGGCATAACTGAGGGCTCCTAGAAAAACAGAGGGGGATAGCAAGGGAAAGGGCATTACCTCCTCCTGTTCCCTCTACTTCAGAATTGTTTAGGATGCTTTTTAAAAGGTCAGAAAACTTTCCTATTTAAAAGGGATGACCTTGGCTGTTTGATTTAAGACCCCTCATTTCAGAGGCCTTTCCCTACAGGGTCTCCCATGAGCCCTTCCAAATTCCATAGTAACAAAAACTCATCAAAATTAATGTGGTTCTTGACGTCAATAAGGCTATAGCTGAACAATTAGGTGTATAATGGACAAGCATTCATTTGATTCATTTACATTCAATTAAATTCAGCAAGTATTTATTGAGTGCCAAATGGGTCCAGTGCTGCATTAAGAAGAGAGCGGAAGAAATAGAAGTTTCTGACTTCAAGGAGGTCTTTGGGAGAGAAAATTTATGTATATGAAATAGCTAACAAGGTAGAACAGTAACCATGCCAGAGAGAGGAAGAAAGAGTAAGCACAGAGAAAGCTTAAGGTGGAATTCAGTACCCAGTAAGAGAATGCTGCCCATGAGGCGGTAAGACTAAAGCTAGTCTTGAAGGAGGACTAGGCTTTTTCCTGAGTGGGGCTAGGAAGGACATTCTAGCCATAGAGGGTCACCTGAACAAAGGCAAGAGAGGTAGAAGTCAGCCTGAAGCCCAGACATGAGGATGAGACCAGCTTGCCTGGATCAGGAAGGGTTTGTGTTAAGGAGCTAAGGACCTACAGTGGATGAGGCTGGATTTGTAATGCAGGATTACTACAAGAATCTCTTGTATTTGCAAAACCACCAGAAGTAATCCTGGCAGTTAAGGAAACGGAATGTTGACCCAGACTGGCCCTGGTCTCACAGCCAAAAACCGCTGGAGGTGGGACTATAAATATTCCTGGAGAACCAACTGTGGGGTGGATTTCCTTGACCTGACCCAGATATCCTGTTATCCCCTACATATCCCCTTGGGCCCTGGGAGGAGGGAATTTGGTGGGAGGAGAATGTGGGAATTAGTTTACTTAGGCAGGCAGGGACTCCCCTAAACCAAGCCAATACCCTCATTTGTTAATCTGCTAGACCTTTCTACATCAGGGCAGTGAAATTTATCCCTGGCTGAGGGGCTGGTTCCCTCAGCCTGACCTCTACCTTCTGAGACCATCTTCCAGCACTGGCCTTCACCCTTAGCAACAGGATTCCCAGACCTTAACCCTCTTCCCTCAGCTTCTATTGAGTCATTTATACCATCAACTAGGGCCAAGGTTGAAGAGGGAAAGATAGCTTTAATTTGTTTTCTGAGGGGCTAAACCAGGTGTAAGGATTAAAAATGATAAAGACTGATATTATGAGGAAAATTATTAATGAAGTTCTTTCTGCTCTCCAGCTACCCAAAGCCCTAGCTGTAGTTCATTGCTCTGCCCATACAGGTGGCACTGACCCTGTCTCTAGGGGAAATAACCGGGCAGATACTGCTGCAAAGCTAGCAGCTATAGAAGGGCCTGGATTAATTTTAACATTAACAACTGCTGATTACTCAAATTTGTCACTTTCCTATGATGAGAAGGAAGTAGTAAAATGGAAGCAGAAACTTAAAGCTAAACAGATGAATGGAGTATGGGTGTCCTCTGAAGGAAAATCCCTGCTCCCTAGAAACTTTTATCACCAAATTTGCCAATCCATTCGTAAAAATGGTCATTTTGGTACCCAGGGCATCATGGACTCTGTTAAAAGGGTATTGATAGCTTCTGGAATAACCACAATATCCTCTAAAGTGTGTGCAGCTTGCCCTACCTGCCAAGCATATAACCAACACGCATTTCAGGGCAAGGCTTTTGGTGGGCGTCCTTTGGCTTACACACCTTTTGAGCACCTGCAAATTGATTTCATAACAATGCCAAAGGCTGGACAATATAAATTCTGTCTAGTCATAGTGGATCAACTGACCAGGTGGCCTACTGCCTGAGCCACAGCGGCTTTTGTCGCCAAGGTGCTTTTAAAAGAAATCATTCCTCGTTTTGGCCCACCTGCACATATTGACTCGGACAGGGGGAGTCACTTTACTGATTTACTGATTCAGTTTTATCTGAAATATATTCCTGTTTGGGGATAACTCCAAAATTCCATGTACTATATCACCCCCAGAGTTCAGCCCAAGTTGAATGGATGAACAGAGAACTTAAAACTATGATTGGCAAATAATGCACTGAGGCACATCTAAAATGGCCTGAAATTCTCCCTCTAGCTCTATTTTATCTTAGAAGCAGTCCCAGGGGAGATCTACACATCTCACCATATGACATGCTTTTTGGACATCCCCTATACAGGCTAAGCCTTTTTCTCCTGCATATACATCACTATTAGGAGGAGATACTTCTATTGCTTCCTATATACAGGAATTGCAACACAAACTGCATGAACTCCATGAATCTGGAACTGCAGAACAAGCAGGACCAATAGACTTTTCACTTCATGACCTGAACCCAGGAAACAAGGTGTATATAAAGAATTTCCAGCGCACTGGGGCAACTCAGCCTTCATGGGAAGGTCCATTCAAAATTTTGTTAACTACCCCGACAGCTATAAAAATTGGAGAAAAGGACTCTTGGATTCATTGCTCACATGTAAAAAGAGCATCTTCTATTGAAACATTGACTGTTTCCTATTACCTGCATTGGAGATAACAGTTCATAGACTAAAGGATGCTGTTTTTTGGAATCATATTGTATTTTTTTTATTCTTGTTTTCTTCCCTGAATTTATTTTTGATTTTCTGATTGCTTTTCCTATTATCTTTTTTTTT
>NC_058130.1:378507369-378536952 GCF_016433145.1 Gracilinanus agilis
TTCACCCCCCGCACTCCCCCCACCCATGGCCGACGCACTTTTCCACTGGTTTTGTCATGTGTCCTTGATCAAGACCAATTTCCCAATTGTTGGTGGTTGCATTGGTGTGGTAGTTTCGAGTCCACACCCTCAATCATGTCCGCCCCGACCCATGCGTTCAAGCAGTTGCTTTTCTTATATGTTTCCTCTCCTGCAGTCCTTCCTCTGAATGTGGGTAACATTCTTTACCATAAATCCCTCAGAATTGTCCTGGGTCATTGCATTGCTGCTGGTACAGAAGCCCATTACATTCAATTTTACCACAGTATATCAGTCTCTGTGTACAATGTTCTTTTGGCTCTGCTCCTTTCACTCTGCATCAGTTCCCGGAGGTCTCTCCAGTTCACCTGGAACTCCTCCAGTTTATTATTCCTTTTAGCACAATAGTATTCCATCACCCGCATATACCACAGTTTGTTCAGCCATTCCCCAATTGAAGGACATACCCTCCTTTTCCAGTTTTTTGCCACCACAAAAAGCGCAGCTATAAATATTTTTGTACATGTGTAAGAATTAAAATTTAGTTATTATAGCTATATATTAAAATTATGTGGCCGCCAGGAATCAACAATTCAGGTTGATTCCGTAATTAAATCAGACCCAAGTCAGTATCGGGTTGAGGAGTTTATTTACAATCAGGAAGGTAAGTAGGGATAAAGAGAAGAGGGAGGTTAGAAGTCTAAATAAATGAAGCTGTAAGCCACAAGGCCCAACAGCCAGATAGGCAGAGTTAGAATTGGCCCAGCTAGGCCAAGGAAGCCAGCCTAACTTACCCACGTGACAATACAGGAGTGTAAGCTGTCTGTGGTCTCAGGAGATGCTTCTTCCTCCAGTTCCAGACGGCAATTCCCCCCACAGGAAGTTCACTCACTTACTTAAAGAGATCATGTCTTTCATCACTTCCTGTGGTCCACCTCTAATTCAAATGGACAAATGGCAGTTTCTACATTGATTTGGACTGCCCAAAGGGCAGTCCCTTATTCTTGATTTGTTACTTATTGTCACGTGTGGGTAACTCGTCTCCCCTCCCCACTAAGGGAGGTGGGAGTGACATCATTAGCACGCCTGTGTTGAGTAGATTCTTGACTATTAATGGGATCTGGCTAATTCTATTTACACAATCCCCCCTGATGATCATTGGGTGCCTAGTCACCCCAAGTGATCATGTCACACAAACATCTTCTACCACAAAGGTCCTTCTAACTACAATAGTTAGAGATAAGAGGGAAATGGAAAAGAGAGAAAGCAAAACCAATGTTTTGCTAAGCGCGTTGGCAAGAAACCAATTGGGGGCAGTCCCCAATCAGCATAACATGTACAATTAAGGTAACTGTTCAAAAAACCCATCAGTCCATTCATTAGTACCCAAAGTTCGTTCTGGATCACTTGATGCAACAAACCCCATCAGTTCAATCAATTGCAACCCAAAGTTCATTCTGGATCTCTTGATTAAACGTAGGTTCTTCAGGCATCTCTCTGCAAACAGTTCATTCTCTGGATTAAGGAATCAGCAAGTTTCTTTCCCTGAGAATTTTCTCAAACAAAACCAAAAATTAAATCTTGGATATAATAAAAATACGATTAATCTTGGATTTTATAAAAATACAATCCCCCCTGACGTGGGTATTTAGAAAGAAATACCCAGATCAGCTCAATATATACAGTTGAGTCATGGGGTTGTATGAGTAAATTCAAAAGAAAAAAGAAGGAAAAAATATAAAAATCAACAGAAGAAAATTGAAGCTTTTGAAAAAAAAAGGCATTAAATCAAAATCAAATATCAAAAGTTATGTACATAAAATTTTTGAAGAAAACAAAATAAAATTTATAACAGGCCCTTGTATTAGGGTCTCATCAATTATAATTTCCATCCTACTAGTCTGTAGGATACAATGCAGTAATACTGCACTTACCCATTTGCAGCTAAGACTACAGGAAGTTGCCATTCTATAAGAGAGAAAAAAAGACCAGATTTAAATGCAAGGGAAGCGTCTGTCATTCCCTTTACTCTCAGGAGTATATGGGTGAGCCAAATAATAGCCAACCTGTGGTACCTGACTGGCAGTGTAGTTCGGAGAGTCCTACGTCTTAACATATGTTAAGCGTCGCAGCTTCGATTCTTACACTGAGTTCAAGTCCTCAGTGTTGGCGTGGGAGTACCTCAATCCCACCTGTATATGTGTGATCTCTTTAACCTCCATCATCTGGCTCACCCATATATTCCTGAGAGTGAAGGGAATGACAGGCACTTCCCTTGCATATAAATCTGGTCCTTTTTTCTCTCTTATAGAACGGCAACTTCCTGTAGTCTTGGCTGCAAATGGGTAAGTGCAGTATTTCTACATTGTGTCCTACAGACTAGTAGGATGGAAATTATGTTAATTGGACCCTAATACAAGCTCCTGTTATGAAATTATTTTCATTCAGAAATTTTATATACATAGCTTTTGCTATTTTGATTCTGATTTTAATGTTTTATTTTTTCCCAAAGTTTCAATTTTCTTCTATTTGATTTCTTTTTTATAGTTTTGTTTTTTCTTTTGAATTGACTCATACAACCCCATAACTCAATCATGTATCCTGAGCTGATCTGGGTATTTCTTTTTTAAATACCCACGTTAGGGGGAATTGTATTTTTATAAAATCCAAGATTTAATTGTATTTTTTATTAAATCCAAGATTTAATTTTTTTATTTTGTTTGAGAAAAATTCTCAGGGAAAGAAGCTTGCTGCTTCCTTAATCCAGAGAATGAACTGTTTGCAGAGAGATGCCTAAAGAATCTACATTGAATCAAGAGATCCAGAATGAACTTTGGGTACAACTGATTAAAATGATGGGATTTGAACAGCTACTTTAAATGTACATTTTATGCCAATAGGGGACTGCCCCCAATTGGTTTCTTGTCAATGCGCTTAGCAAACACTGGTTTTGCTTTCTCTCTCTTCCATTCCCCTCTTACCTCTAACTATTGTAGTTAGAAGACCTTTGTGAGTATAAGATGATTATGTAAAATGATCACTTCGGGTGACTAGGCAGCCAATGATCATCAGGGGAGATTGTGTAAATAGAATTAACTCTAGCCCATTCATAGTTAAAACTCTAGCCACCAGAGATAATGTCATCCCCACCTCCCTTAGTGGGGAGGGGAGATGAGTTACCCACACGTGACAATAAGTAACAAATCAAGAATAAGGGACTGCCCTTTTGGCAGTCCAAATCAGTGTAGAGGCTGCCATTTGTCCACTTGAATTAGAGGTAGACCCACAGGAAGTGACAAAAGACACTATCTCTTCAAGTATGTTGGTAAATTCCTTTTGAGGAAGTTCCCACTTTGAACTTGGTGCTGAAGGATCTTGACTGAGACCTCAGGAAGCTTCCCTTCTGAATTGTCACGTGGGTAAGTTAGGCTGACTTCCTTGGGCCTACCTTGGTGTTTCCAGACTGCCTACCTCAAGTGGGTTTCTTGCCTCTCTAATTGCTAAAGCCTTGTGGCTTGTAACCTAGTTTAATTAGCCATTTAATCCTCTCTCTGCCGGGCCTCCACTGGCCCGGGCTAGCCTCTCCCTCTCTCTATTTCCCTACCTTCTTCCTTACTAATTGTAAATAAACTATCATAAAACCGATCCTGACTTGGGTCTATTTTAATTATGGAATCAACTGAATTATTGATTCCTGGCGGCCACACCTTAAATATATATCTATATAATATCTAATTTATAAAATTAACACAGGCATCCATCTTGAAAGCCTGCTGGCTTTCCTTTTTCATCAGGAGAGGAGGGGCATCTCACTCCTTACCTCAAGTAGCTTAAAGACAACGGGAAGACTGACTGAAACATTTCAGCTCAGGCCCACACAACCGTGGCTGATCCAAATCAATCTATACTGAAGTTATAGTCTCCCTGCCTAGAAGACTCAGCTGATACCACCCTTACCCTCTAATATAAGCCTTCAATTAGCTTATTTATTTCTTATTACAGATTCCATAGGAAACTGAATATCAGGATGAGGAGTTTAAACTTGAAGCTAAAAACAAAGGGAGTCACTTAAGGTGAGTGACATAATGGAGGTGGTGTTTGAGGAAAATACATCTGGTGGTGGTGGTGAGTAGGATGAACTGGAGGTAGAGGTACCAATTAGGAGGCAACTAAAGTAATTTAGGTGTCAGGTGACAGTGTGCCCAGATTAGGAGAGGGGTAGGGAGCCTGAAGAATACCTGCTGCTGCCATCAAGAAGGGGAACCCAAAGAACTGGATTTCTGCACATGAAAATGCAGAGATGAAGAAAAGACTGACTGTATCACTAATTTGTGACAAGCCATCCATATCATTCATACGGATCGGGGAAAATATTTTCACTAAATAACAAAATATAAGATATTTTGTTTTGTTCAGGGGGCTAAGGGAAAACATTTTCTCAAATAATAAAATATAAGATACTTTGTTTTGTTTGGATGACTGAGAGAAAACATTTTCCTCAATAATAAAATATAAGATACTTTATTCTGTTTTGAGGGCTTAGGAAAAATATTTTCATCAAATAATAAAATATAAGATATTTTGTTTTGTTTGGGGGATAATTAGACCTGGGATTTCATCCATTTAGGGAACTGCCAGGACAGAAATTTCTTTTATCAATGCAGGCACATCTGCTTGACAACTTAAGAGTATTAGAGAGATGCCTAGAGTTGAGTGAGATGTTCAAGGTCCCACAACCAGTCCTGAAAGGAAGTGGGAAATGAATTCTCAGGCCATTCTCTATCCACTCTATCCTGTTACCTCTTGGTCAAGCATGATAAGGACTAAATTATAGGATTTAGAACTGAAAGGAAACTTGAAGATCAAGCCTAAGCTTTCCTTTGAAAATGAAGAAACAGAAGCCCAGAAAGGTGTGATTCATCCAACTTCACACAGCTAATAAGCAACAGAACCAAAGATTGAAACCAGGTCCACTGATTCCAGATCCAGCATTGTTCATCTCATGTGGACTGCAAAACTAACTGCAAGACTAAATTCTATATTCTGAAGAGAACTGGAAATACAGGCAAAAATGGAGCCATGTCCATTTTATATTATATATGTGTGTGTGTGTATATATATTTATATATATAACATTTTAACAATGTTATAAATTAACATATTGATTAATAATTATAAATTAATAATACTAAAAAGAGTTCTGCCAATAAGTTAAGGGAAATATCTTGGTGTTACAATTGAAATTCTCTGGAGATCATGGAATAACTTTCAGACTTGATAAGTACTATGTTCTATTTTAAATTTCTGCATTAATTACAGTGGAACTTTTTACCTATTATTTAACCTCTCTATGCCTCAGTTTCTTAATCTGTGAAAATTAAGTGGTTGGACTGAATGATCTCTAACATCCTTTCTAGGTCTAAAATTTAATAATTTGATAAAATTTCACTCCTTAGTACGAGTGACTGCAGGATCTATTTATTTTAATGCAAGAACGAATTATGTGAATGACACTATTGTGACAACTGTGTAACCTGAATATTTTAGTAAATCAAATTTTGATCAATCTCAGTTATTGAACATACTAAAGGCTCTCTCATGCATTAAATCATTTAATTTATATTTTTCCCCCATCAGATTTCACACAACTGCCTCTTAGGTATGATTAGTTGTTTTTGTTTGTTTGTTTGGCATCCTTTGCTTCTTAACTAATTTGGTTTTGCAATAGATGAAATTTGTACAGTGTTTTTAACCTTTGCTGAGAACATGATATGAAATAGAGTGATCTTAATAGGAATTACCTATAAAGAAAATACAGACCTTCTGCATATTAAGCAATTGAAATATTCTATTTTATGCAGAGTAGTGCACTTTTATTCATATATGTCTTAAAGGCAAGGGTTCTAAACCTGGAGTCTATTAAATGTTTTTATTCCAATATTCGTATTTTAATATAATTTGTTTATATTTTATATTTTTTATTTTATTAATTTGAGAACATTATTCTAAGGAGGGATCCACAGGCTTCACAAAATGACAAATGACACCAAAAGGTTAAGAATTCTTCTTTAAAGGCTGAGACTTTGTGATCCTTTGTTTGTTTAATCTTTGTATCTACAGAATCTAACAGAGGGACATCCAAAGCACTGGAGGCCTTCTAATTCTTTTCATCTCTCCAGGGTTACTAATAGCTATCTAGCTATTGGATCTTATTCTCACCTTATAACCTTCTTTTTCAGTGAAATATGTCCTCAATGAACTTTCACACCTCTTCTTGCACACATATCATACCAGGGCATTCCACAACCTAATTGTCTCTATCATGAATCTCTCCCATGTTCTTTTGGTTACTTGAAAATGTGATTATTACATAGGATCATAGATTTAGGGTTGGAAAGGGATCTTAAAGGTCATTTAATCCAATCTCCTGATTTTTCAAATGATAAAATAGAGACCTAGAGAGGTTTAGTGATTCGCTCAAAGTCGCAAAGGTAGAAAGTACAAAACTCAGGTGATTTACACTTCCCAATATGAAAAATTAATATTAAATTGTATCCCTTTGGTCTCTCAAAAAGCCTTTGGATTTTAAAGCTCAAACATTTTGAGTGGGTTTAAATACCAAGCTGTCTCTTCTAAAAGGCTTATGCCTTTGGTCCAGATATTTTGTCTTTGTTAGAGATAATGAGAATATGAGCAAGTCCAAATGACCACTTGACCCACTGAAAGAGATTAGGTGATAAAATCAACTAGGTAGCTGCCATGTTGGGGGAAAAGTATATGCTGTACTGTCACATGGCAGGGAGGAAAAGAGACTTTTGGTAAAAATTCACTACTTTCTGGGAGGAAATCTCCTGTGTTCCAATGAGAAATCTCTTAAAATGTCTAGATGATGATGATGATGATGATGTCAGAAGGGGTATATATATTGGCTTTCAGGACAGGGAAGTGAGGCTTTTTGCCCAGCCACTCATTCTTTTGCCTCTTTCTTCTGGAGACACTGGCTTTCTCTCTCCTGGAAGCATGGAATAAGCTATTCATATCTGGCCTGGCTCTCTGCTGGCCATGGGTTTCTCACCCAACTGAGTTCTGTGGTATCTGTTCATACTGTAATGGAGGTCATTGGTTAGTTAGATTTTCCTGAGTGGTAGATTAATAAATTGATATTTTTTTATTAACTATACAGCCTCCAAATAATTCAAATCAGCACACTACCATGACACACATTAATCTACTAACTATAGTACTTTAATACTTCAAGTAGGGTATATGGGTTGTTCAGGAAGGACTAGCTTCTCTTGTGATGGGGCTTACCAAGCTTTTTTCATGGCTACTCATCCACCTTTGGTGTCCACTTATCCAACTCTCATCTGTGACTCTGAGAAGGTGTAACATGTTCAGCAGCCACACCCCAGTAAAATCATTCTGGGGAGCAGACTACACCAGGTTGATGGTAACCAACAGATCTCAAACATATCAGTAGTTAGGGGAATGTCTACCCCAAGCATGTGAAGACTTCTCCCAGTTTAATGGGCAGATGAGAACAATTTGTTCCCACAGCTACAAATGTGGCTGAAGCTTGATTAGACATTGAAGGCACCAAAGTCATCCACTACACATCCTGACCATTGTTCTGGCACTGAATTTTGACATCTAGAGAAGAGAGAATGAGGCTGAGGACTTTGTGCAGCTCTACCTCACTTAAACCCAGTTTACATGTAGGTCAAGACATCACTTTACAATGTCATTAGTCTTCTTTGAAAATGAAGGATGAACAACAATAATGGTACAAATAAAAACAATGACATTTATATTGTGATTTAAGTTCTTCAGAGCAGTTCATCCTTCACCCAACTGTCATCTTCTGAGATCATGGTATTCTTTGATTCTTAACCACAGAATATTTCTAGGAGAATATTAGCATTAAAGGGCTAATTAGATCTTTATAGCAGGTAAGCATGAAAAGCAATGTACTCCTCAAACTGCCATTTAATCTGTCTACTCAGTGCTATGACTTGCTCACTTTTGCATGTGCAGATTCTTTTTTAAATAGTTACATAGGTGAATGAACTCAATGAGTCACCAATCCAACCATGTGTCATGGTTTGTGAGAAAAAAAATGCATCATTTTCTCTTTTTTTTTTTTTTTTGAGTATAAAAAGTTAAATCCATCTCTCTCTTTGCTTCAGGATTCATTCAGGCTTTCTAGTGAATGTTCCAGTATTTGCTGCAACTAGTGAATGTCATCTATGAACAAGAACAAGAAGAGAACCGATAGATAACTGGGAATCCTCTTTTTGTTTAGTCTCTAGGCAACACATCACCAGTAATTCTGTTGAATACCTTACCAGACCCTATGTCTCTCTGTTTTATGCTTGCCTGACATCAGAACTCAGTGGGTTGATAAAACAAAATTACCTCTGTGGTTGCATCTTTTTGTATAGATTTAGCCAAGAGAGAACACTAGCAACTTGAGCTGAACTCTGGTCATTTTCATTGGCTGTTCCCCACACTTGGAATAGGGTCTCCTCATCTCCACCTCTTGGCTTTTCAGGCTTCTTTAAATCTGAGCTAAAATATTACCTTCTGCAGGAAGTCTTTCCTAATCCCTTTTAATTCTAATGCCTTTCCTCTCTTGAATATTTTCTAGTTAGTTTGTATATAACAAGTTGGTAAATAATTTTTGATATGTTGGTTCCCCTATTGGATCGTGAGATCCTCCAGGAAATGGACTGTCTTTTGCCTTTCTTTGTAACTCCATACTTAATGTGATACATGATAGGTACTTAATAAATGCATATTGACTAGCTGACAAGCCAGACCAAGAATAAGAGACCACATTTTCTTTGGAAGGAAGGGGAAGGGACAGTACCTGGTCCAAACCAGATGTAAGGGAACAAACATGAGGCTAGCCAGAGCCATTCTAAAATTTCACAAAGGCAACTAGTGTTTGAAAAGGGTAAATAGGGGATCAATAATAAAGTCTGAGAAAAAAAGGAAAGGCTTAATGAAACAATGCTGGGAAAACATCATGGAGGGAAGAAGCTCAGATTATGTGACTGACAACTCATCTCACATGATGAATGGTGGCCAAGTGTTACCATAACCCCTCCTTTGTCCACCTGAGGCTGCGTAGGCATAGGCCCAGGCAGACATCTTAGCGAAGAGCTTTTGAGCCCACATTTTGTTCTACTAAATCAATGGCTTTTCAAAAGTCAACAAATCAAAGGCATCATGGAATCTGATGTTCTCTACTTATTTCATCCAGTTAGTTGTGGGACCTTAAAAATATGGCTTACTAAAGAAAGTTGTCTTTGAAAGCCACCTTGTTCCTTTGTCACATTTTGTTTTGTTTCTATCAGGAATGTCCTTGATGCCTGCATGGGTCAAAAGATAATAAATTTGGAGCTAGAAGAAACTTCGGAGGTTATCTAGTCATGTGTGTGAGGAGTATAGTGTAAATATCAGGAAACTTTTAAGAATAGAAAGGGCTGTTAAATACTGGAATAGGCTCTATGAAATCTTTCCTTCTCCACTAGTTTTTATACTGCAGATAATTTAGAATTAGTCTTGCCTAGATTCCATAAAAGTGTGCTTCCTCTGGAGGAAATTATGATGGACTTCATTGTTTCATTAATATCCTTTCAGGCCTGTGTTTCTATAATACTTGGCCCCTGTTCCTGACTCTCCACATGTTTACATCTCTTCCCAGCAGCCTTCTTATCCTGGAGATGCCTCCATCACTGTGGCCTCCTCCTATAGTTGAATTCCTGCCCAGAACCACCATTTAAAGAAGAGTTGGGACCATCCATGCTCACTTCTCTCCCAATTCAACTCCTGATAGTCCTCCTCCAACTTTTATAGTTCCCCTTTAGGTATTATCTACCTCCATTACAATGTTATTGCCTTGAAGGTAGGGACTGTCTTTTTTATTTGTTTATATATTTAGATCCAACACTTAACTTAGTACCTGACTTATTTGTTCAATTGTTTTCAGTTGTGTCAGACTCTGTGACCCTATTTGGGGTTTTGACACAGTTACTAGACTGGTTTGCTATTTCCTTCTCCAGATCATTTTATAGATTAGGAAACTAAGGCAAACAGGATTAAGTAATTACACAGCTGGTGTCTGAGGGCTAATTTGGAAGATGGATTTTCCTGGCCATGTGCCATTTACTTGCTGCCTGACGCATAATAATCACTTCCTCCTTCTCTCTCCTTCTCTCTCTCTCTCTCTCTCTCTCTCTCTCTCTCTCTCTCTCTCTCTTTCTTATTTGTGACTTGCCCAGGGTCACACAGCTGGGAAGTATCTGTAGGCAGATTCTCTCTCTCCATATAAATATATACATATATGCGTACATGTATATTTGTGTGAAGCTTTTTTTTTTCATTTTATTTTTTTAAATATTTTTCCGTGTTTATATGATTCATTTTCTTTCTCTCCCCTCTTCCATCCCACCTCCCAGAGTCGACAAGCAATTCTACTCGGTTGTACAAATGTTGATACCTATTTCCATATTGTTCATTTTTGCTATAGAGAGATTTCTTTTTGAAACCTAAACTCCAAATCACATACCCATATACACATGTGATAAGTGATGTCATATGTTTTTCTTTTGCATTTCTACTCCCATAGTTCTTTCTCTCAATGTGGATAGCATTCTTTTACATAAGTCCTTCAGGAGTGTCCTGGCTTGTTGCATTGCTACTAGTGGCAAGGTCTATCACATTGGATTTTTCCATAATGTTTTACTTTCTGTATACAGTATTCTTCTGGTTCTGCTCATTTCACTCTGCATCAATTCACTGAGGTTCTCCCAGTTCATATGGAAAATCTCCAGATCATCAATCCTTAAAGCACAATAGTATTCCAACACCATCATATACCACAATTTGTTTATCCATTCCCCAATCAAGGGGCACTCCATCATTTTCCAATGTTTTGCCACCACAAAGAGCACAGCTATAAATATTTTTGTATGTCTTTTTCCTTATTATCATTTTTGGGGTATAAACCCAGCAGTAGTATGGCTGGATCAGTCATTTAAAGCCCTTTGGGCATAATTCCAAATTGCCTTCCAGAATGGTTAGATCAGTTCACAACTCCACCAACAATGCATTAGTGTCCCAATTTTGCCACATCCCCTCTAACATTTATTATTTTCCTTTACTGTCATTGGCCAATCTGCTAGGTGTGGGGTGGTACCTCAGAGTTATTTTGATTGAAAAAAAATTTTTTTTACTCATCTTCTGTCTTAGAATCAAATCTAAGACAGAAGGTCAACAAGGGTCAGGGAATTGTGGGTAAGCAACTCGCCCAGTGTCACCCAGCTAGGAAGTGTCTGAGGCCAGATTCAAACCCGGGTCCTTCAATTCCAGGCTTGGAATAGACTGGGTTACCTAGATGCCCTTGTGAAGTTTCTTAATACTGATCCATCCCACATTGTTCATCTGAAAATAGGTAATAACAAATAGCTTACTGAGTGCATTTAGATCCTGGCATGAAAGTCGTTTTTTTATATCAGATCCATGATTTCGTTGGATATAGTTCTAGACATAGGGGATTCCGGACAAAAAAAACTTCTACTAATAGACCAGCATGTGGCCTGCACTATATAGCCTTGTTGTCTGGTATAATGAGAGGTTATGAGAATTGACCAAGTCTCAAACCTAGCTTATATCACAGAAAGGACTCAAACCTTTCTGACCCAAGGGCCTACTCTTTTTTCAGAGCAAGATTCCAGCAAGTGCTATGTATTATTTAAATTCCATTTGTTTATTACTAATTTGGAAAACATGTAAATCAATGATGTAAAATAAAAAGAATGTGGGGTCCTAAAACCAATACTCCTCTGGACTTCAGTACTCTTACAGTATTTCTCACTTATTGGGACAATTTACATATAATTAATTACCAATTCACATGCTTTTAAAAAAATCTTCATAGCAGTTTTGCTAGGTAAAACAAGATTTTATTAAAATGTACTTATTAAAATTAAATGTTAATAAAATTTATAAACGATTGAGATGTCAGACAGGCCAATAATAACAAATTTATAAAGGCTGAATCAATATGTTTATTTAAAAATGCCAAGTATGTTTATTTTAAAATGTATAGCATCTAAGGTTCTGTTCATCACTTTGGAAAGAAAGATAACAGTAATAACTCCTTGAATAATGCAGCCTAACTTCTCAGGCAGAGAAACTACAAGGAATTCAGATATCTTAGTATGGAAATTAATTAAAAAAAAAAACACCTTCTGCTAAGTCTGCTGTCTTCTTCCCTTGACAGTTTGTCACGAGCTTTGGCTTTGCAAATTATGCAGTGTCCCTTCTGTGTCAGTTCTTCTGAGATCCTGGAGAGAGAGAATTTTTCCCTCTTTAAATTTCACTGGATGAAAAAATGAGCTTAAAAATACAGGTTTCTGCCAAATACACAGATAAGGTGTCATGAAAACACTAATCACAGGGCTCAGAGAGGAGGAAATCATCATACCTGCATTTTTAAAATGTTGCAAGGTTTTGTTTTGTTTTTTTCCCAAAGTAAAATTCTAATGTATTTTTTAAGGGGTGATAAAGATGTATCACAACGTCTAAGACCACTTGATCGAGGCCAGAAGCAAGCTAACTTAGGCTGCAAAATGAACAGGCTACCATTTATATGGCCTTATTGAAACAAATAATTGGCAGTTCTCCCCTTCATACTTCATTATGTAGATAGAAATTTAACTCTGAGCTTACCCTCTAAGTTTAGTCATACATAATGCTCTGTCTCATACATCATATGGATGTACTGCACTCAATATACCCTGAGGAGTACAAATCTGCATCATCTCATCATTCCTTTCCCAAGTTCAACCTTCTCATCACAACAAATAATGATATCATCTCTTTGATATGCAAAGTAAGGAAGCTCAGAGTAATCTTGAATTCATCACT
Organism: Gracilinanus agilis; assembly: GCF_016433145.1. NCBI lineage: Eukaryota > Metazoa > Chordata > Mammalia > Didelphimorphia > Didelphidae > Gracilinanus > Gracilinanus agilis. Next base: position 378,520,324 of record NC_058130.1, read on the forward strand.
GCCCTTTGTTTTCCAGATCCAATTTACTGTCAAATTAGGAACTTTTCTTTAGATAACATCTCTGGCACCTTTGTCTTCTCTTCTTTTCAGCCATTAAGGCAGCCCTCATCTGGTCTGGTCTAGAAGCCTGTAACCTTCTCTCTAAAAAGTTAATCAATTAACAGGCATTTATTAAGCACCAACTGTGGCATCAGATAGAGGTTATAGGCTTTGGGGATGAGAATAAAAAGAATAAAAAATTATTTTTGTCTTACTACTGGATTTCAATGGGAAGAGAGAACAAAGCTATTGACTTTATGCAACTCTGCCTCACTTAAATCCAATTCATGTTCAAGTGAATCAGCCTGTGACGTTACTGGCCCACTTCAAAGATGAAAGAGGGGGTTAGCTAGGTATGTGGATTAGTGGATTGAGAGTCAGGTCTAGAAATGGGAGGTTCAAATGTGGCTTTAGACACTTCCACTCATCTGCCTTAGCACAGATACTAAGACCAAAGGTGAAGGTTTTAAAAAAAGAAAAAAAACAGTTGCAAATGGTTGAAGAGTGAATGAGAAGAGGCATGGAAGATAGCATTTGCAGTCCTTTACTTTAACACCAGTTCTTTTAAATCTATCATCATTGCTGCTCTCAAAGGAACTTTTTTAGCTAATTATGTTGACTCATTCATGGCCCTCTCCAAATTCCCATAAACAGTGTTGCAGGCTGGGTTAAGTCCTGCAATTAGAGTTGAGGAAAGCAAGATTGAAACTCTTATCTCAGACACTGATGGGCTCTGGGTACATCACTTGACTTTCCTGAACCTCAGTTTATTTATCCATAAAACTGGAATGATGATAAACTCCCAGTATTGTTCAGATATTCAGAAGAGGTTATATATGTAAAGTGCTTTGCAAGATTTAAAGCCTTCTCTGAATTCTAGTTATTATTATTTGTCCCTTCACAATCCATAATAAATTCACATTGCTACAGAAGCGGCATGGTATAATGGTAAAAAGCTTGGACTTGGAGCCAGAAATCATTAGTGTGAATAAAAAACACTTAAAAGCCATGTGAACACAAAGAAGACAAACTTTTTTTTGCTTCAGTTTTCTCATCTGTCAAATGGAGGTAATAGTTCTTATTCTATCTTCCTCACAGGGAATCTATCTCATAGGAATAGCACCAATACTATGTGCCAAGCATTGTGCTAAGTGCTAGGGATATAAAAGAGGCAAAGGAGAGATCCTTCTCTCAAAGAGCCCACAGTGTAATATGGGCAATGACAAGCAAACTAATATGTAGACATATGCTATTGACAGGATAAATTGAAGAGAACCACAGAGGGAAGGCACTATATTTAGGGAGATCTGGGAAAGACATAATACAGTAAGTGGAGCCTTAGGTGAGACTTTAAATAGCTACATATTTCCCATTTTGCTTAAAACATGTTTAAAATGCTCACAGAAGAAAGAGGTAGGGTCTCTGGAATCATTTGATTTATCTCTAGCTGACAACAGACAATTTCCAGAGTGAAAGTAATCTTTACCTTGTATCAGAATGAAACTATTGTAGGTTTAAAGAAAGATACTACCAGATTAAAAGAGAGATAGAGGAAAGAAAGGGAAAAAATGAAGGAAGGAGGAGGAGGAGGAGGAGAGACAAAGAAGAGAATAATAGTACTATCGTTCCTATCTAGAGAGATGAAGTAGTAGATCAAGGAGAAGGGGATATGTTGATGTATTGAAAACTTCTGCTAGAAGGTAGAAGGTAATAAACATTTCTGAAAAAAGGTAAAATCAAGTACTGATTAGTGGTACCATTGGAGTTCAGTAGGAATCATTAAAGGAAGCATTGGAGTTTAGGTAAAAGAGTTGGAAGACCTAGAGAATGAATAATGTCTGGGCTACTTTTTACCTGTGTGACTTTGGGCAAATTAGGGAACATCACTGGGGCTCAGTTTCCTTGTCTACAAAATCAAGGTCACTGAACTAGAGGGCTTCCATGATTCCATATAGTTATAAATCTTAGGTTCTGACTTGGAGTTGTCTGATTTCTCTACCATGCCCCAAGTAGCTAAATTATTGGGGTAACTTCATCATCCTGTAAGACCTCATCTATCTTAGGCCACCTTGGACTCTTCCACCATGCTTCCAAGACAGATATTACCCCACCTCCAACCAGTGCTGGCTTTTTGGCTTTCTTTTATATGTTGTCTTCCCTCATAGATTATAAGCTCCTTGAGAAGAATTTTCTTTCTTTCTTTTTTTGTATTTGTATTCCCTGTTTAGTACAGAGCCTAGTATTAGTAGGTATTCCAGAAATGTATATTGACTATTAACTATTGAACATACTAGCTTTTTATGTATTTTATATATGTTGAAACATGCAAATACAGTAAGTAATTAAATGTTTATTTTAAAATTTATTTTAATAACTAGCCAGACTAATACTTTAATACTGGTTTTTGTTTTATGTAAAAATCAGTATTAACTAGTTCACGTGCTCAGAGTTCATGAGGATCTTTTTTCTGATAAACTCATGAACTAAAAAGGTAAACAAGCACCAGTGTTTACTAGTGTATAGCAGCTACTTGAATGGTAGGCAATTGTGTTCCCAGCAGGCATGAGCCAGTTTTTATGGAATATGTCATACAAAACCAAGTCTATTAAGCAATGAAAAGCATCAGACTCTGGAATATCCTTCTGCCATCCCACCAGCTGGCTCACTTTCCTTTTGTCATTTCAGTGAGTCTTGAAATGCCCTCTCCTCCATGAAACAATCCCAGATTGATGGGGGGAAAAGCAAAAGGCTTATTTTTATAGCATTTTCACCCTAGATTTTGACACCAGGGTTTATATGGGCCTTCCTTTTTATGTATCATAACTTAAAATGCCACAAAGCTTGCTGTTAGTAAAAGAACCCAAGACTGGGCCAAAATGCAAAAGAGATTTTGGATTCTATCCTTGTCTCTGTTCTTGATTAGCTGATTGATGCTAAGTTGCCTACCCTCTTTGGGCCTCAGTTTCTAAGTTGAAAAATGAGAATAAGAACAACTGGTGGCTTATGTAAGATGTAACTGAGACACTCAGCAAGTGTGCTTGGCTCCCAGAAGGCCATGACAAAGGCAAACTTGCTAAAATTTCTAGAAGCTACTAATCAAAGCAGAAAATGCTCTAAGAGAACAGTAGGATCCTACACAGTAAAATCTCTAGCAAAAGGATTCCCCATTTGTAGAAGGAGAAGCTATTTATCTTGAGATGTGCATACTGATAAAGCTGGAAAAGTCCTAAAACTGCCCTGCCACCTCTGCCCCATCCCCCATTTCCACTAAGCATGACCATGAATAAGTTAATTCATCTCTGCCTTCAGGCTGACATTAAAACTTTAAAAGAATGAGCTAACAGTCTCATATGGCTTTGCAGTGTCAAAGAAAATTATTCCCCAGCCCACACCTAGACATGGGGCACTTACATTCCTTAGGCTACACTTGGATAACTCTTCCAACTTTTGTATTGATCTCCTTAAAAGAATTTAAGTATTATGGCTTAGATGTGGGCTTATGTAGAAGGGTGAGGCAGGTAGAAGGCAAAGCTTAGGACTTGTCCTATGACATTTCCTAATGCTGGCAACAGTCACTATCCCAATACACCCAGTGTGAATGAGTGCCAACTTAAGAGTTAAGGGAATTTCTCTCACCTCTCAACATAATACGTATTCAATTCGGGTCAAAGATTAATTAACCGTATTTGGGGGGGGGGGTCTAGTTTTGTGCTAGGAATTGAGAGAGGTGCAATGATGAATCAGATGGAGTCTTTCCCTTCTCCAGGCTTAGAGATGAATAGGAGGATGCCACACATAACACAATAAGGCCACCCTACAGTCGGACCTCATTTCATACAACCAATACATTCCAGTACAATTCAAGCAATACATTCCTTTGCATAAGCTGAAAATGGAGTAGAGGAGCAAACCTCATTATTTAATGAGTATTTGGTTCTCATTATTTAATGAGTATTTGGTTCATATTTATACCAGAATTAATTTTTTTAATTTAATATATTTTTTCTGTCTTTGTTTTTTTCATTGTCAATAGAATATGCCTGAATTCATTCAATAAACCACAAATATACACAGCATTCTATAAGATAAGGTCCTACTGTACAGATCAAAGGAGAGCATGATACAACTACAATGCAAGAATAAAGTGATATAAAACAAGTATAGTTGGAGGGGTGCACAGGCTAGATAATATTAAGACATATATTTCACTGATAACATATTAACTTCCTTTGTATGACCCTTCTTTGAAAGGTAGGGAGTGGAGCAGCTGGGTAGCTCAGTGGATTGAGAGCCTGACACAGAGACAGGAGGTCCTGGGTACAAATCTGGCCTCAGATACTTCCCAGCTGTGTAACCCTGGGTAAGTCACTTAATCCCCATTACCTAGTCCTTACCTCTTTTCTGCCTTGGAACCAATGCATAGGTTTGATTCTAAGGTGGAAGGTAAGGGTTATTATTTTAAAAGGAAGAAGAAATGCCACAATACCACGCATTCTATTATGAAAATAAAAACTTTCGTTATAGTCATTAGTATTAGCAAAATGATGATTTTATCAAAGGATGAGAGAATAAAAAAATTAATATATACAAAAAAATAAAATAAAAGGAAAAAGAAAAAGAAGGAAGAAGAGAAAGAGAAGGAGGAGGAAGAGCCAAGCTTGCTGACCACCATGTCAGCACACAAATACTGGAGGACCCACAGATCTGAAGGAAGGAAGATGGGGCAAAAGATCACATTCCTAAGTTGGGTAAGTAGGTGGAGGTAATGATTCACAGGACTCTTTGGGTTCCGTATGCCCTTCTAGCATCATCTCCACTCAGTTAACACCACATATATGTAAGCATTACTGACCCATAATTGCAAAACTTCTAAGGATACACTCTCTGGGGCCAGGTTACACGTATAGGGACAGAGACTCGATTTGTGATTTCATTGCCATAAGGAACTCCCAGTTGTGGCAACTCCCTCTACCAACTCAGGTCAGTGCTTTCTCTGAAACTTATTCTAAGAAAATTGCCAAGAACAGTTTCTGTGATTTGTGTGTTGACATAGAAAACACCAGATTTCCAGAGAAAGAACTGAATATATGGAACTATGTATTCTGTGGTTTCACATATATATATATATATATCTGTGTCAAATCTTGGTCTTCTCTAGTATGAGATTGGGAGGAAGGGATGGAGACAGCTTATTAATTAATACATTAAATAATTAATATTAATAATAAATGAATAAATCTCCTTACCAGCATTGTATTGAATTTGTATTTATTTTGTTAAACATTTGTACTTTACATTTTAATCTAATTGGTCCTGCTAGGGAGTTTTTAACAGACCTTATTGGACCTGGGCAGCAAATTTAACACCACTGGCCCAGAGCACTGAGAACAAAAATGGCTGTCCAGGAGTTGCTAAGTGACACAGTGGATAGAGGCCTAGCAATGGGAGGTCCTGGGTTCAAATTTGACCTCAGACACTTCCTAGCTGTGTGTCCCTGGGAAAGTCACTTAACTGCTATTGCCCAGCCCTTACTGCTCTTTTGCCTTGGACCCAATACACAGTATTAATTCTAAGACAGAAGGTAAGGGCTTTTTTTTTTTTTTTTTTTTTTTTTTAAATATTTTTAAACCCTTAACTTCTGTGTATTAGCTCCTTGGTGGAAGAGTGGTAAGGGTAGGCAATGGGGGTCAAGTGACTTGCCCAGGGTCACACAGCTGAGAAGTGTCTGAGGCCAGATTTGAATCTAGGACCTCCTGTCTTTAGGCCGGCTCTCAATCCACTGAGCTACCCAGCTGCCGGTAAGGGCTTTTTAAAGAAAGGTGTTTGTGTTTTTCTAATAAAAATAAAATATATGTCTCTGTCTATACATACAGGTTTGGCACATGTTTAATAAAGTAAACAGCAAAACCCTCCCTGATTAGACTTGTATTCTTACAAGGTGTTTAGAAAATCTCAAATGAAATGGGAGGGAAAAAAAATCTCAGATGAAATTTTTAAAAAGCAAAGAAAATCCCAGATGAAATATGCTGTCATTACATTCTAATAAAATCCCAGCTTAAAGAAAGGGAAAAAAAGCCATGATTCATGATCAGCATTAGTGCTTTGTGAGTGCCATTGGGTCAAAGCATGGAGCCTTAAAAGGATTCTCAACAAGAGTAAGTTGTGTAGTGAAAAGGGAAAGAGAGGTAGAATTAAGAAATGGGAGTTCTAATTTGGGCTCTGGCCCAAAACAACCTTGAACAAATCATTTAATCCCTTTAGACCACACTTTCCTCATCTTTCAAATAAAGGGGATGGTTCTAATGGAAATAGATCTAAAGATCCACCCTCTCTTTAGAATTCTCAAAACTCACTTAATTGGTAGCAAGCTGAAGAGACTAAACCTAATTGGAAATGAAAAGACAAAGATGTCTATAGAGAGGAAGTTACAAGAGGCAGCAAGTTACTATGTAAGCAATCTGTGAATAAGTATTCTTTCTTTATCTTTATATTCCCAACATCTAACCTAGTGCTGAGCACATAATAGATGCTTAATAAATGCTTATCAATTAGTTGGTTGATAACTTGGTAAACTAAATTGAAAGAGCTCAGGTCTTAAAAGCAAATAGGGCAACTATTTGGCTCAGTGGATTGAGAGCTGGGTTCAAATCCAGCCTTAGACTTTCCCAGAGCTGTGTGACTGAGCAAATCACTTAAGTCCACCTGCCTTAGCCCTAGCTCCTCTTTTGTCTTGGAATTGATAGCTAGTAAAAGATAAGGGTTTAAAAAAAAAAAAAACAGCACTGGTCTTAGAAGCAAATAGAAGATTTCTGCATAATAGCCTTTCATGATTTAAAGGAATAAGTCATGTCACATAAATCATGGTTCTACATTTTATGAGCTTTGTGACTAAGCAAAGCAATTAACTTCTCTGACATATTAACAAAGAGGAAGTCTTATGAGAGGTGATGATAATAACTTATATTTAAAGTATACTTCAAAGTTAATGAAATGTTTTTGTCAAAATATTTCCTCGTGAGGTCATCATGTAGACATTATTATTCCACTTTAATAATTATTAAATAATTTTATAAGGAAATTAATACAAGCTCACTGTTGTTTGTTTTTTTAAAGCTCTTACTTTCCATCTTAGAACCAATATTAGTTCCAAGGCAGAAGAGTGGTAATGGCTAGGCAATGGGAGTTAAATGACTTGCCCAGGATCACATACCTAGGAAATTTCTGAGACCAGATTTGAACCCAGGACCTCCCATTTCCAGGCCTGGCTCTCTATTTGCTGAGCCACCTAACTGCCCTAAGCACAATAATTTTTAATTTGAAAAAAAAATTGTCATAATCCTCACACTGCCCCATCCCCCTCCCCAAATAAACCAATAGTTTCCATTGTTCTGGTGCCTCTTTCTTTCTCCACAATATTTTAAAGAGGATGGCTGAAAAAGCACAGAAATCAAATCATCTAGTACTTTTGATACCCTAGAATGTAGGTTTCCTGTCCCCACTGACTAGTACTCATTAAAGAAGGTTCCAATAGGTGCTCTCTTAGACTCTTTTTACTTGTCTTGGGTTTTGATTTCCTCCTAACCATTTTAGTTCTATCCACTCTAGTATGAATACTATCTGCATTGGTAGAGAAAACAGCAACAAAGAATTTGAGTAGTACTATCTTCTCTTTGTAATCAATCATCTCAAAGGTCCTCTCCTTTCATTTGATCCTCTCCTTTCTCCCAACATAGCTAAAAATGTCATTTTTTATTCTCTTTGCTTACCTCAGCTTTATCTGAACATTCATTCTCTTGACACTATTGTCATAGGACCATGCCACTTTTCTGTGTTCACTGTAGTTACCTGCCCTCGTTTCTATTTCCTGCAAATAACAACTTTTTAGTATGCTGCTTGACAAATTCCTTGGGCATTCACCTTGTTCTTTTAAAATGGCTCCTCTTTTTCTTCCTTTTCCATTGGAATAGCTTAGTCAGTTCCTTCCAATGTTTCTATCATTCCCTTTTCAGCAGTCAGGTTCCCTTGATTGTTTTGAATCCGGTCCAGAGTAGCAGTTCCTCTCCAAATTGTCATTAAGGGAAGCCAAGAGTTTGCCAGCTGTTCTGCTTTGAGAAAGAGAATTGCAACAGATGTCTGGATCATTGGAGGTTCCCCATCACTACTTCCAAATACTGGCACTGATCCTGCCCTCTAGGGCCAAACAAATACTTCTAAAACCTTTTCTGCATAATAGCCTTTCATGATTTAAAGGAATAAGTCATGTCACATAAACACTACCTCACCTCCTACCCATTGACTCTGCCCTCATCACCTCAAATCACTTTCTAAGCTAAAGTTTTGTGGCATGGCATGATTTCCAGGCCCCTCACCATTCTGGCCACCTTCCTTACTATCTATTTTTCAGCTTGTCAGTGCCTTTCTAAAATGTAGGATGACAAAATTTCATACTACAAATGTGGTTTAAGAGGGACAAAATATGGGAGATCTCTCACAATTCAGGTTCTTTTGATACAGACATTTATTTACATGCTTCTCTACCTTTTCATACTTATGCAACTGCCCAGGTTTAATTTTTTGAAACTGAGCAGTAATTGACACTTCTCTGAATCATCCTACTGTTTGGTTCAGTGCATGGTCTCAACCTGCAGAGATTCTTTTGGACCCCCTAATTCTGTGTGCCAGAATATTAGCTATCCCTCCCAGCTTTAAGTTACATAAATAATTTCTAAATGTATTTTCTATGCCTTCATTCAAGTTATTTATAAAATGTAGAATAGAACACTTCACCCGCCTTTTGAAAATAGAGATATTTGCCCATAATGGGGCATACCTCCCAGGGGATGCTAGAAAATATGTTTTCTCTTCCCCTTCTCTAACCTCTCACATGCTGTGGCTACACTTGTTACCTTTTCATGAGCTGGTGATCAGTTTTCCAGTATTAAGTGAGTCTATGATATGGATGCTCCTGAGATTGCTTAATACTACATCTCTGATATGGTATCTACCTGAATCTATACCTCATCAGCCTCAGGAATGACTAGAGAGCCTCAGATATAAAATTGGGAAGCAATGTCTTCTACACTTAATCATCATACTACATCTGAAGCTTTGTGTTCAATGTTGGGTGCTCTATATGAGGCAGCATTATCCAGAGGAATGTAGCCAGGAGGATGAGAAAAGGAGCCATGCCATATGCAAACTGGTTAAAGGAAGTAGGAATATTCAGCCTGTAGAATAGAAGGCTTGGAAAAGTGGGACAGCATGGTAAAAGGATTTCTTGTGCTTGAATCTAGAGGACAGAATTAAAAGCAATGTATGAAAGCTGGAAGAAGACAGAATTAGGCTCTCTCTATATATATGCAAACATTTTCAAACAAAGGTTTTCCAAAAGTAGAATGGGCTACCTCAGAAAGTAGGTAGTTTCCCCATTAGTGAAGGTCAAGTAAAGCCCTGTTGATCATTTGTCAAAGTATTATTTTTTTAATTGTAATCATTTTTTTTCAACTAATAGGATTTTACTTTCTCTCTGTATCACTCCTTCCTTCACTGGAAAAAGGAAAAGAAAAATCAAACCCTTATAACAAATTACATGTACTCAAGCAAAACAAATTCCTACAATTTCCATGTCCAAAAAAGATTTGTCTCAATCCAAAGAATGAGCACAAAATCACTTCGCAGGACATGAATGACCTCCTTCCTCATTGGTCAGAGTTCTTAAGTCTTTAAAAGTTATTTATTTTTATAATGTCTTTGTTCATGCAAAAATTTTTCTCCCAATTCTGTTCACTTTCCTCTGTGTTCATTCATAAAAATTTTCCCTGAAATAGTCTCTTTTATTATTTCTCATGGTATAATAGAATTCTATTTCATTTATATGTCATAATTTGTTCAACCAAAAATGATCCCTAATTGATGACTTTAGTCATCAATTTAGCACCCCTTTAGTTTCCAATTCTTTACCACCATAGAAAGAACTTCTATAAATGCCATTGTTTGGCACATATACCTAGTAATTGTATTTCTGGGTCAGAGGGGATACATATTTTGGTAACTTTGGTGCATAATTTCAAATTGCCTTTCTGAGTGACTATAATAATTCATAACTCCACCAACCATTATTCATATGCCTATTTTCCTATTACCCCTCTTGGGATTCCCTCACTCAAGAACTATTCTTTGACGATTTATCAATTAGGGAATGATTTTTATTCTTACAAATTTTAATCCTTTACTTATGTAATCTACAAAATGGGAAATTTATCAGAGAAACTTCCTACAATGTTTTGTGGGGGGTTTTTTCATGGATACTGTAGAAGAGATTCCTTTTCAAATATAGGTTGAACTAAATCACTGACTTCTGATGTTCCTTCCAACTCTGAGGTGACGTAATTAATTACAAAGTCTATGATTTTTACTCAATATAATTAATCTAGAGGTGAAAGGGGTCCCAGAAACCATCTAGTTCAATCTCCTCATTTTACACACTAAAGAAATAGGCTTAAGTAGGTTGTGATTTGCCACAGGTCACAAAAAAAAGTGTCAGAGACAGAATTTGAATCCAGGTTACCTGACTCCTGAATCAGTGATCTACCATGCTTGTCTTAACTCATAACTACGATCAGGTTAACTAAGCTGCCACGGGACTACATATAGACCGTCTACTCCTTTAACAGAGAAGTTCATACCATATCATCACATGATGCTATATTGTTTTTGAATTAGATACTTCCTTTACATATGATGTGGGTATAAACTATCAAAAGTACTTATCAGCCAGGGGAAGAAGGTCCTTGTTTACCTTCCTCCATAGATATAACTAGCTATAGTTGAACTTTGCCAGGAGCTTTTTAAAGCTTCCACCTCCTGATAAAGACTCAAAAATACTTTAGCCAGGGTACATCAGTCTTCCCTTCTCAAGAATTCTCTCATCCTAAACCAGATTAAAAATTGGTAAGACCTGAACAAGATGCAGAAGTAGACATTTTCTTTAACCTTCACAACCTTCAAGATAAGTATAATGCATAAGATAAAATAATTACAGATATCTTAAAAGGCTAAGGCATTAAGCCCCCTAACAAGATAACATTTGATGAACTGACAGCACAAAATTTGAACCCTAATCTACTTCACTCAGCAGCCCCCACTGGCTGCCTTGCCTGCACTATGAGATCTGAAATCCAATCAGCCTTTCCTTTGTTGTTGCAGAAATCACTACCAAAGCCCTTCTACTGCTCTTACCTTACTCCACTATTTTGTGACAATATGCCACACTCCGCCCTACCATTATCAGCACCCTGTGCAGAGGAAGTGAAAGTTTCAGAAAAAGAGAATGTGTCCTTACTGTGGTGTAACACTGCTTAGCCTGAGAACTAAAAGAAAAATGGAGGCTCCCCTGGGCCTGAATGAAAAGGTACTGTCATCCAGCTGATGCCAGTTCTGCACACACACACACACACACACACACACACACACACACACACACACACACACACACACCTACCCCACCAGAAGTCAGTTGTTGCAGAAACCAAGGCTAGTGAAAAGTCAGTTCTTCAGTATGGGAAGAGACTAAGACAGTTTTGAAGTATAGCCTTTGGTAGATTCTCCATGGAATGAGAAAGCAAGTGATGGGAGAATAAAAGTGGGTGAAAAGAAAGAAATTATCAAAATTCTAAGGAAAAGAGACAGCTAGGTGGCTGGATGAAAAGAGCACCTGGCCTAGAGATGGGAAATCCTGGGTTCAAATCTGGCCTTGGATATTTCGTACCTGGGTAACCCTGGACAAGTCCCCAGCTGCTATTGCCTAGCTTTTAACACTCTTCTGCCTTTAAGGTGATACTTAGTATTGATTCAAATATAAAAGGTAAGGTTTGTGTGTGTGTGTGTCTGTGTGTGTGTGTGTGTGTGTGTGTCTGTGTGTCTGTGTTTTCATCCAATGAGGAAGAAAACTCAGTTAAAAGTCTCAAACACAAAATAAAACAAATTGGAAGATATTAAGAACAAAAGAGAAGATGGTCTCCTGGAAATCTAAAAGTCCAAACATTTCCGAATAGGTAACATGAATCAAAGGAAAAAGAATCAACATGTGATAAGGCAGAGTACTCTCTGGATTTCCAAGAGAACTTGGAATTAGAGCAGTGAATTCTGAAATGGTTAAATGAGAAATAAGAATGGTGCAAGTAAAATTTATAACCTGTATAGTAAAAATAATTGGCAAAATAGAAAAATATGATTCCACCAAAGAAACAAAAAAAAACTGATCAAGAATTCTTACACATAAAAATGAATATCTTGAAAAAAGGAAAAAATAGTAACATCAAAAGAAAACATATCTATGCAAGCAAAACATTGATCTTGAAAACAGGATGCAATTTAAGACAATTTAAGGAGCATAGAATTCCAAGAAAGTAAGTGGAATACAAGTCTAATCAGGGAGGGTTTTGCTGTTTACTTTATTAAACATGTGCCAAACCTGTATGTATAGACAGAGACATATATTTTATTTTTATTAGATTAAAGAATTAAAGTCTAAAAAAGACATGGCACTAAGAAATTAAAGAAGAGACCAAGGGAAAGAATTCTTTTTTTTTTAATGAGCAGAAAAATTTGAAAATTAACAAAAATAGTTGAAGGGAAAGGGAGAATGGGGTTTTACTTGGCTTACTTAATTGATGAAACGTAACATAGAATTAGAAAACTAAATAAGAGGAAGAACTAGCTAATTAATTAGTTAACTGAATTAAACTCCAAAATTAGAGAATGGGATGACAAATAGGAGACAGGGGCTTGAGGATATAAGGAAGAAAGTCTATAAGAAAAGGCAGTACAATCTTCACAAAGGAAAAGTAAAAATGAAATGTCAAATTAAGAAATAGAGACCAAAATAGAGACTTCATAATGAAATCCTAAATGCCTGAGTCAAAGAACAAACCATAGAAGCAATAATCACAAGAAAGAAAATGATGATGAAGCAACATAGTAAATTTTCTGACATGCAGCTTAGGCAGTCCTGAGGGGGGTTGGGGGGGGGATCTAGCCACAAAATTACATGTTAACAAAATAGGAAAGGAAAGGATTAATGAATTAAAGACATATTCTCAAAAATTAGAAAGCCAACAAATAACAATTCTAAAATAAAATTAGAGATAATTAAAATTAAAGGAGAAAGAAACTAGCCACCAAAAGGAATATAGAAATGCAGAAGCAAAAATAAAAGCTTTTTTTAGAAAATATTACCAAAATAAATAAACCTTGAGCCAACCTAACTAAAAAGAGGGCAAAAATCAATAAAATAAAATAAAATCATAATAAAACCAGAAGAAATGGCTTTTAATTATCAGAAACTTTTATGTAGTAAAATGCTTCTAGGTAGGCTAACAAAATTAATATCACAAAGGAAATAAAGGAATAGCTTCAAAAGTAAAAATTACCCAAACTCATAAGAAATCAAATGATATCTTAAATAATCCAATATCAGAAAAAGGAAGTAGTGCTGCTTGCAACAGAACTACCCAAAAGGAGGTCAGGGGGATATCCTGTTTCTAATTGAATCACAGTAGACTTCTATCAAACTTTTCAAGAACAATTAGTACAATATGACATAAAATATATTCCAAAAGAAAAAAAGGAAGAAGAAAAAATTGTACCAGATTCTTTTTATGAGACAAATATAATATTAACATCTAAACAAAGGAATGGTAATGGAGAACTAAAGATTAATATTAATAATGAATACTGATCCAAAATTCTTAAATAAAATCTTTTAAAACAGATTATGGCAATTCATCTGATACACCTTTCTTTACAATGCAGTTAGATTAGATTTATATGAAGGATATAAGGGTAGTTCAAAATTAAGGAAAAAATCAATACAACTAATCAGATTAATGAAAGAAAAAGCAAAAACACATGATTACCTCAATAGCTTCATAGAAAACTTTAGACAAAATACAACAGTTATTTAGAATTTTTTTTAAAACTACAAAGTATAAATATAGAATAATTTTTTTTGAAAAAAATAATGAAAGACTTCTCTCTAGAACCAAGTCAAGTATGGATTTTTCCTGGGGAATCAGAAGCTTTCCTAACAAGCAAATGAGTAAAGGAAGGATGCTTATTATCCCTATTATTATTTGATACAGTTCTGGAAATGCTAGAAATAAAAATGGATAAATAAATTAAAGGCATGAAGATAGTTAAAGAGAGATAAGATTATTGCTATTTTCAGATGATATAATGGTATACTTAAAAACCCTAGGGAATCAATAGCTCAGTTAATAACCAATAACTTCTACAAAGCTGCAGATTATAGAATAAAGCCACAAAAATAAAAGCATTTCTACATAATAATCACAAATTCTAAGATACAATATCAAAAAAGGAAATATTCAAAATAAATATAAAATGCATGAAATAGTTTGACTTTAATCTACCATAACAACAAAATATTTGTATACATTCAATTATAAAGTGCTCTTCAAAGATTTGAAAAACAAATTGCAAGGAGGAATATTCAGTGCTTGTGGCCATGCCATACTAATATGATAAAAGCAACAATACTTTTTAATCTAATTTATAATTTTTTTAATGCTACATCAAAAAAATACCAAAGAGATATTCAAAATCAATAAAAATAAAAGCAAAATTAATTTAGAGAAACAACAGGTACAGAATATCATGGAAAATAATGGATAAAAAGGTAGAGATAATAGAGGAATAACACTTTAAAAATCCTCAAATCCTATAGTAAATCTGCAATCAAAAAATCATTTATATTGATTTTAAAATAGATAAGTTGGTCATTTAGACAAAGGAGAATCAAACAATAGAACTCAATTACCCAGTGTTAGATGAAATGGGAAAAGATTAGTTAAGAACTTCCCATCTGGTGCTTTTTTTTTTAAACCTTCTGGGAAAATTGAGATAAAATTTAGAAAATATTTATTTTCAAATTAGGTTTAGAACAATATCTTATATTATAATATTGCACAATAAATTCAAAATGGATTCATAACCTTTATATTAAAGATCATAGCATTAAAAATGAGAAGAGAGGCCTATCAGAAGCATTTCACAGCTGCAAATAGTAGATATATTCTTTTTTTTTTTTAAAGCCTTACCTTCCATTTAAGAATCAATACTGTGTATTGGTTCCAAGACAAAACAGTAGTAAGAGCCAGGCAATGAGGGTTAAGGGATGTTCCCAGGGTCACACTGCTAAGAAGTGTCTGAAGCCAAATATGAACACAAGTCCTCCCGGTCTTTAGACCTGGCTCTCTCTCCACTCTCGATCCAAAATGAGCCATCTAGCTTCTCCCAATAGTAGATATATTCTTCACTAAACAAGGGATAAAGGTAATTACAAAAGATAAAATAGATAACTGATTTCATAAAACTGAAAAGCATCTGCATCACACATCTAAGATAAAAAGGGAAGCAGTTAAATGGGAGAAAATTTTTAAATTAAATTTCTAAAATAAGAGTTGAGTATCTAGGATTTATAGACAATTAAAAGATGTTATTTAGAAAACTAAAAACCATTCCTCCAAATACAAAAGTGATCAAAAGATATGAACAAAAATGTCTCAAAAGAATTGCAAGGTATTAACAACTGTATAAAAGAACACACCAGATCACTAATAATAAGATAAATGTAAATCAAAACAGCCCAGAGGTTTCACTTTATATTCCCCAAATTAGGGAAAATAATAAAGGATTGCAATTATTGGTGTTAGAGGGGTTGTGGAAAATAGGCACACTAATGAATTTTTTTTTAAACCTTACCTTCCATCTTATAAACAATGCTACCTATTGGTTTTAAGTTAGAAGAGAGTGGTAAGGTCTAGGCAATGGACTTGTCCAGGGTCACACTGCTAGAAGTCTGAGGATACATTTGATCCCAGGACCACCTGTCTCTGGCTGTGACTCAATCCACTGAGCCACCAAGATACCCCTTACAAACTTATTGTTGGTGAATATGTGAATCAAAAAAAAATTCTTTTGGAAATCAATTTTGAATAATGCAAATAAAGTGACTAAAATGTCCATATCTCTTGATTAAGAGATTTTATCCAAAGATATAGATCCAGAGATTTAGATCCCAAGAAAGTCACAGATAAAAAGAAAGTATCCATATAAATAAAAATTTTTATATTAACACTCTTTGCAGTGGCAAAAAAAAATTAGAAACAAAATAGGTACCCATTGATTAGAGAATGGCTAAGCAAGATATAAATTGTATGTGAATATAATGGAATATTACTGTGCTACAAGAAATGACAAATATGATGGATATGGAAAATTGTGGAAAGCTACAAAACAATTGAAAGCGAATGTTGGGACAGTTAGGCAACACAGAGGATAGAGTGCCAAATCTGGATTCCAGAGAACCTGGATATATCTAGCCTCAGATACTTCCTAGCTGTGTGACTCTGGGCAAGTAACAACTCTAAATGCTTAGCCTTTGCTGTTCTTCTGTGTTAGAATTGATACTAGGACAGAGATGAGGGAAGGAAGGAAGGAAGGAAGGAAGGAAGGAAGGAAGGAAAGAAGGAAGGAAGGAAGGAAGGAAGGAAGGAAGGAAGGAAGGAA
>NC_058130.1:378538183-378547651 GCF_016433145.1 Gracilinanus agilis
GGAAGGAAGGAAGGAAGGAAGGAAGGAAGGAAGGAAGGAAGGAAGGAAGGAAGGAAGGAAGGAAGGAAGGAAGGAAGGAAGGAAAAATGATACTGAATCTTCCAGGTCATTTAAGCAAAAAGATGGAGGACTAGGCATTTTTTTCTAACCCCTATGACTTCCCAAACCTTCAGCTGTCACCATGGGCTAGTTGATTCAAAATTCAAAAGAAGGGGGAACATCCTAATCCATGAACTGACACTGAGCTCACTCTACACTGGTTCCCAACTCCTCTGCTTCACTAACAGACTCAAGAGCAAGTATGGACTTACAAGAAAGCCTACCTCCATCCCCTGACTCCCCTCCTTCTTTCCCCTGCTATGAGACTCTTGCTCCAAGCTGTAGAAATTTGTCCATATCTTGACAAACAGATAATATGGCTACACCTATTCAAGAACAAGAGTCAGTCATGTTCCCAGCTTGGCAGCACCAGTACTACAAAGCTCTGAATGGTTTGATGCCAGGACAGTCTACTACTAGTAGGTATTACTTACTACTAACATTAATAAGGCAGCACTCTGAACTTTCAGGGCCAGGTGGAAACAGGACAGGACACCATGGGTGGGGGAGAAGAGCTGTGGAGTATTCTGTTAAGCCTAGGCAATGAGTATTGCTTCCAGATGGGATCAGTTCTGACAACCCCAAAATTATTTGGGACAGAGACCCAGACTGGTGAACCATAAATTGTACAGCATGAGAAGAAGCTAAACTCTTTGATATCCACCACCACCACCCCCGATTTTTCCCCAAGAACACCACCATCAGAGAATACAGACTCAGAAAATGAAAAAGGGGAAATCAGGAGCAGGGGGAAAGGACTGAAGTTACCAAGAATCTAAGGGAAAAGGAAACACATAGACTTTGAATATAAGCAGATAAATCAATATGAAAAACATTAACAACAGATGGAAATATGGCTTCCAGATCTAGCAAGGAGTATAGGCACATATGAATAAATACTCTGAAACAAAGGGAAATGATTCAACATTTAATGAGATGAAAGATCCTATGGGATGTGAGAAGAACAGGGATCCATAACATATTGTTCTTGAGTGATTCCAAAGAGAAATAAGAATTATAAAAGCAGAATTTATTCTGCATAGTCAAAATAATAGGTAGAATAGAAAAACTAGAATCTTCATTAATTAAGATGCATTGAAAAACCGAAAGGGGGCAGCTGGATAGCTCAGTGGATTGAGAACCAGGCCTAGAGACAGGAGGTCCTAGGTTCAAATCTAACCTCAGACACTTCCCAGCTGTGTGACCCTGGGCAAGTCACTTGACCCCCATTGCCTTTTAAACCCTTACCATTCTTCTGTCTTGGAGCCAATACACAGTATTGACTCCAAGATGGAAGGTAAGGGTTTAAAAAAAAAAAGAAAAGGAAAACCAAAAGATAATAATAGATTGGAAATACAAATATGTGAAAATGAAAGCCTAGAAAAACAGAAGCAAAATGCATAACTAAAGGAAAATATTTACTGTACAAGCAAAATATACTGATCTCAAAACTAGGATGGGTAGAGACAAAAAGTTATAGGTCTCCCAGAACAACATGCCAGGACAGAACACCTTAACACCTTAATGCAGGCAATAAAAGAACTCCCCATAACTTCTGAACCTGGAAAATGAAATACCAATTGAAAGAAATCACAGAAAACCTCTGAGGAAAAAAATCCATGGCTATGAACTTTAAGGCACCTAATGCTTAAATTCAAAAACTTAATTAGAAAACAACTTCTCTAAGAGATCAAGAGAAAGTCCTTCAAATAAAAAAAGAAAGGAAATTCTAATAATGCAAGAATATTCTGCAACCATTAGGAAATAAATTAATATTGTGTTCTGAAAAACAAGGAAGCTCAGGATGCAGCCCAAGGTGACCTAGTATGCAAAATTCATTTTAACCATACATGAAAAAAAAAGGATATTCAATAATAAAGAGGCATTTAGAACATATTTAGAAAGTGAATTTTGCAAAATTACAAAGAACTAGACAACTCTCAAAGGAGAGAAATGAAAAGACACCTCCAACTTATTTTTGTTCAAAGGTAGGAAGTTTTGCAGACATTTTCAGACTAGCTCCAAGGTACTGATTGGTTTTGATTATTTTCCCCTTTATTCTTTTTTTTTAATAAAATGTTTGTGATATATGACTCTCTTGGAAGGTGAGGAGGAAAGAGGGTGTTACTGAGAGAAGTTCTGATAATTTAAAAAATAACAGATGTCAAAATTTTATTTAAAAAGAATTGATGCTTCAGAGAAAAAATTGTTGGTGTTGGATGGATATGGATAGAAGCATACTATCTTTCATATCAGTATATTTACTGTTTTACTCTGCAGTTTTGGTTTTGTATAAGCATGCTCTTACAACAATGACCAATATGAAAGCCTGTTTTGCATTATAATATAAAAATGAATAATTAAAAAAATTGGTGAAATATTGAGTTAAAAACCACTTATAATGTACCAACATTATTTACAACATAATTAAAAACTTTTTTAATTAAAAAAATTTTTTTAGAATATTTTTCCATGGTTACAGGATTCTTGTTCTCTCCCTACTCTCTTCCATCTCCCCTCCCAAAGCTGACAAGTAATTCCAAAGGTTTATACATGTTGTATTATTCTAAACCTATTTTCATATTATTCATATTTGTAATAGAATAATTTTTATAAACCACAAATCCAAATCTTATACCCATATAGTTGAGTGATAGATCATGTTTTTGCTTTTGCATTTCTACTCCCATAGTTCTTTCTCTAGATGTGGATAGCATTTTTTTCCATATGTTCTTACAGAACTGTTCTTGATCATTTCACTGATATTAGTCATAAAGTCTATTACATTTGATCGTTCCATAATGTTTCACTTTCTGTATACAATGTTCTTTCTTCTGGTTCTGCTCATTTCACTCTGTATCAGTTCATGGAAGTCTTTCCAGTTCATATAGCAATCAAGCAGTTTGTCATTCCTTACATCATATACCTCAATTTGTTCAGCCATTTCCCAATCGAAGGGCATCCTCTTGTTTTCCAATTTTTTGCCACCATGAAAAACACAGCTATAAATATTTTTGTACAAACATTTATTTTCATCTCTTTGTGGTACAAACCTAGCAGTCATAGTGGGATCAAAGGGCATACAATCTTTTAAAACCCTTTAGGCATTCCAGAATGGTTTGATCAATTCACAACTCCACCAGCAATGCATTAGTGTCCCAATTTTGCAACATCACCAAGATTTATTATTTTCCTTTACTGTCATATTGGCCAATCTGCTAGGAGTGAGGTGGTACCTCAGAGTTGTTTTTATTTGTATTTCTCTAATCAGGAGGGATTTAGAACACTTTTTCATGTGATTATTGATAGTTTTGATTTCTTCATCTGAAAACTGCCTATTCATATCCCTTGACCATTTGTCAATTGGGGTTATGATTACTCAGAGAATAGTAAATGATTACATGTTAACATGACAGAAAACTATGTCAGGTTCTATATTTGATCTATGCTTTTTAACATTTTTATTTTTTGTTGCCATTTATTTTAATTTATATATATATAATATAAAATAATATAACCATATGATTTGCTATAAATATGTAATAAATTATAATATGCTTATCCAAGGGGAAAAAATTCTCCTATTAGCTATGTCCCAAAATCCATGTCTCATTCTCTTTTTTCACCCTTCCTCTCATTCTTCTCTCTTCCCCAAGAAGACAGATACTATGATAATAGGGTATACATATATTATCATATAAAAATATTTCCCTATTTATCATATTATGAAATAATACACATTTTTAACATTTTATAAGTAATTTGGACAAGGGAATAGATAATATGCTTAATTAATTTGCAAATGACACAAAACTGAAAGAATAGCTAAGGTAATGGATGAAAGAATCAGGATCCAAAGGAACCTTGACAGCTTAGGCTAGGAGTTGGCAAACTATGGCACACTGGCCAAATCTGGGCTGATGCCTATTTCTGTATGGCATATGAACTGAGTAGTTTTTATACTAGTTCATAGGCTACTCAGAAAATAGAGTTGTTTAGATTTGTCCCGCAGGTCATTGTTTGCTTACTCTTGGGCTAGATCACTGGATTCAATCTAATAAAAAGAAATTCAGTGCGGATAAATATAAAATCTTATACATAAAAAAAAAAAAAAAAAAAAAAAAAAAAAAAAAAAAAAAACTTCAGAAGCCCAAGATGGGGGAGGCATGATTAGGCAGCCAAGTTTCTCTAAAAAAAAGATCAAAAGATTTTTTTAGATTGTAAGCTTAATGAGTCAATAGTATGGTATAATGACCAAAAAATGCTAATGCAGGGGCAGCTAGATGACTCAATGGATTAAGAGCTAGGGCTGGAGAAAGGAGGTCCTGGGTTCAAATTTGATATCAGATACTTGCTAGCTGTGGCAAGTCACTTAACCCCCATTGCCTAGCCCTTACCATTCTTCTGCTTTGGAACCAATACACTGTACTGATTCTAAGACCCAAGTTAAGGACATGAAGTATCTGAGGTCAGATTTGAACCCACATCTTCCCAACTTCAGGTCTGGTGCTCCTAGCATGCTATTCCTTGCCTCCTTAGTGAAGTTAACAAATTTTTCTACCTATACTTGAACCAGATCATACTCAAAGGCAGTAGTGTGCTGGCAAATATTTAACAATTGACTCTTTTTTTATTTTTAAACCCTTACCTTCCATCTTGGAGCCAATATTGTGTACTGGCTCCAAGGCAGAAGAGTGGTAAGGATAGGCAATGGGGGTCAAGTGACTTGCCCAGGGTCACACAGCTGGGAAGTGTCTGAGGTCAGATTTGAACCTAGGACCTCCTGTCTCTAGGCCTGGCTCTCAATCCACTGAGCTACCCAGCTGCCCCCTTAACAATTGACTCTTGAAAAAAAAAAAGAAGCATTATTTTAAATTTAATTTGCATTATTAGTATCTTCTTCACCACTTTATTAAGTTTAGACAATTGGCAAAACAATAAATCAAATATTAATTTGTAATGTTTGCAGATTTCCAATGGATAAATGCTCACACTGAAAATTTAATAATCAGCTAACCTAAGAGCTGGTACAAGTCGGGTACAGAAAACCCAGTGCCATGGAGTATTTTTAATGAAATGTGATAATTAAATGCAAAGCAAAAATGTAACATTTTTATGACTTTTTTCTAAAGAATGTTAAAGATTCATTTTTGGAATGTGTGTAGTAAGGTAAGTTCTCAAATGGGGATCATTTTTCACTAGTAAATTAATTCATTCTTATGAAGGATTGAAATTCTTTCAACCTTGGGGAATAAGAGGGAAAAATTTGTAGGACTTTGGCCAAATGATCTTCTATCAAACATAAATGTTTCAGACATCCTGGACCAAGACAAGGATTCCACATGTGACAGGGTTCCATGAAATTGTGACAAATTGTCCCATTCACAGTCACGCTGCCAGATTCCGTCACACAGTGTGGGAGACATTAATAAATATATGTCAGCCTGTCATCCCCTCACAAAACACTCTCTTAGCCCGAACAAATGGGCATTTTGCTGCCACAATGGTGATCTTTATGTGAGAGACACACATTCAACTTGTTGTTTGCTTTAAGCACAGAATAACACAAAACTCTTTATACCTGGAAAATCCAACAGCCATTCTTTACTGGAACTACAAATCATCTCTTCTGCCTCCCAGAATGTCTGCAAGAAAGTGCAATCCTCCATCAATGAGGCTTTCAGAAAGAGTGACAGAAAATCAAACCTAATAAATTGCAAAGATGAAGCTCCAATGAGAGAAATTGGAACACCTATCAAGTAATTTTACCTCCCAAAGATGTGGCAGCATGGCTCAACAATAGGAGACCGCTGATTGATTTCATTTCTTACTTTCAGAGAAGCCTAATGCAAGCATTATATAGTGGAGTTAATTTGGTACTTGCAGTAAAAGTTCTCAGAAGTAGGATGAGGATCTAGTTGCTTGGGGGGGGTTTTTGTACTAGAACTCTGATTTTACTGATATCGGGATCTCCAAATGAGGAAAGAAGGAAACCTCCTTTGATGTAGAGGGCTATCCTTTCTACAAAACTTAGTCTTAAGAAGTTACCTGAGGTAAAAAGGTGTAAAGTGACTCACCCAGGGTCTCAGAGCCAATATGTAGCAAAGGCACTATTTGAATTCATGTCTTCCTCATTCCTAATCCAGCAACAAATCCACTGATACCCTGACAATAAATTACAGGATCAGAAATTGAAAGCTGGATGGTATCTCAGAGATACACAAGACCAATTCATTCTTATTACACTTGAGAAAACTGAGACTGGAGAGATTCGAGTGACTCGTCGTGGGTCAAACAGCTAAGTTGTCTGAGGTAGAAAATGAGACCATCCCTTCCTAACTCCATTGCCAGTGTTCCACCAGCTACACCATGCAGCCTCTCAAATATTTCATATGAAACAAAATATCCCTCAAAAGTTTTTCAAAAAATTACTTGGCAGGATAGCTTTCCAATAAAACTCACACCTACCTCTTGTGATGAGAAATAGCATTGAGGTAACTTCCAAGTAAATTAGTGTTAAGGTCCCCTAGCTTCACCTAAGCTACCTCTTAGTTAATGGTTCTTTCAAGAATACTAAATAGGACCTTCTTGCCCTGAAAGAGTTCCTTCAATGCAAGAGGCTAAGCAGCACTCTGCCAAAAATCTGTTTATTCACCACAGAATGAGGCATCATTAATGAGCCTGCCCCAAACCTCATATTTGTAGAGCAGTTTGCTCATTACCTCTGTCTTCCTTTTTATAATAGTGATGGGAGTAATAATGCTAATCATGGGGAATTTTAGAACTGAATGAATTGTGGAGGGAATTTGCTAATCTTCCAGATTTCAAAACATGCGAAAGTAAAGCGGAAATCAATAGATTATAATGTCACAGGTATGCATTTATAAGTTTTCCTTCATATTCTTCTTCTAGTTCTGCCCTCAATCCTTTATGTGACAAACTTAAAGTTTCTTCACCCATCTTTGACTTAACTGGCCCAGATCTCTGCATTGGAAAATGCTTTCTGCTTATTCAACTAAAAGATACTCCCCAACTACTCTGCTCCCTCTCCCTCCCCCCCCCCCCCCCAGTGGTATATATGAATCTTGCCAGAGTTGGTTTGGGTTTGGTTTTGCAAAATCAGGGTTTTTACCCAACAATGGATAATTTGGGTTTTGGTTTTGGCGCCATGGACTAGAAGAACATGGAGAATTTTCTCTTTCCAAGTTTTCTTAGCTAACTGGTGACGCATCCTGAAACAAGAATCCCTTTTTTCCTTTTCAATAATTCTTTCCCTGCTGGAAAGACAGCCATTTGTGAGTGTGTGTATTTTCCAGGTATATATATATATGCAACTCAGTGAAAATATGCAATATCTTCACTACAAAATTATTGACGAGAGTAGAAAAAATCCCAATATTCTCTGTTCTTTTATACACAAAGAGGAGTTAAGGATTTGAAGTGAGATAACTGTGGGCAAGTATTCTTCACTACACAAAAGGAAAATATGACTTCCTCCTTTTTAACCTGATCATCTCTCTCTGCCTTCTAATCTGCCCCTCTTCTCCCTGACTTGTGAATGGGCACACATTGCATGCACACACGCACGCACGCACACACACACACACACACACATACACACACACACCCCTACTATAATATACTTTCACTCTTTTCTTCACAAGCTCATACCTCTTAAAACTTACCTTTTCATGACTAAGGGCAAATAGGGAAATGACATTAAATCCTCCCTTTGTTTCTCAAAGGATAAATAACTAAGGCAGCTGACTTCTCTGCCCCTAACCCTCTAGTGATTTATTTTTTGTTTTATTTTTCTCATATACAATATGTTTTGATCCAAACCACTGCTTGGGCTTATTTAAGGCTCATTCTCTGTTTTTATAATATTTACAAATTCTGAGTAAAACAGCTATAACCACATTGTAAAAACATAGTAATTTGCAAGAAAAGGTTCAGACTATCCTACCCTGCCTTGCTAAGAACTTTCACTAAAGCCAACTACAAGACATATACCCCTAAATCAAGAGGTTTCTTAATCTCTAATGTACCATGGACCTTTCTGACACTCTGGTGAACTCCTTTTCCCAATAATGTTTTCAAATGCATGAAATAAAACATTGTTTAACACAACGCCCAGTGTATTTTTTAAATGTTGGTTGGTTTATTTTGGAATAAATTTAAAAAAATAAATAAATAAAACAAGTCTACAGACGCCATTAATAGACCATACAAAGATTTTCTAAAGCATGAACATTTTTCCTATTCATATTTTGCAGAGTTACCCAGTCACACCACAGAAGGAATACCAGTTTTACCTTTCAAATGGTAAAAGGTCTATTTCCCAACAGTTTCCATTTATCAAAAGTAGCAATGATATAGGAAACAAAACAAAACAAAACAAAACAGTGGATTTGGAATCAGAGACTCGAATACTTTGCCTCTAATTGCCTCCATGATCTAATTCTCTGCTTTGGTCTTCAGTTTCCTCCTCTGTAAAACAAGTGAGTGAGACTCTATGGTTCCTTTTATCTTTAAATCTTCCTCTTCCATCAGATATCAATACCATCTACCAGTAATTCTTACCTTCCTGCCGGTTCCAGGAGAGTCAAGTCTTTCACAGCCATTTTAGGATTTCCTTCCTACTTGTCTTGTCTACACTCTGTCTCCCTTCCAGTAAAACAATAAAGCAAAAGTATGGCAAGGCAGAGACGAGACACTTCCAAATTCAGGGGAGTAGGACCTATTATCATACCCTGCCAGAGTTGGAGGTTTAAACAGGGATTAAGTGCCCAATGGCCTCTTGGAGTGGCTTTGCCAAAGGGTTAATTCAGTAAAATAGTCTTTCTATTTATGATGCTTCTTCATAGTCTCTGGGACCCTTGAGTCTTAAATTCAAGAAGCAGACTTTTTTGTAGAAATAAATCAGGAAAAAAAGTGTCTGGCTGAAACCACTAACCTGTCATTTTATCTTTCTATTTTGAAGCTGACAGTTTGGGAGTTAGTTTGTCCCTGGTAAAAAGCATTTAGAAAATACTTGGTTAGGTAGCCTGCTTTCCATGCTGTGAATGAAACCTGTGGTCAGAGATAAACTCTGTAGTATGCCTTCTCATTTCTATTTTTTATGCTCATTTTTTCTTTTTCTTTTAATGGAAGAAATAAAAGTTACTTACAAAGTGATATAGTGATAACTGGAAAATACCCAGAAAAGATTTATTTGCTGAAGCTTAACTAACTTAATAAAACACAAAAACCCTTCTTTATAAAGTTAAAAACTAGAATTTCATTCTTTTCTTTCTCTCTCTCTCTCTCTCTCTCTCTCTCTCTCTCTCTCTCTCTCTCTCTCTCTCTCTCTCTCTCTCCCACCCACCC
>NC_058130.1:378550356-378566030 GCF_016433145.1 Gracilinanus agilis
AAAACAAGTCATGGTATTTAGACTCAAAATTCCTGACATATTGATTGGCATTTAGATAGTTCCAAAAAGTGTGCTCAGAAACCCGAGGGTCTCTTATCCCATTAAATCAGTTTTACATAGTGTTGGATGATGAAAGGTAGCAGAATTTGGACAAAAGCCCCATTTTTTCTTTAAAAACAAAAAACTTTTTAGAAATGTAACTTCTATTGCTGCTGAGGGAAAGCATGTGAAAGAGGGAAGCAGAGTCTCTGGCCAGAAAACCTTTAAAAATATATATATATATATATATATATATATATATATATGAAGAATTCAGCAGCTAATAAAAAAGTAAATGTCTATTTAAAATTTCATATTTACTTCTTATATGGTAAGGGTAAGGAAAATTATTCTATTTCATTATACCCCAGAATATTTATCAGTATAATGAGTCCACATAGACACTAAATATTTGCATCAGGTAACCCTAAGATAATGTGGTAGATGGGAGGAAACTACAAAATAAAGTGTAAAATGGTATTCCACAGCAAATCATGACTGAAAAACTGATTTATTACAAGATTTTTGGAGCCACTTCCTTTTCTTACCTAAGGATGATTCTTATTGCCAGAAGACTTGTTAGGCTCATCCCAAATCTTCAATATGCCAAGAATTCTACTTCAATTCAAGATGTAGTTGGCCCTGGGCTATGCTTATATCATCAATCCATCTTGGACCCTAGTGTGCTCAAAGCAAATAAACTCACCCTCCCTTTTTTCCAACTTAAAAATGGGTGGGGTGATGGGAAGGTACTTGCCTTAGGGCCTTAGGGAGTTGCTGCTATGAATAATGGCAAAAGCTCCACAAGCCTTTTGAGCTCAGAGAAAAAAATTTAATCTATCTAGGTACATTCTTAAGTCATTCTTAATGCTTTATTTATTTGTAAACAAAAACACTTATTTATACAAATGAAGGGCTCAAGAACTTCAAAATGGTAAATTGTGTCATGCAGCACCTCTTCCTCCCCCTCCAAACTGATATCTGAATTATGTGATGTGCTAACTTTGTGTAAAGTTTCCCTCCCCAATCCCTTCTAAGGTAGTAGCTCTTTATATCTTCAACAAAAAGTTGTTTTTTTTTTTGTTGTTGTTGTTGGTTTTTTCCATTTAGAGAAGTGGAAAGAGACCCATAGAGTTTATTTGCTTGTGGTCACACATTAGGACTAGGAAAGAGCCTACTTTCTATCTGATACAATTGCATTCTATGATATCAGTATTCTTTCCAACAATTAACAGCAAACTTCAGTTTTCCCAACTAAGAGAAGCTATATTTCTCATTTCTCAAGGGTAATTGCTGTCAATTCAACTCCATAAACATTTGTTAAGAGCCTTCTATGAGCCAGGCACTGTACTAATAGCTGAGGCTACAAAAAGGCAAAAGATAGTTCCTGCCCTCAAGGTGCTTACATTCTGGGGAACACACACACACACACACACACACACACACACAAACACATACAGAGTAAGCTATATACCAAATAAATAGAAAATAATTAGCAGAGGTAAGACCCTTGAATTAAAAGGAGTTGAGGAAGGTTTTATATAGGAGGTGGAATTTTAGTTAGGACTTAAAAGAAGCCAGGGAGGTCAGTAGTTTGTGTGGAGGAGAGAGAACACTCCAGAAATGGGAGACAACTAGAGAAAAAGCCCCAAGCAGACGGATGGATTATCTTGATTTTATTTTTTTAAGTTTTTATTTTGAATATTTTCCCATAGTTACAAATTTCATGTTCTTTCCCTCTCTCTCAAACCCCACTAAACCCTCCCCCCTTAGCCAAATACACAATTCCACTGGATTTTACATGTATCATTGATCAAGACCTAATTCCATGTTATTGATAGTTGGACTAGTTTAGTGTCTACATCCCCAATAATATCCCCATCAGCCCATGTGTTCAAGCAGTTGTTTTTCTTCTGTGTTTCTCCTCCCACAGTTCTTCCTCTGAATGTAGCTAGTTTTCTTTCTCATAAGTCCCTCAGCCTTGCTCTGGATCCTTGCATTGCTGCTAGTAGAGAAGTTTGTTATGTTAGATTGTACCACAGTGTATCAGTCTCTGTGTACAATATTCTTCTGGCTCTGCTCCTTTCACTCTGCATCAATTCTTAGAGGTCATTCCAGTTCACATGGAATTCCTCCAGTTCTTTATTCCTTTGAGCACAAACGTATTCCATCACCAACAGATACCACAATTTGTTCAGCCATTCCCTGATCGAAGGACATTCTCTCATTTTCCAATTTTTTTGCCATCACAAAGAGCACGGCTATAAATATTTTTGTACAAGTCTTTTTTCCTTATTATCTCTTTGGGGTATAAACCAAGCAGTGCTATGGTTGGATCAAAAAGCAGATAGTCTTTTAAAACCCTTTGAGCATATTTCCAAATTGCCATCCAGAATGGTTGGATCAATTCACAACTCCACCAGCAATGCATTAATGTCCCAATTTTGCCACTTCCCCTCCAATATTCATTACTCTCCCCTGCTGTCATTTTAGCCAATCTGCTAGGTGTGAGGTGATACCTCAGAGTTATTTTGATTTGCATTTCTCTAATTATTAGAGATTTAGAACACTTTCTCATGTGCTTATTGATAGTTTTGATTTCTTTATCTGAAAATTGCCTATTCATGTCCCTTGCCCATTTATCAATTGGGAGATGGCTTAATTTTTTATACAATTGGTTTAGCTCCTTTTATATTTGAGTAATTAGACCTTTGTCAGAATTTTTTGTTATAAAGATTTTTTCCCAGTTTGTTGTTTCCCTTCTAATTTTAGTTGCATTGTTTTTGTTTGTACAAAACCTTTTTAATTTAATGTAATTGAAATTATTTATTTTACATTCTGTAATTTTTTTCTAACTCTTGCTTGGTTTTTAAATCTTTCCTTTCACATAGATCTGACAAGTATATTATTCTGTGCTCATCTAATTTACTTATAGTTTCCTTCTTCATATTCAAGTAATTCATTCATTCTGAGTTTATCTTGGTATAGGATGTGAGATATTGATCCAGGCCCAATCTATCCCATATTGTTTTCAAATTTTCCCAGCAGTTTTTGTCAAATAGTGGGTTTTTGTCCCCAAAGCTGGGTTCTTTGGTTTTATCAAAGACTGTCTTGCTGAGGTCACTTACCCCTAGTCTATTCCACTGATCCTCCCTTCTGTCTCTTTGCCAGTACCATATTGTTGTTGTTGTTGTTTTAATTTTCTATTTTAATCCCTTAACTTCTGTGTATTGGCTCCTTGGTGGAAGAGTGGTACAGGTGGGTAATGGGGGTCAAGTGACTTGCCCAGAGTCACATAGCTGGAAAGTGTCTGAGGCCAGATTTGAACCTAGGACCTCCTGTCTCTAGGCCTGGCTCTCAATCCACTGAGCTACCCAGCTGCCCCAGTACCATATTGTTTTGATGACTACTGCCTTATAGCATAGTTGCATCACTGGATCTAAGAGTGCATATTCAGGAGTAAAGTGTAAGAAAACTGGAAAGGTAGAAGGGGGTTAGGTTAGGTTATGAAGTATTGAAAGCCAAGCAGAGCACTTTCAATAAGATCCTGGAGGCAATAGAAGACCACTGGAGTTTACTGAGTAAAGGGATGACATACTTGGACTATACGAAAATCTCTTTAGTGAGTGAATGGAGAATGGATTAGAGTGGGCAGAGACTTGAGGGAGACAGACCCACCAAGAGGTAATTGTAGTAACTGAGGCCTGAGGTGAGAAGAACCTGCACTAGAGTAGTGGCAGTGTCAGAGGAGAGAAGAGGATGTATAGGAGACAGTGAGGAACCCAGGATGACTTCTACATTGTGAACCTGAGGGACTAGGAGGATGGTGTTGCCCTCTATAATAGCAAGGAAGATAGAAGGAGGAAAGACTTTAGGGGGAAAGAAAATTAGTTCTGTTTTAGACATGTTGACTTTAAGATATCTAGTAAATAACTAGTTTGAGATGACTAAAAGGCAGTTGGAGATACAAGATTAGAGATCAGTAGAGAAACTGGAGTAAGAAAGGTAAATCTGAGAATCATTTGAACTGGGATTAGGGTTAGGTTTAAAAATGGTAATTAAATTAGTGGGGAAAGGATGAGAACACCAACCAAAGAAGTATAAAGGGAATAGAGAAGTTCCAGGATGGAATCTTGTGGGACACCTATGGTTAGAGGGAATGATCTGAAGAAATATCTAGCAAAGGAGAGAGGAGGGATCAGCTAAGAAAGAGAAAGACCTAGAGAGAAGGTAGTATCAAGAAGGAGGAAATAATCAATAATGTAAAAGCTGCAGAGAAGTCATTTTTTGACAAAAGGTCATTGGATTTGGTAACTGAGATCACTGCTAACTGGAGAGAGCATTTTCGATGGATTGATAGAGTCAGAAGCTAGATATCTTGTAAAGGGCTAAGAAGAGGGTGAAAAGAAAGAGTGGATATAGTTATTAAAGATGGCCTTTTTGAGAAGTTTAGCTACAAGGGGCAGAAGAATAATAAGATGCTAATTAGCATGGATGAAAAGGTCAAGGGAGAGTTTTTTGTGTTTTTTTTTTTCAGGATAGGAAAGACTTGGGTATGTTTGTAGGCAACAGAAAATGAACCAGTAGAGAGAGAGAAATTAAAAATAAATCTGACAATGAGGATGATATAGAGGGCAAACTGTTGGAGGATCCAGGATAGAAGGGGATCCCTTGAAAAGGTAGAGGAGTTACCCTTGGTAAGGAATAAGGCCACTTCATCATGTGAAACAGAGGTGAACAAAGAGAAAGTGGCATAAGGAAACTGGGTGATAAGAGATGAGGAAGAGGGAACAAGGTACCTTTTTCCAAACTTTGCTCTTTTTTTTTTTTATCATCATGCAAAACACATTTCCATATTGGTCATTTTAAGAACAAACTAATATATAACCAAAACCCCTAAATATAACCATGAATACACTGATGTGAAAGATAGTATGCTTTGATGCCCATCCATCTGACTACAACAATTCTTTCTCTGGAGGTGGATACCATTCCCTTTCATAAGCATTTCAGGATTGTCTCAAATCATTGCATTGCTGAGAAAAGCCAAGTTTTCAAAGATGATCATCATACAATATTGCTGTTATTGTGTTCAATGTGCTCCCCAAACTTTACCATTTAGAATACTGGTGTTTCACAAATAAGTGGTTCTGTTGAAAAAAATTACGCTAATGATGATTTTATCTAAAATATTTGAAATTGGGGGCAGCTGGGTAGCTCAGTAGATTGAGAGCCAGGCCTAGAGACAGGAGGTCCTAGGTTCAAATCTGACCTCAGACACTTCCCAGATGTGTGACCTTGGGCAAGTCACTTGACCCCCATTGCCTACCCTTACCACTCTTCTGCCTTGGAGCCAATATACACTATTGACTCCAAGACAGAAAGTAAGGGCTATAAAACAAACAAATAAATAAATAAATAAATAAAATATTTGAAATCAAATAATGTGTATTACAAGTATTTTTTACATGGGAAAGAAACTCTGATATGAAGCTAGAATTAATTTCCTTTTAATTGCTCCAAAAATTAACCAGTCCTCCCTTTGTTCAAAATATTTCATGCCCATAGACCAGAATTTATAGGTCTGTCAATATAATCTAAGTTCCAATGTTTGGCGACCAAATTAGTTTGGGAAATAATGACTCAGAAGAAATGTCATTTATTATATTGAGAGAAGATTCATTAAGGTGAACCATAAGTGTCTTCACTTAGCCCTACACTTAGCCTATAATTTATTTTTCTTATTAACTAGAAATATACCCTGATTTTTTATGATGCTAAACCACTGTGATCTTCTAGCCTGGAGGTTGCTCAGAAGTGAATGGGCTAAAAAACTTAAAAAACTGCTAATGAAATGGTCATCCATTTGAGGAGCATCTTTTTCCTCTCATGAAATACCCTCTGTCTTTCTTCCTTTTCTTCATATGTACCTTTTTATCTCATTTTAGACTGAAGCATCTCTCTGATTCAAAAAGATTTCCTAACTATTTTTGTGTCTGACAAACATTGCTCAGCAAAGACAAACAAGAAAATTACCAAGAATGGCACTCTTGGGGGAGTATATAGTAAGCAAGGGTTCTTACTTGAGGGTCTATAAAAGGGGAATTTTTTTCTTTTTAAAAAATTTTTATTTTGAATATTTTCCCATAGTTACATATTTCATGTTCTTTCCCTCTCTCTCAAACCCCACTAAACCCTCCCCCCTTAGCCAATGCACAATTCCTCTGGAGTTTACATGTATCATTGATCAAGACCTAATTCCATGTTATTGATAGTTGGACTAGAGTTATAGTTTAGTGTCTACATCCCCAATAATATCCCCATCAGCCCATGTGTTCAAGCAGTTGTTTTTCTTCTGTGTTTCTCCTCCCACAGTTCTTCCTCTAAATGTGGCTAGTTTTCTTTCTCATAAGTCCCTCAGCCTTGCTCTGGATCCTTGTATTGCTACTAGTAGAGAAGTCTGTTATGTTAGATTGTATCAGTCTCTGTGTACAATGTTCTCCTGGATCTGCTCCTTTCACTCTGCACCAATTCTTGGAGATCATTCCAGTTCACGTGGAATTCCTCCAGTTCTTTATTTCTTTGAACACAAACGTATTCCATCACCAACAGATACCACAATTTGTTCAGCCATTCCCTGATCGAAGGACATTCTCTCATTTTCCAATTTTTTGACACTACAAAGAGCACGGCTATAAATATTTTTGTACTTTTTCTTATTATCTTTTTCCTTTTTATCTTTTTCTTTTTTGTCTTTTTCCTTATTATCTCTTTGGGGTATAAACCAAGCGGTGCTATGGCTGGATCAAAAGGCAGATAGTCTTTTAAAGCCCTTTGAGCATAGTTCCAAATTGCCATCCAGAGTGGTTGGATCAATTCACAACTCCACCAGCAATGCATTAATGTCCCAATTTTGCCACATCCCCTCCAACATTCATTACTCAAAAGGGGAACTTTTTTGAAAAAAAAAATTGAAAACTGAATTTAATTGGTTTTCTTTGTAATCCTATATTTTAAAATATTATTCTGAGAAGAGATACATCGGGCTTCACCAGAATGCCAAAGACACTTAGAAAAGAGATCGCTGATTTCATAGGAAAGAGAAAAATGATTTGACCTATTTATAAGAGGGAACCCATATATCTTTGAAGAAAAAGCTGAGGAGAGTCATAGGATTTTTTTAAAACAGATTTTTATTGATATCTTGTTTTTTTCTATCATATATTTTTTTTATCCATCCTCTCTCTTCCCCATAAAGCCATCCTTCATAATGTGTCGTTGTTGTGGTTGTTTTTCAAAGAAAGAAGGGAACAAGGGAGGAAACAAGCAATTTATTAAGCACTTTTTATGTGCCAGGCCCTGTACTAAGTACTTGAAAAATATTCACATTTTTGTCTACCCCAAGCATGTGAAGACTTCCCTTGAGAAAAGAGAAGATGAGAACAATTTGATCCAAGGGTCATGAAAGCAGCTGAAGCAGGCACTGTGTATAGCTTAGGACTTGGTCAGACCTGGAAGATGCCAAGATCCTCCACTGCATCCTGAGCCATCACCAGTCCATTACCAGTTGTTTCACTTAAATCCAATTCATCTGCAACTTAAGACATCACCCCTTTATGTCATTGTTCCTTTTCAAAAATGAAGGACACATAACTGGAATCCATGTTGCAGTCATGTAAGTTCAAAGTTTCAAAAACATTTTTATTAATTTTTGTTTATTAAAATATAATTTTATTTTTTATATTAAAAATGATGACATATGTGTCAAAGCCTCAAAATTAACTCTAACTTGATATCTGTATGGGACACGAAAATGACAAATATTAATCATTTGGTTTAATAATGAAGGCTAATAAAAAGTGAATAAAACTTTTCAGGGAGACATATGCTTTCTACTTGATGAAATACAATTTATCATTTTTTAGCATCTTTTGAATTTTATCTGTACTTTTCTGAGTTTTTTTCCCCCTTGTCTTTATGAATGGCAAAAGCATATAGTTTTGTTTTGCCAAAAAAAAAATGAAGGATAAACAACAACTATATCTTTTAATCTTCACATTAGCCTTGGGAGGTTGGTGCTGTTATTATCTCCACATTACAATTAGAAAACTGAGACAAACAGAAGTTTAAAATAAAAAATAAAACCACCAACATCAAAAAGCTCTAGTCTTATACAATATTACACACCTGTGGATCACAACCTCTGCAAAGAAGTTGGGGAGGGAAGGGGAACCAAGGGTGAGGTGAGTAACTCAACAGATCTTTTCTTCCAGTCTAAACATCTTTGTAATTTCAGATAAGTTCAGTTTCAGTTGTCTTATATTGGTTGTTCCTTTCATTTACATTGAACCCATTGTGTATACTGTTTTCATAATTCTGGTTGATTTGCTATGTCCACGTAAGCCTTTCCATGTTTCTCTGAATTCATCATGCTCATCATTAATTACAACACAGTAGTATTTGATTGCCTTTGTGTATCATAGTTTATTTAACCATTCCCTAATTAAAGGACACCCACATTCCTTACAACCAGCAAAAGTGCTGCTACAAATATTTTGATGCCTATGGAGTCTTTCGTTTTGTCAGTAGCCTATAGGAAATTCCATCTAGAGCCGAATCTCTGTGACAAAGGACCAAGAGATTTTATTTGCATCATTCCAAATTACTTTCCAGAGTGGTTGAACAAATTCACAATTCCACCAGGAACACATTAGAATTCTTGTCTTCACATAACTCTATATTATTTTGCAGTAGAATTAAAGGAGATTTTAGAAACAACTGTCTAATTCCTTCGTGGCAGATGCTACCCTCTGGTATCACAGATAATAAACAGTTGTTTAATTATCCCAGATCTAGTGATTCCAAGTGATTCCTTAGATTCAGACTTCTTTTTGAACATAGTATGTACATGATACTAAGAGGAAAACTAAGCAATTCTACCTTCTTTCAGGATCAACTGCTGGCTGAACTTGCCCCCATTCTGCTAGTAAATAGCAATATTATCTTGGGCAAGTCATTAAATTCTGAGCCCCAGCTTCCTCATCTGTAAAATGGGAATAAGGAATACTTTACCTGCCCATCTTATTAGGTTGTCATGAGAAAAGTGTTTGAATAATTGAAATGAATGACTAAAAGAGCATTTATTAAGTGCTTAGAATGTGCCAGGTACAATGCTAAACACTAGGGTTAAAAGTACAAATAGGCAAGACATTCTCTGCCCTCAAAGGACTGTCCTAATAATGGAAGCCCAAGTTATTTATTTTTACTTCCCTACTTAGAATAGAATCCTCAAGTTCCATCAAGGCTCAGGTCAAGCCACTTCCTACATGAGACTTTTCCTGAACTCTCAGTAGCTAGTGCCCTCAACTTCTGTATAATTACTTGGTTTCTGTCTCATACTGACTTATTTGTGTATATATCATTCACCTTATATCCCAGTAAAACTCAAGTTCTGTCAGGGAGAATCTATTTCAGTCTTTTGTAGCCTCAGTAACTAACATAGTGCCTTGCAAATAGTAGGTGATAAATAAATGCTTGTTAAATTAAAGAATAAGTAGCCTAAATAGCAAACCACCACAGACATGAATAGGGAGGGTTAAAAAAAAATTATATCCTGTGCTCATCTTCCTCTTCTTGGTCCCTTGGTCTCTAGCCTGGAAGGAGCCAGGGAAAAGGGGGGGAAATGGACTCTGCAACAGGTATGAACCATCAACTGAACATGTGACAAGGAAGTCTTTTTCTTTTGCTCAGACTTTGTACCTGTTTGTCCTACTAGTCCTGGTGATGTGAAACAGAGAGAAAAGACAAGCTAATTAAGTAGATCATCTGACTTCAGTCTAGATTCAGTAAACCAAAGAGAAAGGGCATTCAAAGATCAGTGAGGCGATCAGCACTCACTAAACCTGGAGGATGGTAAAGAGAACCATAACTGTGCATTCTATTAAGGGTTATAATAAAATTCTTCCATCCTTTGGGAGCACACTCAGTCAAGGCAATTGAGACCCAATATTCTGCAATTATTTATGATGGAAGCAATTTGAAACCTAACCACATACCCTATTGGTCAGAAAGAATCCACACATTCAGAGTTTGAATCGAGGCAT
This sequence comes from Gracilinanus agilis, assembly GCF_016433145.1. Classification (NCBI taxonomy): domain Eukaryota; kingdom Metazoa; phylum Chordata; class Mammalia; order Didelphimorphia; family Didelphidae; genus Gracilinanus; species Gracilinanus agilis. The sequence goes on from NC_058130.1 coordinate 378,560,499, forward strand.
GCATGGGGAGCTTTGGGATTCGGAATCGATATTTACTTTTCCACATACAGTTGTGTGGGCAGCTTCTGGGTTTATATCACTAAATAAACCAATATTCATATAAAACCACTAATAATAGAGGTACCCTAAAAAGAGATAGGTTTGACTTACCTGTGACTTCTGAGCCTATAAGAAAACAGACAGTGGAATTAAATGAAATGTAGACTTATAAAAAAAGAAAAACAATAAATGTTGGAGAGGATGTGGAAAAATTGGGACACTAATAAATACACTGTTGGTGGAACTATGAATAAAGTTTTTGGTTTATTTTTCATGTTGATTTTATTTTTCCCATGTTAAGGTGCCTCTCTTGAATTTCATGAGCATTTAGGGTAGAGAACTAATTATAAGTGGAAGTATTCACTCAATCTAGTAAAAGAAGAAATAGAAAGAGAATACCAAGACAGTCAATTAACAAAAATATATTTAGCCTTTCCTTTGCCAGCTATCATATTAAGCAATGGGGATACAAAAAAAAAAAAAAGTCAAAAAATGATCACTATCCTCAAGGAACTCCCATTCTAGTGGACAGACAACATGTAAATGACTAGATATATACAAGATATATACCTTTTAAATGGAAGGTAATCTGAGAAGAAAGGGATGGGGTAGAGAACATATAAGGCTTCCTACACAAAGCTGAGTTGAGCTGAGTCTTGAAGGAAGTCAGGGAAGTAAAAAGTTAATGGTTAAGAGGAAAAGTATTCCAGGTATATGGGGCAGCCAGAGCAAATGCACTGAATGAGAAGAAATGGTGACCTATGTGAGGAATACAGTAGAAAGAAAAAGGATATCACATTTGGTAACAGATGATGGCAATCCTGGTTTTGAAGAAGAGAGGAAAGGAATCAGATTATTTTGTGACTTCATCGACTAATCAACTCAGTCCTTTGAAACAATCTATTAATATTTATTGAGTAGTACAAACAAAACTAAGGAGGGAAACAACAAATTTTGGGGGAAAAAGTATAACAACTGTCTCTGACAGAGTCCTTATTTCTCAAAAATAAAGAAAACAGTGTCAAATTTATAAGAATGCGAAGCATTCCCCAATTGAATAATGGTCAGAGGATATGAACAGGCAGTTCTTAGAGGAAGAAATTAAAACTATCTATAGTCATATGAAAAAATGCTCCAAATCACTATTGATTAGAAAAATGCAAATTAAAATGACTCTGAGATACAAACTCATACCTATCAAATTGGCTATTGTGACCAAAAAGAAAAACAATAAATGTTGGAGGGGATGTGGAAAAATTGGGACACTAATAAATACACTGTTGGTGGAACTATGAATTGATACCACTATTCTGGAAAACAATATGGAACCACACTTAAAGAGACATAAAACTATGGATAATATTTTTTAAAGTTTTATCTTTATTTTATTTTAATAAAAACTTTATTTTCCAGAGTTATGTGATTCATGTTGTCTCCCTCTCTTCTTCCCTCCCTACTCCTAGAGTTGACAAGCAATTCAATCTGGGTTATACATGTATTATCACTATGTATACCCTTTAACCCAGAAATACCATTACTAGGTCTGTATCCCAAAGAGATCAGAGATAAGGGGGAATGACCTACCTGTATCAAAATATTTTTGGCAGCTCTTTTTGTAGTGGCAAAGAAACTGAGGAGTTGTCCATCACTTGGAAAATGGTCAAACAAGTTGTGGTATATGGTTGTAATGGAGCACTATTGTGCCATAAGAAATGATGAGCAGGATGAGCTCAGAAGACCTGGAAAGACTTATATGTATTGGTGCAAAGTGAGTAGAATCAGGAGAACAATGTATAAAGTAACAAATATACTATGATCAACTGTGAAGGACTAAATCATTATCAGCAAAGCAGGTTTCCAAGATAATCACAAGGGATTCATGATTTAAAATGCTTTCCACAGCCAAAGAAGGAACTGTTGAAGTCTGCCTGCAGATCAAAGCATGCCATCTTCCACTTTATTTCCTTAATGAGTTTTTTTATTGTATGTGTAATATGTCTTCTATGGAAAAATGTATTGCATGAAAGCGCTAGTATAGCCTATGTCATACTAGTTACTGCTTTGGAGAGGGAGAAGGGGCAAGAAAAAGAAGGAGAAAATCTGAACCCTAAAATGTCAGAAAACAATCATCAAAAATTGTTTCCTTGTGTAATTAAAATAAATAAATTAAATATACACACATGTGTGCACACACACACATTGAGCAGCCATAACGTCACTTTAAATCCTAATAATAACTGACATTTGTAGGGTAATTTAAGGTTTCCCAAGAACAGCTAGGTGGTACAGTAGAAAGAAGCCCTGGAGTCAGGAATACTGATCCTTCTGATTTCAAATCCAGTCTTAGACACTGGGCAAGTTGCTTCACCCTGTTTGCCTCAGTTCTTCATCTGTAAAATGAGCTGGAAGAGGACATGGCAAACCACCCTAGTACCTTTGCCAAGAAAACCCAAATGGAGTCATGAAAAGTCAGACAGGATTGAAATGACTGAATAACAAAAGGACTCGATATATTATCTCATTGGATGCTCACAGCAATCCAGTAAGCTAGGTGTTGTTGCATTCATTTTATAGATGAGGATATTCACATTCAAAGAAGCTGAAGCATGTTTGGGTCCCACAGCCTATGAGTCACACAGTTAGCCAATGTCAGACCTAAGATTTAAATCCATACCCTCCTACTTCTAAATCCCAAACTCTATTTACTACAATAACTCTGACCTCTAATGTAGTAGAAAATAGGAGAATATTACTTTAATATATTGATGGATCATTGAATTCATCAGTGTGGGTATTCCTTCCATTGGAAAAGATCAAACTAGGATAGCTGAGTGGCTCAGGGGATAGAGTGCCTGGCCTAGATTAAGAAGACCTGGGTTCAAATCTGACCTCAGACACTTCCAATCTCTCTCTCTCTCTCTCTCTCTCTCTCTCTCTCTCTCTCTCTCTCTCANACACTTCCTCTCTCTCTCTCTCTCTCTCTCTCTCTCTCTCTCTCTCTCTCTCTCTCTCAAACCTTTACCTTGTATCTTGGAGTCAATATTGTATATTGGCTCCAAGACAGAAGAGTGGTAAGGGTAGGCAATGTGGGTTAAGTGACTTGCCCAGGGTCACACAGCTGAGAAGTGTCTGAGGTCAGATTTGAACCTAGGACCTCTAGGCCTGGCTCTCAATCCACTTAGCTACCCAGCTGCCCCCACTTCTAATCTCTTTGACCCTGACAAGTCACTAAACCTCCATCACCTAGCCCTTGCTGCTCTCCTATCTTAGAATTGATACTTAGTATTTACTCATAACAATGGCCAATATAGAAATATATTTTGCCTGATTAAACATGTATAAGCTAGATCAAATTGTTTACCATCTCTAGAAGAGAGGAGGGAAAGAAGCAAGGGAGTTAATTTGTATCTTATAATTTCAGAAAACTTGTGTTGAAAATTGTTATTATGTGTAATTGGGGAAATAAAATATTTAAAAGAAAAAAAATAATTTATACTAGGACAGAAAATAAGGGCCAATAAAAGATCAAACTCCTTCATACCTTCTCACATTGTGAGATTCTTGCTTACATTCTCCCATAAATGTTGTATAGAGCATGTAGCCACCTAATGAAGGCCTTCCTTTTGTCCTTTTAGAATCTTTTTGAATACTAAAATGCCTGAACTGTCTATCTGTTTTCTCTCATTCTTGCCACCATTAAAATATCCTCAATAATTTATTATGTGCAGTTTCTTCCATTCACATCATCACTGATATTGTGCTATATTTGGGGACTGGGTCTAAAAAAAATGTCTCAAAAAGGAGAAGATTGCAAAACAATGGAAATGATGTCAAACAACATTTTCTCTGAAAATGTAACAAAGAAGATATCAGCAATACCAATCCTGCTTGCCTCTTTTCATCTCTATGAAATCTTGATAGATGATTTAAGCACACACAAAAAGAAATAAAAAAGGAATTTCTATAGCATACCATTATTAACAAAGGTACACAATGGCTTAAGAAGGTATTGAGACTACAAGATACCATGATTTGAAGATAATATTTTACTAGGTAGACTAGTCTTTGATCTTAAACCTTTTTTTTTTTTTTTTTGCAAAAGGTATCATTTACACATTCATAAAATTCTTATCAGATACAATATATATTTTTAGTTTTAGAAAGAAGTATATCTGGCCATTTGATAGAGGTTGAAAGCCAGAAGAAGCTCCCCTACAACCTGCCTTTTGAATGTAGATTGATGGGTTTTAATTATAACCAGTGTTGAGTGATGGCCAAATATCCAACATTAATGCAAGAGACTGTCCAGTGCTGAATAAACAAAATACCAGAAAAATATCCACTTGAGGGATAAATGACACTTTCAATACCATCATTTTATCAGAAGTCATTCACCTAATATATTCACTTTCATTAAGATGCTATCAATGTAGATTACTTTATAATTTCATATAACAAAGGTTTAAACCAAGGAATACAGATAGGATATCTCTCTCAATCACTACTCTTGGATATTGTAGATCCCAGGAACTCACATCTAAGGTGTTCTCTTAGATTTCTGGAAAAATAAAAATTTTCTATTCTCCTCTCCACTCTCCTTAGCCAAAAAAAAAATCCAACATATTGGCCACTCATCTCCTATGGTATAACAGAGTCACCTGATTATAACCTTAAACAAAACATAATTAGGAAAGGCAATTTCCTGTGACAAAAAAGAAATTGTCACTTCCATTCCAAAGCTAGGTAGCAATTAGTTGGGGAATACTTGCTATTTGTAATTCCTCAGACCACTATTCCTCTTCGAAAGTCTAATAGTTGACATATAAAACTAGGTAATGTTAGCACAGTTTGGTATTAATTGGTCTTCTTAGTTGCTAAGTAAACAGTACTGGGGAGGGGAGGTGTTTTGTAAAAAAGCATTTTGTTAAAATTTTTCCTCTATAACAAAGACTATTCTCTACCATAGTTTTTTTCAAGTGGTAAAATGGACCAACAATGATATTTTCTGACCAATAATTATTTAATGTTCTAGTGTCTGATTCACTTATCTTTGAGAAGATGGAGATTACTCTGCCATCTATAATCCTATTTATGAAGGTATCATCAGAATTTAGCTATAAAGTATTTTTTGCTAAGCTATTCTATCATCAGTCTTTGTCTGTCTGGTGTTTTACACCTTTCTCTTATTTTGACTTTCAGTACTTCAGCATGTTATTTTACTGAATAAAGAATCTGAGAGATAACTCATATGTCAAATATGATAATACAATCCGGGGAGAGATGTCCCCAGGAAAGAATGTTATGTGTTGGGAGAGAATCAAGGTGAGTCAAAGAAAGAAGAAGAAAGAAGGAAAAGGAGGAGAAGGAGGGGAAGGAGGAGGAGGAAGAAGAGGAAGAGGAGGAAGAGAAGGAAGGAAGGAAGGAAGGAAGGAAGGAAGGAAGGAAGGAAGGAAGGAAGGAAGGAAGGAAGGAAGGAAGGAAGGAAGGAAGGAA
>NC_058130.1:378566052-378656582 GCF_016433145.1 Gracilinanus agilis
AAGAAAGAAAGAAAGAAAGAAAGAAAGAAAGAAAGGAAGGAAGGAAGGAAGAAGAGATGGGGAATATCATTAAGAAGAAGGATTATGTTATGACATTAAGTATTATTTGCCCTGAGGTTGACTTTTTATTCCCTGGTACCATACTATTTCTTGGTAATATTCTGGGACATGTTGCAAAAGAAATGTTAGTCATGTTGAATTTATACATATATAAGTATATATATTAAACATAAGCTTTCCATCATAGAAACAGGATAGTGTAGAAAACTCTCATTTTCTGTCCTTTATATATAAAAAACATTCATGTTTGTAGGGTTTGTCAAATTCAGAACAATAAAACTAAAGATTATTTTTAATGAGGAAAAAAAGAGATGGTTAGTGGACATCAAGGAAAAGAATCAGCATGGCTTCATCAAAAATCTGCCATGCCAAACCATGGAAAAATTTTTTCTTAAAAAAAAAAAAAGAAAGAAAAAAAATCCTGTTATTCCAGGCTAATTATCCTTCGTTTTTTTGATGAGGTTACTGAACTAGAAGATCATGGGAATACTCAAGCAATAGTTTACCTTTCAAGCTACTGGACAAAATGGAGAAATAAAAGGCAGACAATAATATGGTTACATAAATTTCAAACATTTATTAAGTACTTATTATCACTGTGCTAAGTTCTGGGGATATAAGAAAGTTCTGATGTTGCTTTTGGTTTATTTTAAAACACTTACCTTCTGTCTCATAATTAAAATGATCAGTTCCAAGGCAAAAGAGTGGTAAGGGTTAGGTAACTGGGGTTAAGTGACTTGCTCTGGGTCACATAGCTAGGAAGTGTCTGAGGTCAAATTTGAACCCAGGACCTTCATTATCCAGGCCTGGCTCTCTATCCACTAAGTCCCCTCTTTAATTAATTCACATTCTGATGTTGAAGAGAACATGCAAGCAACTATGTATAAACAGGGTAATTGGAGTTAAACTCAGAAGGAAAGAACTAGTAATAGGTGAGACCTCTTGTAGAAAGTAAGATTTGAGTTGAGTCTTGCAAGAAGCCATGGAAGCCAAGAGACAGAGATAAGGAGAAAAAGTATTTCTAGCACAGGGGATATCCAGCAGAAAAGCACAGAGTCAGGGTTCCAAAGAATAGTGAGTAATTTTTCACTATTGACTTAAAAGATGGAAGGATCTGTGCTTGGGTCTATGCATTTAACATTCTTATCAATGACATAATAAAAGCAGAGATGGTTTGCCAATCAAATGTAGAGAGGACACAAAGCTGAGAGGGATAGGTAAGAAGGTGGGTGACAGAATCTAGAATATTGGACCCGATGTAACAAGATGAAATTTAATGAAGTTTTTTTAAAATTATTTCTTGTGTATAAAATGGGAGTGGGGTGAGATAGGTAGACAGAAAGAAAGGAAGACACCGAAAGAGATGATAGATCAATAGACAGACAGGTAGACAGGCAGACAAGTAGATAGAGAGATAGAGAAATAGAGAGAGAGAGAGAGAAAGAAAGAGAGAGAGAGAGAGAGAGAGAGAGAGAGAGAGAGAGAGAGAGAGAGAGAAACCTATTTGAACAAGGCTTGAAGGTTCTTGCAGAATACTAGCTCTGTGTCATATGGAAGCCAAAAAGCAAATGGCATCATTGACTACAGTCAGAATGGACTAGTATTTAGCAAAGAAAGGTGGTGTTCCTTTGTACTTTGCCCAGGTTAGACCATATCTGGGGAACTCTTTCAATTCTTGATGTCACATTTTAGGAAGGATGATGGTAAATGGGAAAACATCCAGGAGAAGATCACCATAATGATAAAGAGCCTCAAGATCTATCACATAAGGGTCAGTTGAAAAAATTTCAACGGATTTTTTAGCCTAAACAAAAGAAGACTTATAAGGACATGATAGTTATCTTTGAATATTTGATGGGTTGTCATGTGAAAGAAGGAGGAAGAAAGAAAAGGAAAAAGAGGAAGAAGAAAAAGAATAGGAGTAAATATTTATAAAGAGTTTTAAGGTTTACAAAGTACTTTATGAATATTATCTCATTTGATACTCACAACAACCCTGGGAAAAGTGTTCTCTTCTTATCCCTATTTTACAGGTGAAGAAAGTGAGGCTAAGAGAGGTTAAGTGACTTGGCCAGGATCATACAGCTAATAAATGTCTGATGCACAAATTTGAACTCAAGCCTTTCTGACTTATGTCCAGTGGGCCATCTAGCTCACCTGATTAGATTCTTATTTGGCCTAAGGGAAAAATTAGGTTGTAAAGAGACAAATTTCATATTGATATGAAAAAAATTTTCTGAAAATTTAGAACTATCCAAAAATGAGCTAGACTTCCTCCAGAACCAGAGTTCTTATCCCTTGCACCCTCTTTTTTTGTATCATGAGATGATTTTAATGTATTAAATGAGATAATATTTTTAACACACAGTACCAGGCACTTAGTGGGTGCCTAATAAGTTCTTCTTCCCCATGATGTGGTTTGGCAAGTTGGTGAAGCCTATAGATCAGAGTATATAGATCACTTCCTAGATTAATGTATTTAATAAACAAAATAAAATGTATAAGATTACAAAGAAAACCAATTATAGTAAAAATTAAATTGTAATTTTTTTTAGCTATCCAAGTTCACTGAAATCTATCCATGAACCTATGCCAAATAATGAGTTTCGCCTTGAGAGATTTTCATCCAAACACTAGTGACTACTTCTTGAACATATTGCAAAAAAGAATTTCTTTCTCGGGTAGGGGTTGTTCTAAATGGCCTAGGAGGGCCAATCCGGTTCTGATTGAGATGCTGTCAATCTTCTTTATTCTCCAGTTTCCTTCAGCATTTATATGTGATCCATTACCAGGACCATGTACCTTACTAAAAGGCCAAATGTAAAATACTGTCTGCCCAGCTTTAACTGAATCATCAACTTTGCTATTAGAAAAGTTCTCTAAGAGTTACATTTTGATCTCACAAAGTTAAACTCTCAGACAATTAAATTTAGATTTCTACTTCTACAGTGCCTTTTCCAGATTTCCCTAACCACACACCATTGCTTTAAAATCATATGCACTGTCCAAAGAGGAAGGAAGGACAATCTTCAAGTCAACAATGAAATAATTGAGTACCTATTTTGTGTTTAGAATTTTGTTAGGAGTTGTGTAAAATAAAATGTTGTAGAATAAAAGCAACACAGGAGAACAGAATGTAGTTGCTGGCAGTGACCCTATGAAAGATGATCTCTGTTCTAATATTTGTATTTAACTACAAAAAACACTTATTTTATCCACCAATGCAATAGAGTCTATAGAACACTGTGAATGAAAAAATAGAAAGGTAGGGTCTTGATTAAAATTCTCTGGAAACCATATCTTAATTTATAATTACTTATTAGATAATAAAAAGCAGCTCAGAAAAAAAGAAGTCACCAGCCACGTGTGGCTGGCCACCTTCCCTTAAGAGAAAAGGCCCTGATTCCATATCTACTCACTCCAATTCCTAGGGGAAAAGCCTCAGCTTCCTCCCTGTACTCCAATGTATACTCCTGGTGACATCCCTATCCCAAGTCTCTTTGATTTGGGCACTTTGGGACAAGAGTCTTTCCTTGGGTGTCAGGAAATATTTAGAATGGCACAAAGCAGGTATGTTCACTTTTCTCTGCTATGCTATCTTAAGATATGTCTACATATAAACAAAAAGCTTTTTCTCCAACAAAGTGGGAGGAAAAGTACATTGTAGCTTCAATCTTAAGATTAAACTTTTTTCCCTTTCAAATCTAAAAGTTGTTTAGGGGTGCCCAAAAAAGAGGTACAGGCTAGTGTTAAATTTTCATGAATGCGGTTACTGGGACCTAAACATGTGCTTCTTAAAACAAGATGAAAAGAACAAGATAATAAGAATTCAAACTTATATAGTGCCTTCAGATTTGCAAAGCACTTTACTGCATTATCCTTTTTAAGGCTCACAATAATCCATGGAGTAGTTGCTATACCCATTTTATAAACAAAGAATCTTGAGACTCAGAGAAGCTATATGACTTGCCTGGGGTCATAAAGGTTGAGAGAGGGATTCAAACCTGGGGTTTCCTGACTCCAAGTTCAGTGCTCTAGCCACTGTTATGTTGGCCCCCATACTCAATCTAGTTGAAAAATATAAGACTATTAAATAAACATAATATACATAAAATACAAATAGCATAAAATGTAAAAGTAACATACATAAAATAAACATAATATAAAGATGTGAGATAAAATATGACTACATTCCAGAATATAGAGACAATGTGAATTATGCTGTGGGCCACAAGGCTTGAAAAAGACTTCATTAAAAAGGTGAGATTTGATTTAGATATTTTTAAAGCATGGATAGGTAAAAAGGAGGAATTCATTCTAAGTAGGAAATGACTTGGAAGACTAGACTGGCTAGAAGAGAGAGGAGGGGCAGAATTCCAGATTATTAAACAGTGACATTGCTTTCACCTCCACTGGCATCATCTTCAGTTTTTGAAAGGTAGTTGTTGTTCCTCCTTCATATTTGAAGAGCATTAATGACATCAATCGTGATGTCAGGATCAGGGTACAGTGTGTTCGACTCTGAACGATCAGTCCAATACAAGCTTGGAAGGCTTTATCACAGGTTAGGCACAAATAGTTTGAACATTTGGGATGGAGATGTCTCTAAATTTGTACATCTTGTCTCACATCTCCCTTGTGCTACTGAAATTCTGCTTTGCTCATGGAGCACAGTACCTTCTCTGATATGGACATGCCATACTGGGTGGTCCTGTGCCAGTCTCCCATGTGTCCCAATGGATACTAAAGAGCACTTCAACAATTATGCAATCATCATGCCTTAGAATTGGTATAAAACATAAAACTCCACCTTTCCACATATTTCAAGAATACCTTCTACCCAGGCCCTTCTAGAATGTAATCCTGAATCTATTATAATATTTCTAGGGATGGAGGGGTCACTACTGATTTATTGAGGAAGCCATTTCATTACTGGACAATTAGGAAGTACTTCCATATATTAGGTTAAAGTAAATTATCTTGTTCTGCCTGGAATCACAACTCAGTGGTTAGTAAGCACCTATCCTCCTTATATTCATTATATCCCAGTGATTCTTACACATGCCTACACGTTTGCACATGCACATGCACAGACACACACAAACTGCTAAGGTAAAAACCCTGTTTTCCAAGCTAACCTCAATGCCCCCTCGTGCCTATCTAACTCAAGCCCTATCACTCTGCCCCCAAAATGTTTCATCTCAGATCTTCCTACCCCTTCTATTGTGCTCTCTAGAATGTGCTCTCTAAAAGAAACTTCCTTTCTTCTTAAAACTCTTCCTTAATTCTTCTGTCTTTTGGTCCTCATTGAAACAAGTATCCTTCCCAAAGATACCAATTCCTTCATCATCCTTTTTAGTACAGGTTACACAATTTCCTATATCCCCCAACTCACTGATAATGGTGAGGGAATCAGAATACTCCTTGCTTTCCTTTGCAATTTCCAGATCCTCCCTCAATCACCTTTGTCTTATGCTTTTTATCTCCTGCTGAGCAAAGCATATCTGTTGAAGTAAAGCTGCAAGGGGTCAGGTCAAGTGTCTTCCATCTGCCAGAAAGGACTTCTTCTTGCACAAGAATTCTACCATTTCCTGATGCCACCTCCTAGGTGAGATCTCAGACCAAGTGAGTACTTTATGCTTTTCCATCTCCTTCTGGGTATAGTGTATCCCCCAAGAGAAAGTGTCAAGCAGTTAGGTCTGGCATCTTCTGTCTGCCCCAAAGACATGACTTCCATCTGTACCAGCACAAGGCAACCTCTACCTCCTACTTCCAGCCCAGTAGCCCAACTGGGATATGTAGAACATCCATTGAAAGTGGAACAACTGTCTTTTGACTTCAGATTTTCCACCTGCTATGAAGGAAATAGAAGAGGAAAGCTGGTGAGGAACAGATTTCTTTTTCCTGCTACATGGACTCCACTTCCATCTCTAGTAGTATCTATTTCCTGACTACTTTCAAGTTTTTGGAGGGAAGATTTATGAAGCAGAGTGTCCCATTTAACAATCTGTCCATCTCATAATTCATTTGTCTCCAGCTTGTTCTCCACCCTCTATTGGGAAGAAAAGTGGCATCCTCCATTTAATGATAAACATTCTCATACCTGGTCATGCCTTTCATATCCCAGTGATTCTAAACTCTTATAGATTACCATACAAACTAAATTCCCTATACCTCAGCACCTGATCCCTCATTCTCATCTGCCTCAATATTCTTACTCCAAAGTTTTCTCCTAATACTACTGAGCCCTTCTACAGTGTCCTTTGGAATGCCTGTTCCATAGGCAACAAATTTCCCTTAATCTTAAACCTTTTCTTCTCCCATTCCTTCCATCTACTAGACATTATTGAATCCTGGCTCCCTGCTGATGATAGAGTCTCTCTGGCTACCCTTTCCAGTACTGGCTGTACTTTCACTTATTCTCCTCAACTCACTGGCAAGGTAAGGGAGTTGAAATACAGGAACACTCCTTGCTTCTCACTGATATTCCCAGGTGCTTCTCCTTCCTCTGGCACTAATTTTTTTTATTTTGAAGTTCATTCTATTTATATCTACCACCCAATCAAAATCCTGGTAGCTATTATCTACAAATACCCAGATCATTCTCCTTCCCTCCTCAATGATTTCAATACCTGGCTCACAATTTTTCTCACCTCTTGTAAGAATTAAATTTTAATGGTTTGATGAAAATATATGAAAATTATAAACAATAGTGGTGGTTGCCAATTCAAAATATTATTGCTCAAAGGCAATATTACTTTACTAACTTTTACTTACAAAAGAGGTGGAAAGAGTAAAAGCAGAGAAAAACAAAAGGGTAGAGAAGACATTAGCCTATCTAACTAAATATTGCTCTAGTGCTTGACTCAGCCAGGACTTGTTGACCTTCAACTGGAATTAAACTCTCTCCAGAAGACAGGAAGGGAAAGCCAGCTATCCACTCACCCAAGTTCCCTTCAAGAGGCAGGTCAAGACAATGTCTTGAGCTGAAGGTGACTCCTGAGGCCAACTTTTTTCCTTGAGCCAACCTTCTTTCTTAAGCTGACTTCCTTCTTGAAGTCCAACTCCTTCTCGAAACTGACTTCTTTCTTGGAGTCAACTTTCTTTAGCCCCAGAAATTCAGGGCCTTTTATAGTGGCTTTTGGTCCCTTCCCCTTTTCACAAGGGTCAATCACAGCTTCCAAATTGCATAGCAGTGCCCATGGGACAGTTTTGTGGGAACCAATTCTCATCTTCTGGAGAGGTGAATATTCATCAAGAGAGTTCACAGATTCCTGGCTGACTGAGGTATGAATTCTCATTTCCTGGCTGATTGAGTTAAAAGGGTGGAGAGTTCCTCCACCTAGTGCTATGTAGGGTGTTCAAGCTTTTGTTGATTCAATTCAAAAGTACACAAAGGAGGGTTAGTCCCTTCTTTACAATCTAGTGAGGTACTAGGTATGGGTACTTAAGTTATTGTTAGCTTAAAGTGTTAACTCAAAATAGAGAAAGGAAATAAAGGATTCCCTTTCACAAGTGTAAACTCAGAGAGAACAAAGAACTCCCTTTTACACTCCCCAACTCTTGCCCTCATACTAGAATCTTCAACATGCACACTGACCCTAACCACTCAGTTCTTCAACTAATCCACTTCACATTATCTATTCCTTCATCTCATCTCAGTCACACACAAAAGTGGTTATACTCTTGATCTTGCCATCTCTCACATATGTACCACTTCTAAGATCAAGAATTCTGAAATTCCCATATCCTACTATAATATATTGACTTTTTACCTCTCCTTTTTCCTTACCTTATAAAATCTTACTCTTCATCCACATGGTGACCTCTAATTAATTCCCTGACCCCTTACTTCCCTCCTAGGCCATCTAGATTGCATTAAACCACTTTCTCCTCTTTTCCCCATCTTGACCCCTTGGTGAACTAATATAATTCTACTTCTCTATTTATTACATCACTGATTATGCCCAGCCAAACCTCAGCCTTGGTCACTCTCGCCATTTGCCTTCTATCCTTCTATCCTACACATGTGCTACTGAATGAAGATGGTGAAAATCACACAGCTAGGTGGCATAGTGGAGAGAGAGTGTCAGGCCTGGATTTAGGAAGACCTGATTTCAAATCTGGTCACATTTAGTAACTGTATAATCCTAGGCAAATCACTTAACCCTGTTTGTCTCAGTTTCCTCACCTATAAAATGAGTTGGAGAAGAAAATGCCAAATCACTACAGTATTTGCCAAGAAAACCTAAAATAGGGTCATGAAGAGTTGGGCATGACTAAACAACATTCTGAATAGGTTCACTACAAATTTATGTTATACAACCTTAATTGGGCCCTGCTACTAGGGAATCCTATAGTACCTCCCTCATCAACACACTATCCCACTTCCTACAATGGCTCTTCTAAACTTTTCCATTCCTCCTCAAACCTCCTACAGATTCCCCCCTGCCTCCCCCACTCTCGCTGAGAACCTTACCTCATATTTTATAGGAAAAAAATGAGACCATTTACCATAAGTTCTCTCTTCTCCCTTCTATCTCTCAGATGTCTTATGCCACTATCTCCTCCTTCATCTCTGTATCACATTACAGTCCTGCTCACTTCACTCAGTATCAGTTCATGTAAGTCTTTTCAGGCTTTTCCAAAATCATCTTGCTCATCATTTTTTGTGGCACAACAGTATTCCATTATAATAATATATCACACCTTTTTTAGTCATTTTCCAATCAACAGACAACTCCTCAACTTCTAATTCTTTGCCACCACAAAAAGAGCTGCAATAAATATTTTTGTACAAATAGGTCCTTTTTCTTTTTCTTTTTTCTTTTTTTTTTTTTGTCTCTTTAAGATACAGATATAATAGCGGTATCCCTGGATCAAAGTGTATGCACAATTTTAGTGCCCTTTGGGCATAGTTCCAAATTGTTCTCCAGGAAGGCTGGATCAAATTACAACTCCACCAAATGTTCATCAATGTCCCAATTTTCCCACATTTCCTACAACAGTTATTTCCCTCTTCTGTCATGTTGGCCAGTCTATTAGGTGTGAGGTGGTACCTCAGAATTGTTTTAATGTGCATTTCTCTAATTAAGAGTGATTTCAAGCATTTTTTCAAATAACTATCGATGGCTTTAATTTCTTCATCTGAAAACTACCTGCCTTTGATCATTTATCAATTGGAGAATATATTTTTTACAATTTTGACTTCATTCTTTATATGCAGCAGCCTTACTTCTTAACTACATTAACTCTCTACTTGTTCAAGTGATCCTTCCATTCTTTCTCCTCAAATAGATTGCTCCCTGTGTCATCCCCACTCTTTCACCTATTTTTAATCTCTCTCTCTCTCTGCCTACTGGTTCATTCACAAGAATTTATAAACAGGCCCATGTCTCCCCCAAACTGAAAAAAGTCTCACTTGACCCTTTCATCCTCAGTACCCTTCTCTCTTTTGTTCTCTTTGTTTCCCTCCAAAAAGATTGTCTACAATGGGTGCCTTACTTTTTCTCTTTCCAATCTCTTCTAAACCCTTTATAATCTAACTTCTAATCTTATAATTCCTCCAAAACTGCTCTCTACAAAGTTACTAATGATTTTAGTGGCCTCATTCATTCTCTTTGTCCTCTCTGTAGCTTTTGACACTACTAATCACTCTCTTCTCCTTAATACTCTCTTCTCTCTTTAAAAAAACAAAACAAAACAAAACAAAACCAAAAAACCACCCTTACCTTCTGTCATAGGCTCAATACTGTGTATTGGTTCCAAGACAGAAGAGCAGCAAGGGCTAGGCAATGGGAGTTAAGTGACTTGCCCAGGGTCACATACCTAGGAAGTGTCTGAGACTTAGATTTGAATCCAGGACCTCCTGTCTTTAAGTCTAGCCTTCAATCCATTGAACCATCTAGCTGTCCCCTATACTACTTTCTCTTGTTTCAGTGCTTGAATCTTTTTCTCCTCCCCATCTCCTGTCTTCATGTTAGAGAACTTCAACATACTAATAGTTTTCCCTGAAATATTCTCACTTCCTAATTCTTCAATATATTCAGCTTCCAGGATTTACTCCACTTCTCTTGAGCTTATACATGAAGATGACCACACCCTTGACATCACCACCACCCACAAGTGTTAGCTTTCCTTCCATGAACTCTGAAGTTCCCTTTTCTGATAATAATCTTTTATTATTCCAACTTTCTTTACAATTAATCACTGACACATTCCATCTTTGCCTTACAACCTCTAAGCCTGTTTTTCATCTTCATTGTCACTTAAATTCCCTACACCCTTCAATTTATTCTCAGGCCACCACCTCTGCACTGGTTGTACTTTGCTAGCTGTACTCTATGCTCTGCTACTCTCTTCCCCATCTGGACCTTTTGGTGAACCAACTCAACTGGAAACTATCTTCCACCCTTGACTTCCCTGCCTCCTTGTCCTATCACTGATCTTACTTTGTCAAGTCCTAACCCTGAATTACACCCACCATACAGTCTCTGTCATTTCTTTCTTTTTTTTTAAAACCCTTGTACTTCGGTGTATTGTCTCATAGGTGGAAGATTGGTAAGGGTGGGCAATGGGGGTCAAGTGACTTGCCCAGGGTCACACAGCTGGGAAGTGTCTGAGGTTGGGTTTGAACCTAGGACCTCCTGTCTCTAGGCCTGACCCTCACTCCACTGAGCTACCCAGCTGCCCCAGTCTCTGTCATTTCTATTCATATCTTACATAATAGTACTAGAAGAAATTACAAAACCATGATGTCTGGGGCCACAATATATTTGTACTATCTAATCTCAATTGGGTTCTTATCGTAGCAAGGCAAACATTCTATCTATCTCTCCCTAATTAATTTACTCTACCACTTTCCATAGCACTGTTCCAAACCTTTTTATATCTCCTCAAGCTTCCCATGATATCCACCCTTCCCATCCTATCAGTCAAGGACCTCACTTCATATTTCCCCACCAGAACTGAGACCATTTACCAAGACCATTCACTCTTTCCCCCTCCTTCTTATCTTTTCTTTATGTAACATC
This sequence comes from Gracilinanus agilis, assembly GCF_016433145.1. Lineage (NCBI taxonomy): Eukaryota > Metazoa > Chordata > Mammalia > Didelphimorphia > Didelphidae > Gracilinanus > Gracilinanus agilis. Next base: position 378,577,146 of record NC_058130.1, read on the forward strand.
AACTTTAATAACCTTTCCCCCAGAGAATAAAAATATTGTTACTATATCTTTTAGAAGCTTTGGAATCATGAACAGTGACAGTATAATTGACTTTCCTTGGAGTCAGTAAGTAGTGTATGAGTTTTAACTTTGATCTCTGAGAGTCTCTGAGAAGACAACAGGGTTTAACTGTTATCTTTAAAAAGAATGCATTTAACTCTCATTCTGGACAGATTGTTAATAGTGGATTGAGAGAAACAGAATAGACATTGAGAAAGAAGATGAATAAATACTCTTTCCAGAGAGAAATCTTTCAGCTCTCATATTAGGAAGTAAGAGTAGTAAGAGAATTCTTTGAGGAATCTTGAATTCTGAGGAATACCTTGAAGAGATTACAGAATTTTAGTAGTCATTCTGGAGAATTATCCAGCTGAAGAGAATCTATGAAAGGACAGAGAAAACTAAGTCATTATTTATGAGATAAATCCATTGAACTGATAGTTTTTTAAAAAATAATAGTATTTCTGAGAGACTTCGACTACAATCTTGAGACCTCAAAAGTGGGATTGTGTTCTAGCTAGAAAAAGTCAAGAATAGCAATAATGGTTAGAGGTGATGCTAGCTGTGATATTTTTCACAACTTCAAAGCATTGCAAACAATCATTTATGTCACTAAGTTATTAGTGGGTACATTGCTAGTAAATTATATACCCATTCACTTTGATGCACATTTAAATCTAAAATTAGGGGTTTTTTATTAGAAGGAGAAGAATAAGCAGTTGTTTATGAGAAAAGAGGTTTTTTTCCCATTTATTAAATAATAAATATTTAATACTTTGAGGTAAAAACTCATGGTTAATTGTTTAATTAATTAGGAAGATGGAATCTAGTAATTAATAAAGAAATATTAAAACTTATCCCTCCAGTATCTTAGAAATTAAGATGATGAGAATAAATATGGTAATTAATCAGGTAAGAGGTGGAGGCATGACCCCCTACCTAGAATACAAGTAAGAGAGGGTCAACCCCAAAATCCTCTTACACTTATATGAAAGGGCTTTCAGACTTCTCTTTCTCTCCCATATTCTAATGAGCATTTGCTCCAGTTGCCAACATTCCACTGAGCCCAAAACTAGAGAGAGTCCTACATGTGTGATTTAGAACACAATGCAATGGGACTTAGAAGTTGTCTCTTATAATTGAATACATTGGCAGTCTCTACTGCATAAGTCCCTGATGATCTGGCTTTCAATACTCAATCTGCTACTAAGTACATGGCATTGGGAAGTGACCATACTTCAATCTACTAAACTGAATAAATAAGGATGAGAGGTCCTTTCAGGTTTTCCACAAAAATATTGTGAGGCTTCTCCAGAACCACACTTCAAAAAAGCCTATTCTGTGGTGCTCAGCTTTCCTGATAGTGCATTTCCCACAGTCTTACATTGCCATGACAAGGCAAGTGATCCGAGGAGGGGAGAGAGAGGTTAGGGCAACACAGATCTAAGGGAGGCACAGCGGTTTCAAGGCTCACAGAATAACCTAATGAGTATAGCCACTTCCCCTCCACTCCCCCACCCCCACCAAGTGTTGGTTCTGGGTCAGAGCCTAGGCAATTTACCCAGTATTTATTCAGCTCAGGGAAATACAGTAGAACCTCATTTTACATGACCAGTATGTTCCAAGACCCTTCACAGAAGTTAAAGATCATGCATGAAAGAGGTTCACATTATTTAAAAAGTATTTCTTATGGGAAGATACCTAGGCACTTTACAACTTTTCTTAGGTTTATCAGTTACCAAAATCACTGCTCTTATATTTCCAGGCCATTATTAATAACTAAACCATATTGATGAAACAGAGAAACTTTACTTTTATGCAGATATGACTTGTTACAAGGGAGAATTCTGGACAAAGATTGAAGAGGAGTTCATGTTTGGTGCAAAACAACGTAATGACTCACACTAAGGCTTATCAGAGCAAGCAAGAGTGTGATTAGGCAAACTGTTATGAGACTTTTATTTTATGCCCTTTGAGAAAAAAGGCATGATCAAAAATGTTTGTTTTCCATATGTTTCTGCCTTTTTTCTATTGCCAATGACATATACCTGAATTTGTGTATGTTGACTTTGAGTAAAATGAGGTCCTACTGTACTAGCTTTTTTTTAAAGCACTTACCTTCCATCTTGGAATCAAGGCAGAAGAGCAGTAAGGGCTAGGCAACGGGGGTTAAGTGACTTCCTCAGGGTCACACAGCTAGGAAGTGTCTGAGGACAGGTTTGAACCCGGGACCTCTCATCTCTGGGTCTGGCTCTCAGTTCACTGAGCCACTTTGCTGCCCCCAGACTGGCTTTGTACTCAGTGAGATTGAGTGAAAAGAAAACTCACCGGATTTGGAGTGGGGGGGAGGGGAGCTAATTGAACAAAGGGTCTTGGCTCAGGTCACTTACACTGAAATAAATTTGGGCAAGTCACTAGACCTGTCCTGGTGTCAGTGTCTTTTTATCTGAAGCTGATCTAGAAGGCCCCTACAAATGGTAACCCCAGTTATTCCTATACTTCACATGAGACTGAATTTGGCTAGACTACGAGGTCCAAGTTCATTTAATTTGTACTTTCATCTAGCCTACATCTTTCCATCATTTCCACAAGAACGGCATAAGATATTTAAAGGTTGTTTACCCACATTTGTGGAAAACTAAACACTAGTATATTTGGAGATTTCCCAGAGTAAACTTTGGGTGGGGGCAGAAAAGGTGGAGAGAGAGAGAGAGAGAAAGAGAGAGAGAGGAGAAAATAAACTTTTAAGGGATCTACACTTAAAGTCTGCGTGAGCCCAAAGCTGTGGAAGAAGGGGTGGAGAAACAATTATGGTTGTATGTGATAACTATTTCAAGTACTTAAAATGGTATCATATCAAAGAGGAATTAAGCTTGTACCATTTAACTCCAAAGGGCAAAACCAGGGACAAATTGAAGTCTAATATATCTAGAAGTAGAATGTGATGTTTTGGGAGATCATGGGTTCCCCTTCATTAGAGGGAGGTCTTTAAGCAATAGCTAGATGATGCCTTGTCAGGCATGTCATAATGGAGAATTCTTATCCAGGTACAGGTTGAACCAGATGGCTTCTAAGATCCTTTCCAATGCTAATTTATGTGATTCTATAAAAATAAGCTTTACTTCTCTTACTTTTTTTTTTTCTATTTCTGGCCATAGGTATCTCTGACTCTCTGTCTCTCTGTCTCTGTCTCATTCCTACCTCCTTTCTTTTCTCTTTAATGAATAAGGTCATTGTTATTGATCCATCCCACTTCACACTTTCTTATATCATAGGAAATGGTGTAAGGTTAAGTAGATTATTTTTTAAATTCTATATAAAACTTAACTATTGTCTTAAAAAAACAACTTTTTTAAACTTCAAAAATACTTATTATTACATTTGATATATACACATATATGTGTATGTATGAATAAGGATATATATGTATACACACCCCTTATCCATACATATATATGACTGTAGGCAATATATTATAATATAAATATAATAAAATGAACTGAAAAGAAGAAATTCATATTGATAATATATCTTAATTCTGGAGAAAAAAATTATTTCTACTTCCCACTCTTCTCCCTTTTCCCTTCATTTGTGATTGGGTCAGTGGACAGATCACTAACTTGGAGTTAAGGCATCTGAGTTTGAATTCCATCTCTCATTTATTCATCTGTATGACACTGAACTAATCATTTAACCTCTCTGGGGACCTCAGTTTCTTCAGCTGTAAAATGAGTGAGCTGGAACAGATAACCTCTAAGTCCTTCCTTCTCTAGGTTGTATGATTCTGGGAGGCTATCCCCTTTGTTCTGTCCCTTGGTTCCTATCAATAGTTCATCTTCAAATAATAAGAAATAACTCTCCAATTCCTTTCTAAGTCATAGTCCTCAACCCTTTTTCCATGATTAGGCTCTCCTCTAAATCCTACTCATTCTGGCTCTCATCAGGTAAGCCAACTACAGGTCAAAATTTACCTTACTTTCATCATGATCCCCAAACTCCAAATAATACTCATTTGCCATCATATATATGTAAGTTCCCTGACCCTGGCACTTCTTTCTATACTTTGCTACTTACCACACACAGTTGACAAAAAGTACATTTCCCCTAAGGTGTTGATTTACAATGGAAATGAATATTCATAGAAACAATAATGCTAAGGTTCGGGTACTCAAAAGAATTTGTAAAAATTCTGCCTAGTTATCATTCTAGGACTGTGTTGACAAACCTATGGCACATGTACCAGAGCATGCCCGAGGGGGCTGCTCCATTCCAACCCTTTCCATGTCTACCTGAGGACATTTCTCTTATCACCCATCCCTCTGCCCAGCAACCTAGTAAGAGTGCTTCCTCCCTCCCCTCTCTGGGGTGAGGCAGGGGGTTCACATGCAGCATGATGGTTGCAGTTTGGGCACTCCATCTCTAAGAGGTTCGCCACCACTGCTCTAGGGGATTCTAATTCATCTTAATCAATCTAAATTAGTTAAGGTTTCTCCTAGGCCAGTGAGGGGCAAACTTTTTAAAGAGGGGGCCAAAGGAAAGGAAATGCTCATCTGTCAGTCTGTTTGTAAGGCAACTCTTTCGAAGTTTCATTGTATTGTATACTACTCATTGTTTTCGTCAGATTAGGAATAATGTCAAGAGAGGATAGAATATTTCAGGGGGCTGCATCTGGCCCTCAGGCTGTAGTTTGCCCATCACTGCCCTAGGCTAATATGTCTACTCTGAGCTTTCAGAACTTCTTGTTCCTGTCTGTCCACAGAAGAAGATGTGACATCTTTCTTCCCCCAAAAAACCCCTATCCCCTCCACCAAATTGGGATTGGCTCTGTCAGTAAGCCACACTGGACAAAGTTCATTCAATTAACAAGAATTTATTAAGTGACTACTATGTAGCCAGGTGAATAGTGGCTAGAATCAAGACAACTTGGAGTCAAGACAACTTGAGTTCAGGGCAGCTAGGTGGCTCAGTGAAAGGAGAGCCTGGCTTGGAGATGGAAGATCCTGGGTTCAAGTGTGACCTCACACACTTCCTAACTATGTGACCCTGGGTAAGTCACTTAACCCCAATTGCCTAGCCCTTGCCACTCTTTTGTCTTAGAACCAATACACAGTACTGATTCTAACATGGAAGGTTTTGTTTTTGTTTTTAAATATTAAATATAGAGAAGCTTTTTTCCTAAAATGCTCTGGAAGAAGAAGGATGAGAATTTATTTTCTGAGATTGCTTCCTGTTGCTTTAATATTCATGTCTTTCTCAGTTAAGTGCCACTGTTTCAATGGTCTTCCATGTCTGGGTTTATCAGGCTCTGGTTATCACGGAAGTTCTGAGTTTTTCAAATCTAGTAAGAGTAAAACCAAGCCAAGGAGATAAGAAATCATTGGTAACTCTTATAAGCCTGAAAGGGGTACAGACTTTGCTACAATGGTTATCTGTGTCTAAGTCTTATTCTTCCTTTAGAAGAGAAGGTCCCTAATTGCACCCTCCTCCCCCCAGTATTCATTTAAAGAAGGCATCTCTACAAAGTCACTCTCTTTGATGAAGGAATTGAAGGTTTCAGTGTAACAGTCTTGGTTTCTTCACAGGAAAATTGCTTGTTAGTATCTGTTTCTGTTAGTATGCCTGTGCTATCAATCAATATATATTTCTTAAGCTCCTACTATGTGCCAGGCACTGTGCTCAGGTCATTAGTCACCATGATCCTGTGGCCCTGCTTGCCAGGTCACTCGAAGCTTCCATGCTTTTTTGCTTTGGCTCTCCTCTAGAATTACTGCTTGCTCAAATGCTGTTCCTGGTCTCTATGCAGTTCCCTGAGTGGTCCCACCCTACAGAGTCTATATTCTAAAAAATCAAATGGGCAGGATATAATGGTTAGGATGGTGTGCTTTCTTTTGTCAACTTTGTTTATGTCAGTCCCAAACTGACCTTTTCTTAGACTGAACAATAAACTAGATAGAAGATATAATCAAATCTTAAATACCTTTTTGTCTTAGAAGTTTCTCACATTGTATCTAGGCCTCTCCCAGGTAGTCCAGCCTGGACTCCTCCTTCCCTTGTGTCCATTATAAAGGCAATCAATTGAATCTTCCCTTCCTATATTCCCCAAAAGTGTGTACAAGATCTCAAGTTCTTCAACTCATTGGAAAAATCTCCTTTCAAGATGCTTTTTCCTGGAGACATTGTTCCCAGAGTCCCAGAGCTTTGTTTCTGTGTAGTATCTAGGACTTGACTCTGTAAAGTGGCCAATCTGAGTATTATCTTCCTTGTCCTGATTAAAGAATAGTTCTTCCTAATTACTTTAGTGGTTCTGTGTTTTTAAAGGCTGACACTTTTAAAAGAGAAGAAAAGATCCAAAGTGTTGCCTCTCCTAGATATTAAACAAATCTGGAAATACCCTATTTTGTATTATTTATGAAGCAAGTCAAGTCATACATATAGAATAATAGGAACAATCTGGTATAATGTAAATGACTAGATCTCTGCCTTAGTTTCTGGCTGTAAATGACTAGATCTCTGCCTCAGTTTCTGGCCAGAAAAACAAATGAATGAAAGATTGAAAAGGCACTTATTAAGCACTTACAATATACAGATCACTAAGCTATAAATAGAAAAAGTTCTTAAGGAGCTCTTATTCTTATTATGAGGGAAACAACAGATAGAAGAGGTTTCAACTGCAAACAGCTGGTTGAAAAGAAGATGGACCAATCCATTAATGCTTAAGAAGCAGTGCTAATGCATTCTTTAATGCCTTTTGGATTAACAAAACTATTTCCATATCCAAGGTTGAAGAATTTAATAGTTCCAAGGACTTTGGTGGTAAGAATACGATTTTTCTGGTCTTCAGGATCTAAAACTGCTGAGGGAGTGAGGATACAATGCCTATGGAGGCAGTCTTCTTAAGGGATGCTTCTGTGGACAGTGGATACAGTGACCAAATTGTAAACATGGCCAGTAGAATGGGGAAGGGGGTCAGGTGGCTAGTATTCTGGGGGTTCTTGGCCTCAGGATTCTGTGTTTTTCTTCACTGAGGTCTATGTCCAAAATGGTTGTCATGGAAGAAAAAAAAAGTGGTTACCTCTTGCCTCTTCCCCAGAAGTTCTTGCTGCTTCACTGGGAAAGAGAAAAGGTTACATTATCTGATGTATTCTCAGACTCCAATCATTCATTCCGTGTTTTACTGGAAAATTTGTAGCTACCAACAAAGTCTCTTCTCTAGGAGCACAGCCAGCTTACCTTTTTTTTTTTTTTAAATTATTTATTAATATTCATTTTTAACATGGTTACATGATTTAAGCTCCTACTTTCCCCTTCACCCCCCGCTGTCCCCCCACCCATGCCGACGCACATTTCCACTGGTTTTAACATGTGTCCTTGTTCAAGACCTATTTCCAAATTGTTGATATTTGCATTGGTGTGGTAGTTTGAGTCCACATCCCCAATCATGTCCTCCTCAGCCCATGCGTTCAAGCATTTGTTTTTCTTATATGTTTCCTCTCCTGTAGTTCTTCCTCTGAATGTGGGTAGCGTTCTTTACAATAAATCCCTCAAAGCTGTCCCGTGTCATTGCTTTCTACTGGTACAGAAGTCCATTGTATTCAAATTTTACCATAGTATATCAGTCTCTGTGTACAATGTTCTTCTGGCTCTGCTCCTATCGCTCTGCATCAGTTCCTGGAGGTCTTTCCAGTTCACAGGGAATTCCTCCAGTTTATTATTCCTTTGAGCGCAATAGTATTCCATCACCAGCATATCCCACAGTTTGTTCAGCCATTCCCCAATTGAAGGACATACCCTCCTTTTCCAGTTCTTTGCCACCACAAAAAGCGCAGCTATAAATATTTTCTTACAGGTCTGTTTATCTATGATCTCTTTGGGGTACAAACCCAACAATGGTATGGCTGGATCAAAGGGATTCTTTTATAGCCCTTTGAGCATATTTCCAAATTGCCAGTCAGAATGGTTGGATCAGTTCACAACTCCACCAGCAATGCATTAATGTCCCAATTTTGCCACATCCCCTCCAGCATTCATTACTCTCCCCTTCTTTCATTATAGCCAATCTGCTAGGTGTGAGGTGGTACCTCAGAGTTGTTTTGATTTGCATTTCTCTGATTATTAGAGATTTAGAACACTTTCTCATGTGCTTTTTGATACTTTTGATTTCTTTACCTGAAAATTGCCTATTCATGTCTCTTGCCCATTTATCAATTGGGAAATGGCTTCATTTTTTTATACAATTGATTTAACTCCTTGTATATTTGAGTAATTAGAGTCGCCAGCTTACCTTTTGGCAAATTCAAAGAGTAATTTAAAATTCACAAGAAGCTGCAGAATCCAAAGAGGGAGAGATTTTTTGTGAGGGGAAAGAAGAAAAGCACTAGGTTTTTTTAGCAAAAGGGGAAAAAAAACTTAATTATAAAAGAGAAGACACACACATAGTATAACCCACAAATGTAGCACTGCTGTGGAAGCACATTCCAGTAAAATCTTAAAAGATTACTTTAATAATAAACCATGCATTCTTCAGCAAGCCATCCTAGGATTAACCACCCCCTTCCCTCTGCTGGAAGCAGTGTTTTCAGGCCAGGATTGTAGAGGGGGTAGTGTCATGCAAGGACTATACTTTTCAAAGTTTGCACTTAATCTTGACCACCTTCTTTTTCCAAACCTGAATTTCAATGTGGTAAGAAAAGACTGTGGTTTAGATAGAGTTAACATCTGGAAAGGCAACCCCAGAACAAGCAGTGGTGAGATTTTCCAGATGTGAGGAAGATAATTTTAGACCTGCTGAAAAGTGATTTGCCTATTGTGGCAATAGGCAATATTGCACCAAACCAAAAAAAGAGTTAATTTTTTTCCCCCAAAACATGGGCAGGACACTGCATCTCTGCCAAAAGTAATATCAGAGCACTATAGATATAAAAAGATATTCTGAGCTAGATTCCTCCTTGGCCAACTCCTTATATTTCAGTTTTAAAATGCTAAAAAATTCATTTTACATTGTTCAGGTGGGCCAACTGCACAGATGAAGGAATTTTTAATAAAAATCTCTTGATAGCATAGCTTGTTAGAGATTAAGCATGCTGTAATAAAAAAGAGTCATAGGTTTAGTGCCAAAAAAATCTGAACTCAACCCCTTATTACCTTATGTCCTTGAATGAGTCATTTTCATTCTTTCAGCCTCAATTTCCTCATTTGTAAAATGAAAGTTAAGAATATCATGATCACTTCCTAGTTGTATGGGCAAATCACTTAAGCCTGGCCCTTCCCTCTCTTCTGCCACAAAACAGATACTTAGTCTCAATCCTAAGACAGAAGATGGGGATAAAAAAAAAAAATAGATGATTTCTGAAGTCCCTTCCCTCCAGCCATGAATCTTATGGTCCTAAATTATTAAATTCTTCAGGGATTTCTTGCCAGGTCCTTTGTAATCTCTTTGCTAACTTTTTGAAGGAATAGTATTTTAATAAAAAAGTAAAGATGTTGGGTTATTTCTGAGTTTCAAGAAAACATTTCAAATTCAAAGAGCTTCCAGTTATACTATTCTATCTTTTCTGAAATAAAATTATCTTTCCCTTGTTATTTAGAAAAAGTCTTAAAAATGAGTAATAAGTAGTATAAAGTGCTGAACTTTGGATGAGGAGAAACTTAAATTTGGATACCACTTCCACCATGGACAGAGGACTCTTCCCAGAGATTTAGTTTTCTCATTAGTCTTCATTAGATAATATTCTTATCAGATAATATCAATGTCATAATAATATTTGGAGAATTTATTTCACAGGATCATTGTAAGTAGGAAATAAGAAAATATATGCATAAAGCAGCTTACGTAAGCCTAAGTAAACCTTAAGACATTTTTTATAAACGTGTGATTATATATGTGTGTTTGTGTATGCCACACCTACCATCACTAATAATACTACCACTGAAAATATAAAGAATATTTAATAATGCATCCTGAAAGATAACATAATTAAAAAGTCTGCATGTATATTTTAACACTTAATATGGCTGCCTAATCTGAAGTCATTAATAGCAAGTTTGATATTACAAGTGGAAACACTTCTACATTTCTTGCCTTATTTTTGCCTTTTCTCCCCCTCCCCCAAGTGAAAGTTGGGGCCAGCACCAGCAGGTGTAAGGTAAATTACCCACCCAGCTGTGGTCCTCCACCTCATTCCTGACCCTCCCTTCAATGGCTGCACCCTTGCTATTCCAAGCCTGACCTACTTCAGAGAAGAGATTGCCAGTCACACTGAGCTACCCCAAATTACAAAGTGGTTTTATAGTCAGGACTAAGCTGAGACCACAAAACACATATTGCATGTGACTTGAGCCAAAACTGACCCTCCCCCCTTCTCCCCAGTCTTTCTGCAGAGGTGAAATGCACATCTACCGTCCACTAAATTATTTGGTCAATAAAACAAACCAATTCTCTCCTCTTGGCATGATTTCAAATTATCTGATTTACCAAATACTGTCTGAGACTTGGCTTTAATAAAAAACAGAAAGAACAAAGGGAGAAAGGGGAATCTAAAGATATGTTTCTCGTATGGAAAGGCTCTTCGGATAATGATGATCATTTTAAGTAAGTAGTGTCATATTGACATAATTTTATATTGCTTATATAGTAGTCACATTCCAGAGCATAAACTTTAAACACTTTGGGGGGGGGGAGAGGGGAGAAGAGTATAAGGCCTTATAAACAAGATGTATCATTGAATAAAATAATTGGAAAGATTGCACGAAACATTTGAAAATACTATGCAAAGTGACTTGATTTATTCTTCCATACAATTCTAATGATGTGGTTGGTGTATTGCTTTCATATATTATATTTGGATAGAGTACCAGGCTTGGAATCATCTTCCCAAGTTCAAATCTGGCCTCAGACATTTACCAGGTGTGCCATCCTAGGCAAATCAATAAACCCCATTTGCCTCAGTTCCTCATCTATAAAATGAGCTGGAGAAGGTCATGAAGAGTTGGACACCATGGAAAAAAGACAGAATAACAACAAAATAGTAACTTCTATACCAATTTCCCTAAAGTAGAACCATTTTTTCATTCCTGGTATATAACTCCATCTTGGTCATAAGTAATATCTTTTTTTAGCTATATTGCTGTAATCCTTTCTCTAGGATTATTTTCCATAGAGGATTACTCGGCTTCAAAAATCTCAAACACAACCCGGCCTCAGCCACTTCCCAGCTGTGTGACCCTGGGCAAGTCACTTGACCCCCATTGCCCACCCTTACTAATCTTCCACCTATGAGACAATACACCGAAGTACAAGGGTTTAAAAAAAAAAATCTCAAACAAACAACTTCTGTGTGTACTGCAATAGGAAGGATCCGAAGAACTGTTTAAAGAATTGATGCCCCCCCACCCCCATCCATTCGCCAATATTTCATCAAGTGAACAGGAGGACTCATCAGGAGTTTCCCTTGATTTCCTTTAATACATGTAATTTTATATTATACACACATACATACAAACACATAAATTAAACACATTAAAGCTCGACAAATCACCGAATCACTGTTGATACAATGCACATATTATGTTTAGGCTATCAATAAGAGGGAAAATTGTTTGTAAGGATATATGGAGAGGAGGGATGTTTTTGTTATGCCTGAATATATATTATTTTGTGCTTGTGCAAACCACATATATAGAATGGATTCTGTATAAACACATCTGCATAGATAATATTACAAATTCACCAAAATCCTTAATGAGCTCCTTAAGCTCATCTTCTTCGGAAAACGAGATAGAGTCTCTTTCAAAGGGGTAGAGCTTTTTCAAAGGCTTTGATTGTTTCCAATAGGTGCGAAATCCCACTTCCACTAGCTTGGAACCTCAGGATTCAAGAGAGTCTTTTGTTGGATCACCCGGCCCAAGGTGGAGCTGTTGGTGCCACATAGCCCCGAGCTGCAAGGAAGGGATAAAATTTGTGATTGATATTGTCAGCTTTCCTCCACTCCCTACCCCAATCTGAAATATTGCTCTGGGGCCTTTTTACATCAAGCTCCAAATAAAAATCTCACTCTACCAAAAGCTATTCTGCTGGGATTTCCCCTGCCCCCAGCTGAGTCCCAGCGCCGCAGGGAAGGAGATCCTCTGGTGGCTTAGGCTGGAGTTAATAAACAGTTAAGTTTGGAAGACTCAGCAGACACGTTGAGGGGGAGTAACCAAGCTGGAGGAGCAAAAACATCACAGCGCATTCCTGGGGAGTCCTCAGCTGCCAGCATCTGATTAGAACCATATCTCTCCCTGTGAGTGGCTAGCTCCGCTCGGGAGTCTAGCGTACAACTGAGTATTTAACCGGCCCGCGGGGTCGCCTAGTCTGCCCGGCGGAGGGTTTGGGGGTCAGGGAGAAAAGAAATCATGCTCGGAGCCGAAAGGAGCTAGTTTGTGAGTAGTTTTTCCTCTTTTTCCTCGTTTTCCCTCTTACCCTTTCTCTCCGCTTTCACTTCTTGGAGGTCCAGAGCTGGGCTTGGGCTCCTTTTTTTCCGGCCCACTTGGGAGCGCAGGCTATGGACAAGCGAGCAGAGAGCAAGAAGACAGACGACGTGCGGTGGGAGCAGGCGGTCCTGTAGCCTGGCATTGAGACAAGGCTGGTGGTGAATGAACTTACCTTCGGAGCTCGGGCTTAAACTAGGCTGTGCCGAGAGGGAGGGAAGGAAGGAAACTGACACCGAATCCCTGCCTGCCTTTTCCAGGGTAGAGGAAGGCGGAGGTCGGCAGCTTTTAGAAAGCCACTGTTTGTTGGTGGTGGTTTTTCCTCCCTTCCGATAGATGACTGACTAATTAGCTCCCTGAAGTGTTTGTTTTTGCTAGTCCCCTAACAAAAAGAGAGGACCTGGTTTGTGCTGCTCTGGGGCTGCCTCGCTTGGAGTGACAAGTGCGAGGTCTGAACATTCTTGAACTTTGTCTCGCTTTCTCATGCTGCGGCTGTTCCTAAGACAATAGCTGCCTAAGGTACTGGACTGACTTGTTGGAAGGCTTGAAGCAGCCTCGCTGCCGCTGCCGCTGCCGCCGCCGCCGCCACCGTCTCCTCCTCCAGGAGGGATGGCGCTGAGGCTGGTGGGCTTTCTGGGCTGCAAAGGGCAAGTGGAGGGAGGACGGGAAATGGAACAGGGTAAAAAACTATAAACGTAGCGGTTTTCACTGTTCCTTGGCGTTAGATGTCTGTTTTTTTAACAGCCCCACAGGCTATCTCGTGCTTTCTGCCTTCGATTTAGGGTCCAGAACTTTGCTGAGATTATTATTTTTTAATGACTGAACCCCCCAGCTGGAGGGAGGGAATTCTGGCAACCCTTCTAAATTAAAGTGAGGTCCAGAAACTAGCCTCTCTACCCCAATGAATAACTTTAATATGGCAGAAGGATAAGGCAAAGAGTCACTGGGTGGAGAAAGGGGCTTAATTATAAATTTTAAAATATCAATATTGCCTGATGGGGCTTCTTGGCCCCTGCTACTGTGGGGGAAGGGAACAACCAAGAATAGCCTGGACAGAACCTGAAAAATGCTGGAGAAAAAAACATCCCCAAGTATCAGATTAACTGTTTTAAGAAGCTTTTCTTAGACTAAATGACACATAGTATGCTTTTCTTATAGTTTCTCCAACATAAGCTTTCTTGCCCACATTGGAAAGAACATGTGCCAGGTTGGGGTTTTTTTCCCCCCCTTCCTCTTTTAAAATGGAGAGTCAGGGAGGGGAACATATAGAAACCACCAGACAGATTGCTGACACTTGGGATCTAAGACAAGCATCTTACAACAGAAGCCTTGTCCTGACTCCACATTTTTTTGTTCTGGGCTCTGTCACTATTTCTGAAATGGGTTTCAAAAACAATGAGATAAGATTTTATGGAGCTTGAAAATACAGGAGATCTTTGCAGCTTCTTCCTTAAATCCTTTTTGGAAAAGGACAAGGGAGAGGGAATTTGGGGAAAAATAGCATCGACACTCAAGATTAATAAAACAAAACAGGCTAGTCAATCCTCTTCTAAGCAGGCAGGATGAAAAGATTACAATGCAGTTTAATAACATCCCTTTTATGATAGATACTCTTTGTTGATACCCCCTATTAATTCCCCCCCCCCAAAAAAAAAATTCAAGGCTCTTTATCCCAAGTTATATTTGACATCTTTTTCTGAAGTTGTAGATAATTTTTCCAAACCTCTCATTAATCACCTTAATTTCAAGTATGTGTGAGGGGTATGTGTGCATGTGCAGATTAAGTATGTAACCCCACAGCCCCATCTACTCTATAACACCTCATATCTTACAGATATGGGAAGGGGGAAGTGTTACAATGCAAGTTAAATGACTTGTTTAAAATTAAAAGACTTTGATGTTCTAAAATGATTGCTGGACTCAAAACCTATTTTAAGATTTTAAAAAAATCTAAACTTCTCTGTGGTTGCATTCTTCCATCTCCTTTATGAATTTTTGGCTCTGTCCTTTACCTGTATGACCTTGGCTGACTCACTGACTCTTGGACTCCATTTTCCTGGTATATATAATGAGGGAATTGGTCTAGATAACTTACAAATCTATGATTCAGTGACTTGTATCATTCCATTCCTTCACATGCTAGGTGGCTTTTAGGACAATTCCTTGGTCTGAAAGGGATGCTGGTGATTTCTGGGTCTTGCTGACTGGCTAGCTGGCAATGTTATTTATTGGGCTACTAAGTCATTCCTCCCTGTTTATTACCTAGAGATCAAGAGAAGGCAGGAAAACATGTGCTTAGTAGTTTGGAATCTGGCTAGCAATATGTTTTGGTGAGATATGGGCCTCTTCACAAGGCAGTAACTTTTTTATTCCTGTCACTTGATGTTGGTAAACAAATTTAGCACTACTAAACTGCCTGCCCTTCATGGGTTTGGCTTGTGGCTATAATCTCCTCTACTCTAAATCTCAGTCTTTCAGACTTTCCTTATTGTGTTCCTGTTTTGTGGCAAAGCTAAAAAAGTTAAACTATTCAACCATTTGGAGGGAAAAACTCATTTCTGGGACAGTGGTTGGACATTGCCCTTCTGGTCTTTAGAACAAAGATAACCATCTGGAGAGACTTGGAAAACTGAGCTGGTTACTGCAGAAACATGTAGTTTATCCTTCTAAGTAAGCATAAGCAGAATGGCTATATGAAACACCTGAGTTACAGAATGTAGTATTTTAAAGTGCTCTTTAGCTCTGCAGTATGAAATCAAATATTGAACTGATGCCATTGCAATTCCAGAGATGGCAAGAAAGTGTCAATGAGAAACCTAAATTAGCCATGATGGGAGGACTTAGTATACTTTGGATAAATTTGTTGTTTTGTTTTTTTTTTAATTAGTGGATCTATACCCCAAAATAAAACTAATGGATGCATTTAAAACCTGAGAAGTCAATCTGCGTGGCTTGGGGAGGAGATGCCTTTTTGATTCCAAGGTGGCAGAATGGCCATTGGGATTATAGAATCCTAGATTTTTTAGAATTTTTTAGAATTGGAAGAAATTTTAGAATGCTAGATTGAGAGTGGAAGGATGTATGTTCAAATCAAAGCTCAGCCACATACTACCTTTTGTGATTTTATGGAAATTACTATCTTAGTGGGTCTGTTTTCTTTATAAAACAAGGGAATTAGGGATTGGATTAGATGACCCCTACAGGCCGAAGAGTCCCTTCCAGCTCTATTTCTATGATTCTATGAACCCCCTTTTTTAAATATAAGAAGCTAGGATCTAGAGAGGATGACTCGTTCAAAAGCAGGCACCTAGACTATGTGGCAGAGCTGAGAACTGAACCAATGTCATCTAACTCTGAATTCATTACTTTTTCAAATACATCATGCAGTCTCCTGCATCTTAATGGACAAATCTTTTTTTTTTTTTTTAACCCTTGTACTTTGTATTGTACTTGTACTTGTGTATTGTCAAATAGGTGGAAGAGTGGTAAGGGTGGGCAATGGGGGTCAAGTGACCTGCCCAGGGTCACACAGCTGGGAAGTGGCTGAGGCCAGGTTTGAACCTAGGACCTCCTGTCTCTGGGCCTGACTCTCACTCCACTGAGCTACCCAGCTGCCCCCCATTGGACACATCTTAATGAAGTAATAATCACAAGTTAGTGCCTGGGAAATAGGAAAGGGAGTATAATAAAAACAAACTCACTAGAATATGAATGGAGTAGGAAACCAGCACACACACACACAGACACACACACACACCCTACTATGCAAGCAAATAAAAGGCATTCTTGGCAGAATATTCATTTTATTGAGGCTTCATGATTAGGCATCACATATTAAGGAATAATGACAAGCATTCAAACATTCCAAAATAAACTAGGCAAGCAAATTTGTCCTTCCCCAGACAAATTTCTCTCTGCTTGTGGTTCAAAGGACTCTCCATCGTCTAAATGGCCTTTTCTACATGCATTTTGGTAAGCTACTCTTCTCCCCTACACCACACCTACATAACTGCATACAGGGGAGGGGAAAAAGCCTTTCTCCAAAAACCTGCATTGGATGGAAAGAATAAGGAAAGGGAGGGGGACCACCCATATTAATTGGAATGACTAGGCTAGCCATCTGTGAAGTTGCGGGTTGCCTACACAGCAGGGCACATAGCCAAAGATAGCTCCTTTTCATGCATCCCTTTCTGAGCCTTGAAGGAAGCCCGTGACTCCAGAGTCAGAGGGAGTCCGAACAAATCACTTCCTGACCTAAAATGAGAGTGACATTTTTGGCAAGGAGAACTAGAATCTCCCTTCCCTTGTCCAACTTCCCCCCGTCTTTTCCCCCACATCTCCTTTGTTTTATTACTTTTCATGATATTATTCCTTTCTAATAGAAAACCTTTTAACAAATGAGATGGAAAAGATCACCAAGAGACTTCTGGGTCCAAAATTAGAGCTGGCATGGCAGAGAAAGGGCCTTAGGGCTAAGCTCCACTCCCATAATTTGTACAAAGTACTTAATGACTTAAATGTACCTTTATGATTCGCTTTAAAGATACTAGTGCTTAGGGTGAGCAGCTGCGGTATGTGCTTGCATTTTGGAGTTAGGCAACAAGTTAAAGTATATAGAAGACATAAGGAAGCAAAAATCGACAAGAATGAGGGCTGAGCCAAGAGTAACCCCTGGGAGAAGGTGGGAGAGTAACTTCCCAGAAAGTTATGTAGGAGAGATTTTCAAGTTCAGGGAATCTTAGTGATGTGTCCTTAAGAGGCCCCCTCTCATTGGTTAAAACTATTGCATCACACTCAAGCTGGTGAAACTGGATGTGTCACTCTGAAGTAGACGTGTTGCCTCTGTGTTGCTACATGTGATGGCTGAATTGTCCCAAAGCATACAACTAAACACAACCTTGATGCTTTGTCATGTTTCCAACACTGAAATATTTCTCACCTTGCTTCTTTTCCTCTGTGGATCAGCTGTAGAACTTAACTCCTTAACTCCCTTTTAGGGAGAGGACAGCCTAAAAAAAAAAGGGAGCGAATCTTGGTAGGAAAAATGCCAAAAGGTGTGATAGCCCTATATGGGATGAGAACCAAATTGGATGAATTTAGATCATTAAAAAATGATAAGGCAACAAAAAGGGCATTTAAGTGCTAGCTATTTTAACTTATAACCTAAAATAAGACTAACAAACCATAGATTCAGTCAATGACTTTTATCTCCTTTCCCCTTCCCCCTCTCCCTCCACTTCTCCATGATGGCATATCCCTAGCTCTAGGGAAAATGTGTATTACTCATTTCTTAGTATTAGAGGTGCCAGTGCACTATTTCCCCCTTAGGAAGTTTGAAGGTTTTTTTTTTATACAATGTTTTAAGTGGATGAGGTTTTTAGCCTTTTAAAAGGAACAAAAAAAGAAGGTATAAACTAGATCTATGATATCAATTGGCACAGGGAAGTCCATATTATCTGTTCTGCAATTTTTAGTCTTAAAGAGTTGCCTGGGGCACTGTTAAATCCCATAATTTGCCCAGGGTCCCACAGCTAGTTTGTGTCAGGAGTGGTACTGGAATTTAAGTCTTTCTGATCTAGCACTTGGTACACTCATTATCTCTCTCTCAAAAGTTACTGATTTTCCTATGCAGAGACAAAGCTCTTTAAAGATTGAATAACACAGTATTCTTCTCATTTTATAGAAGGGGAAACAAGCCTTAGTTGCATATAACTAGCAAATTTCATACTTCCTGGCCAAGTGCTAATGATCAGGACTTGGGTTAGGGAAGTCATTTATACATATTGAAACCCTGGGAAAAGCACAGATTTTGGATTCAGAGAAATGGGATTCAAATCCTAGCTCTGCCTCTTATTACCTGTTTGACCTACAACAAGTTGTTTAACCCCGTAAGGCTTAACTTCTTCTCACCTATAAAATTAAGTGAGGGGTTGGACAAGATGACCTCTAAATTCCCTCCCAGCTTTAAATCTTAAGATCTATGACCTCAAGTAGAATAGATAACTAAATCATGGTTTCCAATCTACTTTCAAATATGCTTTAGGGGGATAGAAGAGGGTGGAGTTTTTTCTTTTTTGCTTAAAAAAAAAACAACACTTTGTAGTATTATAATAGTCAAAGAATTGAGTTGTGAGGCTAACATTGCTTTCTCCTGCCACTGGCTAGTTTGTGTGTCCTGGGGTAAGCCATTTTGTTCATCCTGTGTCATCAACAAAACTGATAATACTCCTTGTACCTCACTGGGAGACGTGAAAGAAATTTTATGAAGTTATAATACGAATCATAAAGGTAAGTTTTGTTTTGTTTTGTGACTTCTGATTTTTCATATCAATAGAGATAATTACCTAGCAATGGTATTCGGTGTTAAAGAATGGCACATTAGGAAATCTGGACAAGTTGGACTTTTTTAGAGAATAATTAGCCAATCTACATTTTTTATCATGTGCCAGGCACTGTACTAAGGACTGGGAATGCAAGTTGGTCTAACTATTCTATGGAAAGTAGAGGAATATTTCAACCATTTCCAAATCTAAACAAAACAGGTTTCTACAAGAGAATAAAAAAAACAAAAAACAAAAAACACAGCAGCATGCCTGGCATTCCCAATAGACTTTGCATTATTCCCCCCTCACAGAAGCAGCGCATGTTCAAGTCAAAATGGAAAATGTGTCAATTTCATGTTCTATCAATTTTTGTCAATGTTGGAATGGCAGACAAGGCAATTCAGAGTACAGACTGGTTACCTTTCCTGGAATATTTGCTATTCAGTTCAACCAATTCTTCTTAAGTACTTTGTTCAGAGCATTATTCTAGGTTACTAGAGATACACAGTGTAGAAATACAGAAATACAAAGTGTAGAAATCTCATGATCCCTGCCTGCTTGGCACTTACAATCTAGAATTTAATTATTAAGTCAGCTATTTTGTAGGATATTCCCGTTATGAAGTTCATTTTTCTTGTGTGTGGTGCAACCATTTCTTCTGAGTAGTATACTAAAGTGAATTTCTTAGTATTATATAGAGTGATCTGAGTGATCTGAGAACATTGATAACCCTCCCTGTCCCTCCAAAAAATTAAAAACTCAACCCCACCTCAAATTCTTGAACCTCTTTTCACCAAACTTAAAAAGGGAGATAAACCATTCAGACTTAACACTAGACTGTAAACCCCACTGAAGGCAAGTATGTCTTAATCTTTTCCTTTCCCCCAGGATTCAGCACTAGGCTTTGTGGAAATAATAGTTATCAATAATTTTCATGGCTGAATATTAATGACTACAATTGCAATGATTTAGGGAAGAATATGTTTTTTACTTCCTAAATAAGTGAGCAACTTCTATTTTTCAGATGATTTAGGCCAGAGTACTATACTTATCCACTAATCTCATTCTGGTGGCCAACAGCTCCATTTACTTCTCTCCTTGGTCTCATTGTATATTGTGTGTAGCATTTTTATGTCACAGACCCTTTTGGCATTCTGATGAAGCCTATAGACCCCCCAGATAATGTTTTAAAATGAATAAAATATAGAGTATTCCAAAAGAAACCAATTTTTTTTCTGTTGTTATATTGAAGTTCAATGACTAATTCTTAAAAAAAATGTTAAAATGTTTCCAGACCCCAAGATGAGGGCTCCTGATATAAAGACCTTAGAAATGCCTTCCTCTCCTTTATCAAAGCTCCTAAGTAATCTCATTTTAGACAGCATGTCATCCAATTAGATGCTTTCATGCTGTTCTAACAAACTTACTAAAGCAGTCAGTAACTTAAATGTTTTATTGACTCTACTTTTTTAAAAAGTATTTTTCTTTGCTCTACTTTTTAATAAAATCTTAAGAGAAAATAGTCATAACATATAACATAAAAAATGCTGGTTTTTAATTTGTTTTCAGATACCTTGGTCTTATTTGTAATTTGCCCTCATGACAGTGTTAGAAGGCTCTTGCGGCTGGCCCACTACCCAACTGACAGATACATAAGTATTTTGGGCTTTGCCCAAGGAGAAGTCCCACATCAAGGTTTTCACAGCAGTTTAAATCTTCAGACAAGTCCAGAAAGTAATTCCAGCAAACTGTCTCCTTTAAAAGCAACCAGCAAACTTACAATGACAGTAATCTCTCTAAATCCAGGTGTATTGTTAGAAGATGGGTAATTCAGCATATGGTAACCTCAGTTTGGTTTCCTGAGGGTCACTACAGACAGAGGTATTATATCCAAGCTATTGGTTCTGCTAAAAAGCCATAATTGCCCAAATGGTTGTGTTCCTGTATAAAAAGTGCTGCTGAACATAATGTCCAGAGTAACATCTGGAATAGGAAAATTTTCTTGGACTGTAATAATGCTTACATAATGAACTGGCAACTTAATATCTACAAAATTTTCTTCTATAGCCTACTGGTGATCTATACCCATTCAACCAATGTGTGGAATATCTATTGTTCAGAGACACTGTGCCATCAGTGAGAGTAGGTACAAAGAATTTATGTAGGCTGCAATCTGGCAGGAAGTATAACATAACCCAAATCACATACTGTTTTGCTCAAGTGCTACATGAATTATATATATGCCCAAAGTGTTATGTCTTCAGACATATGAACTCACTTCTAGCCAGGATAGTGGTTGTGGCATTTAAATTGGGCCTTAAGAATAGGTTGAAATCATGATATCAGTGATTGAAATAATATTTCAATAGAGGGACATGGCATCAGGAAGTCCTGAGTTCCAGTCTTATCACCAATACTCAATTAGCTGGGTAATTATAGGCAAGTTACTTAAACTTTCTGAGCCCTACTTTCCTCATTTATAGTATGAGGTCCCTGTAAGGGACCAAACCAATGATTTCATTAGTATAAGGAAATTCCAGATGAAGAAAGTCCTTTACCAATGAAATTTAGCACCTTCTTTACAATTTATAATTTCTCAATGCCTTAAGTAACTTGCTAAGATTAGGTGATTTGCCCATCTGTATGGCTCAGAAGTAGAATTTAAACTCTTGGCTTTGTGGTTAGCTCTCTATGTACTTTATGGTTGGAAGAATATATGCAAAGTATTAAAGAAATGTCAGCTTCTTTATTAGGAAGAGAAGATTGTAATTTGAAAATGGCATCAACATAGGAACAAGTAAGAAGAAGCTATAAAGTGTTTAAAGAATGTCTAATAATTTAATTCAGTTAGAATATGAGAAGGGAGGCTGGGATGAATTGGGAAAAGCTTTGAATACCAGTCTGAAGCTCGTACTTAATTTTTGTTACAATCACATTATAATCACTTTTCAGAGAATCCATTCTGGCTTAATGTGATATGCTAGTGTTAATATACCATGAATTGGAATAAATAGAGACTGACAGTTGTATTAGGTTTCATGATAGAAAAACTACCTTAGTATCAAAGACATCAATAGTAAGAGTTCAGCCCAAAATTTATCCCACTCTTTTAAGCCAAGCATTGAGTTAGTTACTGCAAAAGACACATAAATTGTAGATGCTTCTTATAGGATCTTGTTTGAGGCTCTTGAAATAGTTTTTCTTTAAAATGTTTCATCATTTCTTGTAGATTTGAATCAAAATGAAAAGTTAAGGACTATTTTAATGCACATTGGAGATTTCAACTTTACAAGAATGGTATCTACCCAGAAATAGCCAAGTCTTTTTGGATATAACAATTATTTTAAAAAACTACTAGGAAAAGATACAAAAATAATTCCATGATTTTGTATAGACAAATGCTGGTAGAGGCAGGTTAGGAAGTCCAAACATTTCTAACTTAGAAAGACTCATTGAAGAAGGTACAACTTAAGCAGGACGTTGAATGTTTTTGAGTTAGACTTGTAGTAAGAGATAGCATGAAGAAAGGCATGGATCTATGAAGAAATATGTTCAGGGGAGTGGTTGTTCATATATAAATTGGAAGGTATGGTTCCATAATCTGGAGAATTTGGCATTGAGTAGATATCTTATGGGGAACTATAGGTTCTTGAGTTGGGCAATGACATCATAAAATCCAGGGAATTCTTTTCCCCTCAAATTACCTTACATGTAGTATCCCCACCTTCCCCCTGCTCCCTAATAGGATGTAAGCTTACTGGGGGCAAAGACTGTTTCATTTTCTTTATACTATCAGTACCTTACAAATAAATGTCACAAACAAATTGGTATGGCTCCTCATATTAGGAGAAAGCCAACAGCAGGGTATAGTATAGTGTCTCTCTCCCTCACCCAATCTGTTATGGCAATCAAGGCATAAAGTGCTTAAGATATACCAACTCTAATGTCCCAAGGGTTGTTTTTTTAAACTTTCCCTTCCCCACCAGAAAAATTTCCATGACTGTCTACCATCATAAGCAAAATCTCACCGACAAGTATTTGCCTGCCTCTTTGTCATGAGCAGTACAAAGTTGTCCAAGGCAGTCTCTGCCCTCTATGGAGGCTTCCCTTTGGAGAAGACATGGACAGATATTGAAGTTAGGTATCATGAGTGAAGGTAGAACAAAGTATTCTCACTACTCTGGGGAAGAAAAGGTCACTTTGTGACTGATCTGGAATAGTTGGGTTTTGTGGAGAGTAAGAGAAGTCAGGTAACTCTCTTAATTGGGCAAATAGATTGATCAAAAATAGAACCAAGGTAATAAAAGCTCCATCACCTGAGTGTCCTCTAAACCCAATATTATACTCAAGCACAACCAAACATTAGAAATAGATAAAAAATCAGAGATTCTTTTCCTGTACTCCCTAGCTAGGGAAAGACCCATTTGCTTAATATATATCAAAAAGTTGGGACTTGGGGTATGATGGTATACTCAATGTTCCCAACTCTCAAAGTTGTAAGAAAGATTATAGACTATCCTCCTGTTCAGTACAAAGATCCTCTCTAATATCCCTGACAAGTAGTTCAGCCTTTGCTTGAATTCAGTTATCCCTTTCACATTGTGACTTTCCCCATCGGCATAAGAAATTAAATGGGAATTTGGGGGAGTTTTGCAGAAGCTGCAGATGACAAGCAAAGGCCAACAGATGACACAAAATTTAGAAACTCAAACTCAAAAAGTTTAGAAACTCAGAGATACATACTTAACCCAAATTTTACAATAAGGTATTGTAAACACCCATAGAAGAAAAAGAAAGCATTCAGATTTCTTTGATATAAAGGGAGGGCCAAAACTTTTTACGTGGATTTTACAGTTAAGGAAACCGAGGCAAACAGACTAAGTGACTTACCCAAGGTCACACAATTAGTAAATGACTGAGGCCAGATGACTTGAGGCCCGGTATGTCATCTATTAAATCGTCTAGCTGCTTCGAGTGACAAGTTATCATAGGCCTACAGTGACAATCCTTAGTTCTTACAGCTATTATGTAGACTAACATGCTATTATGTAGGCTAACATTCTTTTCCATTTAATTCCCTCAATATGCCCAAGTAGGTAAGTCATAGGTTTAATTTAACATAGATGTTTAATAAATGATCCATAAAGTTAGTCAATAAGCATGTATTAAGCACCTACTGTGTGACAGGCACTGTGCTAAGCTCTGGAGATAGAGAGAAGGGCAAAAGATAGCCCCTGCTATCAAGGATCTCAAAGTCAATGGGGAGAGATATCAAGCAAACAATTATTTACAAACAGGCTCTATACTAGATAAAAAGGGAGAAATTAAAAGAGGGAAGGCATTCTAATGATGAGAGATCAGATAAAACTTCTTGAGGAAGGTGGGAATTGGTATGATAAAAGTGTTATACTCATTCTCTTGAAAGGACAGTTTTGCCTTCGATAATGCTGTAGTTAGATTTAAGTCTAGTTAAATAGCAAAACTCAAAAAGGTAGTCATTGATGATTAATAAGTCTCCAGTGGGGTCTCTATGGGTCATCTGTCCACTGAACCTATCCCTCTATATATATTTTTTTATCAATCTCTTGATTAAAGAGATAGATGGCATGCTTATCAAATTAGCAGATAACAAAACTGAGAGGAATCTTTACTAACCATCTAAATGACAGAATCAGAAAAGATCTCAATAGGATAGAAGCTTTAGGTTGCAACAGTCTATTAAGAAGAATGTCACCAAAGATAACTCTAAAGTCTTGGATCTAAAATAAAATCTATTACACAAGTATAAGGTGATGGAGGTATGATTAGATAGCAGTTCATTTGAAATAAAATGATTTGGAGACTTTAATGGATTGTTAATACCATAGAAATCAATAATGTAAGTAGCATCAAAAAGGCTAATGCAATCAGTCTATGGCTACATTTAGAAAGGAACAGCTTCCAGGAATGAAAAGGTATTAATACTTCTCTACTCTGATTCCTATAGTGAATAGAAAAGTGGATATAGAAAAAGATCTGAGTTCAGATCTTGCCTCAGACTTAATAGCCATGTCACTCTGGGCACATCATTAATAATAGCGCGTACCTCCTAGGGTTGTTATGAGGATCCTATCAGGTCACATATAAAGTGCTCTGTAAATCTTAAAA
This sequence comes from Gracilinanus agilis, assembly GCF_016433145.1. Lineage (NCBI taxonomy): Eukaryota > Metazoa > Chordata > Mammalia > Didelphimorphia > Didelphidae > Gracilinanus > Gracilinanus agilis. Next base: position 378,602,120 of record NC_058130.1, read on the forward strand.
GTAATATATGCTAGCTATTATCATATTTAACCTCACCCAACTTTAGTTTCCCTATGTGTAAAATGGGGACACCTCCCAGGCTATTGAGGATCAAATGTAAAAATATTTCATAGACTTTAAAGCACTTTGTAAGTTATTATTATTGTTGTTGTTGTTACTTTACGTTGGTCAAATTGGAAAGTATTGTCTTCTGTTCTATGTCCCATAAGTTAGGAAGAATGTTGAGAAGCTAGAAATGTCCAAAGGAAAGTAACTAGGATGGTGAAGGGCCTTAGAGAAAAGACTAAGGAATTTAAGGGGTAGAGGGAGGATAATTACATGTCTTCAAAACTTCCTATCTCGTGGAAGAAGGGATTGGGCGTTATCTGTTTGTTCCCAGCAGGCAGATTCAGTAGTAATGGGTTGAAATTGGAAAGAGTCACATTTCGGCTGCATGTCAGGAGGAAGAAAATTTTTCAGCAGTTAGTTTAAATATAAAAATAGAATGTGCTGCCTCAAGCTTATTTGGAGACTTTCAAGCCAAGCAAAGATTTCTTTTAGGTATGGACTGAACTTGATGTCCCTTCCAACTATAAAACTCTGATTCCATAAATCACTTCGGTATCTTATTAAGTATCTCCTTTGTGCAAGACACCAAAGCTAGACCAGAATACCTTTTGAATTAAGGAAAACAAGTTATTGGGGCTGCATATATATAACACTGCTTTTTTAGGTTGCTACCGTCCTTCAGGGATTGGTCCATTAAGTTAGTAAGGCCTAAAAGTGACCCTTAACATGAGTCTCTTTTGGCATAGCTACTCAGTGGGGAAAAAAGAAGGTCCTGGAACTTTGTCATATGCCTGATGTCTCTAGAACTTATGATAATCAATGTCAATGTTTTCTTACCTCCTAAAAGGATAAAATTGCTAGGAATGGAATGAAAATTCAATTCTCCATGTCAACTGTGTGGGTAGCCTTAAACACAGTACCTTTGTACCTACAAGACAAAATCATTGGCAACACTTGCCAACAAATCACTCTTCATTCTTATCACTAAAGCCAGTGATCCACATAAACTACAGTATTAACTCCTTCCAGCACTCTTCCAGATTACAATAGACTTCCAGAGTTACACTCATTAAATACTGCACTTACAGTCATTAGGGAATGTGAGGGTCTGGAGTGATAATCTTGACCTTCAGGGAGATGACTGAATGCCCATTACCAGATCTTGAGGTTTCCCTTAATTAGTGCCTCTTGGACTGACTTCTTTACTTAGCACTAAAGGAAAGTAGTCTTTACTTGCTTCTGTTCATGAGGATAATCCATAAATCAATGGAAATGTGTATTGCTTTGTTCCCCACCAAATTAGGGATCTTCATATAACAAATGAAAACTTCATTAAGGAACAAGTGGTGAAATTTCCATATTTATAATATCACATACAAGTCTTTATGGTAGGGAACAGAACACTTCAAAATGGAAAGCTTCAGCTTGATCTACACTTTTGGTTTGGGGAGTTTAAGTTCTTAGAAAGCTTTATCTACTTGCCTTCCGCTCTTTTGGTGAATTGTAAGTAACTAGTTAAGCAGTTCTTTCTACTTGCCTTCATTAAGGTTACTTATAATGAGCAACACGCATATGGTTTCCTAATTTATCAGCTCTGGATTTAGGAAAAAAAGATGAACTAGGAGAATGAAATTCTCCAGAGACTGTTTTGTTCATGCCTGCAAACACTTTGGAATAGCTCTTCACTGTAGCATAAACTCTCCCATCCAGCACACCTAAGGGAGTGAGTATAGTGTTGTAATGCAAATTAGCATGATCATTCAAATTCTCTGGCAGCCTCTCTAGGGAACATTAATCACATCACTTTGGTCATTGTGTGCCACCATGTGATATTGGGTTGCCATCTAAGCTTACCTCATGTTAGCAAGGGCTTTGACACTGATCAAATATGCCTTCAAACTCTCAACTAAAATAAAGAAGGAAGGGGCAGCTAGTTGGCTCAGTGGATTGAGAGCCAAGCCTAGAGAAGGAGGTTCTGGATTCAAATTTGGTTTTAAACATTTCCTAGCTCTGTGGCCCTGAGCAAGTCACATAATCCCCCTTGTTGCTCTTCTGCCTTGGAACCAATACTTCGTTTATCAATTTCAAGACAAAAGGCAAATGTTTTTTTTTTTTTAAGTAATTCATTTTTAAAATGAAGATGTTGTCTTTGATAATCTTACATTGTAGAAGAAACAATGTTCCTTTGAATGCTCTGGGTCTCATTGATACTACTTTGATATTTTGTTATAAAAAGGACTGCTTTCACAAAGATCATTCACTTGTGTGTGTGTGGGTACACTTTAATGAAAAAATTTATTTGCTGATATGTTAATTTTCACAACTAATGCAATTCTGTTCACTTCTAATATGGAGGTTACTTAGCACTTTGATTCTAAAGACCTCAAGGTCTAATGAAGATGATCTTGCTTCAAAAATAGATCTAAAATGGAGTCTCCAAATAGGAATCTATCCCTTTTTAGACTGACCAAAAGCAAATGTACTTGTGTCCTTTCTGCCTTTGTGTTTCCTGCATATAACACTTGTCTCTCTTCCCTGCTTGACAACCCCACCATTGCCTACAGGATAAAGATAGAACGAGAGTGACTCTGGGTAATCCAATTCAATTCTCTCATTAGACAGTGACAAGGGTGAGACCTATGGAAGTCCCTTGACTTTTCCAAAATTTGCCACCAGCTTTGGGTGGTGGCAAAGATCAAATTAGAACCTAGAGTCCAAAGTCTTTTCTACTAGTCTTTCTTCTATAATATGACTGCAGTTCAATAAAGGATTTATTAAACACCCATTAGCTGCTAGACATTGTGCCTACAAAGACAAAACTGAAAGCCTTGTCCTCATGAAGCTTGTAGTCTATTGGTGGAAACAACACTATAAAGTTCAAAGCAAAATGAGGGCAATTAGAATTGACTTTCTGTGGGCAGTGGTATTTGAACTGAGCTTTGAGGAACGCAAAGGATTCTGGAAGGGAGTACATCTCATGTTGTTGGTGCAGAGGCACAGGGATCAGCAACTATGCTCTTTCGATTGGCATGTAGAATGTGTGAAGGAGAGGGACACATGATATCCTGGAAGGGGAGGTTTAGAGAGACATCGTGAAAGGTTTTAAAGCTTTAAACAGAAGAGTTGATATTTTATCCTAGAAACAAGGAGTTGCTAGAGCTCTTTGAGCAGAGGGCAGTGACCTGTAATGTTTGTAATTTTGTATATGTTTGAAAAGTGACTTTACAAACTTCACTTTGGTGGTTCTGTGAAAGGTGGTTAGGAGGGAAGTGATCAATAATGAGGCTGAAATTGTTTAGGTTATGAGAGTCTGAACCAGAATGGTTGTGGTATGAGTTGAGAGAAGAGGACAGATGCAAAGTGCGAGAGTTTTAGAGGGAAATTTGAAAAGACTTGGCAACTTGTTGGATGTGGGTGGGTAAGAGATGGAGGGAAGGGGGGGAAAGGGGAAGGGTGGGTGGGAGAGGAAGAGTTGAAGACTCCTTGGAAGGATGTTAAGCAAGCAAGTTAAAAGGGGAAGGAAAAAATAATGTGTTTTTGTTTTGGACATGTTATGTTTGAAATGTCCTTGAGATAGCCAGTTGGAGACAGTGAATAAGCAGTTCATGCTATAGAATAGTTCAAGAGAGACCAGGATTGAAGATATGGATCTGAAAGTTGTCTGAAAAGCAATGATAGTTGAACCCATGGGAGCTAATGAGTTTACCAAGGTGGAGGACGGGGGATTGGGGTGGGGGTGGGGAATAGGGCACAGGACAGTTCCCCACAATTCATCTTGCCAATCTTAAATCCTATTGTTCTTTCACATGAACTTTGCTCCAGACCAGTCTGATCATCCTTACCTATCTCCTAATTCCCAGACATGCCTTATATGTAACTACACCCAGGCTTTTGCTTGAAATGCATTTTCCCCTCTTACCTCGGTGGAAATGCCCCAATCTTCAAAGCAGACCATAATGACTCATTTATGGCACACTTTAAGGCTTACACTTTCTTCCCAAATACCTCGTATCCCAAGTTAAAGTCACAAAGTTTAAATGCCCTGTGTCCAATATCACAAATGAACCTAGACTTCCTTAATCTTTTTTTAAAAATTAAATCCTTACTTTCTGTCTTAAAATTGACACTAAGTATTGATTCTAAGGCAGAAGAGCAGTAAGAGCTAGGTAGTGGGGGTTAAGTGACTTGCCCAAGGTCACATAGCTAGGAATTATCTGAGGCCAGATAATTGAGAAAGTGCTTGATTGAAGCTATCTTGCATAATTTAACTGATTAAACTAAGGGCCTAGGGATAGGGACTAATCTTTTTGGGGGGTGGGGGAAAGAGCCTGTAAGATTCACCAGCTGTTGGTATTTACTGAATGAAAGTCTGTTTTCATCTTCCTAACATATTCCTAGACTGAAAATTGAATCCATAACTAGGAAAGTCCCTTTAAGGACATACTTTCCCTAACTCAACCTCTCCAAAGAGAATAAAGTTTCCTTTTTGAGGACAGAGGCTGGGGCGTGTGTTTATGTGTATGTATGTGTGTGTGTGTGTATGCGTGTGCACATGCATGCAAGTGTAGCTGTATATATGTATATATGCACATACCCTTTTATTTCCAGTGTCTTTAACTTGGTAGATGCTTAATTTTTTTTTAATCCTTCCTTTTTAGAATCAATGCTATGTATTGGTTCTAAGATAGAAGAGCCATAAGAGCTACAAAGTGAGGGGTCAGTGACTTGCCTAAGGTTGCACAGCTAGGAAATGCCTAAAATCACATTTGAACCTGGGACCTCTCATCTTCAGGCCTGGCTCTCAAGCTACTGAGTCACCTAGCTGTCCCCTTTAATGAATGTTTGGATGACTAGTAGGATATACCCATAAAAGAAAGATAAACAAAGCTTGGTGTGATCCTTATCAGCCTAAATTATGGAAGATGTGGCTTCCTTTGGGGGGACTTAGCTTTCATGAAAATGTTAAAGCTACTTAATGAGATTTTACTCATTTTTCATGAAGTATGTTTTGCCTCAAGCTTAAGGCCTCTCATTTCAGGCCCTCTGTTCATTCATCATATTCAATTAGTGTCACAATGATCATGTGGAAAGAAGAAAGTGGTCTAACTTTTAGGCAGAATAATCAGACTACTCAGGGCAATTCTAACACCTGAACATGCCATTAAAAAGTACTGCCACACTCCACAATAGTTGAAAATAATGGCCACCTAATAACCTTGACCTTTCTGTGAAATTCTAAGCCCAAACCTTAAAGTAGCCACCAGATCATGTTTGCTAAATGTCTAGAATTCCTTCTAATTCCTTCTAAAGAAGCTTTTGTGAAGTTAGATCAGCAAATAGCAAATCTCTGAAATTCCTTAGCTTAACAAAGTATACTGCCCTATAGGTGGTGGTGTTGTTTTGAGGAGAAAATTTATGTGAGGTTAAGCAAGTTAAGTTGAAGTTACATGTTCCTAATAAGAACAAGAAGTGAGTTCCAGTATATTAGTTTGCTTACCTATGAAGGGCTTATGGGATGACAAACACACAAGCCACAAAACAAAACACCCAAGATTAGACAGTATGGATGGGTCATGATTATTCAGGTATGCTTACAAATTAAATATTTAGTGAATAGGACACACATTGGATACATTCTAGTCTTTAGGTGAAGACAGTAAAACACAGTAGAAAGAGCGTGGGAGTCAGAAGCCCTAGATTAAGATCCAATTTCTTGTGTTAATTTGTGTGACCTTGGGGAAGTCACTTGACCAACCTGTCTAGGGCTCAGATTCTTCATCTTTAAAATGAGGGAGTTGGACTAGATGGCTTCCAACATCCTCTCTTCTGAACTTCATTGCTGATATCATAGATACACTGAAGCACCAGGAAGCAAGAAGTCCCAGATGATTTGTTCTGCTCACTAAAATTTAATGATAGTTTCTCAAGGGGCAGCTAGGTAGCACAGTATCTAGAGCACCAAACCTAGAATTAGGACAACCTGAGTTCAAATTTAGCCTTAGACACTTTGTAGCTGTGTGAGCCTGGACAAGAAACTTAACCACCTTTGCCTAGCCCTTACTGCTCTTCTGTCTTAAAACAAAACAAACAAAAAGGATAGATATTCAATTTTTCAGACTCATCTTTTTAATTGAATTAAGTAGTTTTTGAAAGGAGGGCTTATTTTCCCTGAACTATAGTGTTTAGCTGAGGAAATAAATGATCTGATTGAGTCCTCCACTGCTATAAATGTCTCACAAAATAGGTGACTGGGAAAACAGACACTTAACCCTGCAAGTTCAGAAGCATTGCTTAACCTCTAGTCTGAGACCCAGTGTACCATCCTTTTCATTCAGTGACTGAGTGGGCCATAAACTACAGCATAAAAATAGATGAACTCTAGCTTTGATTAGATAAAGTCTTATGTTTTCTTGAAATGTCCACTGCTTGAGGAGTCAGTAATCCTCAACAAGCACTTTAATGGATTATTTTGTTTGATTCTGAAAGGACCTACCTAGCAGAACATCTCCCTTAAACACTAAGCTGTTTATGAACCAGGAAAACTTTAGGATGACTAATTAATTGCTTTTCTTACTGCTTCCCATATTGACACATCCCCATGGTGGCTAAGGATACCCTATTGAAGGAGGTCTGTGTCACAGTTCAGTGGAAATAACCTGAATACCTTGTAAAGGGTCAGCTTAGTGGTTCAGAAAGATTGTGTGGTTTATACACAGGAAAGAGCTTGCCTTTAGTGCATATTAGTATAGTGAATATTAGAACTAGCTCAACAAAAATACTATCTACAGGGGTCAGCTAGGTGACTCAGTGGATTGAGAGCCAGGAGGTCCTAGGTTCAAAACTGGCCTCAGACACTTCCTAGCTGTGTCACCCTGGGCAAGTCACTTAACCCCCATTGCCTAGCCCTTACCACTCTTCTGTATTGGCTCCAAGACAGAAGGTAAGGGTTTTAATAAAGAAAAAAGAAAAAACAAAGAAATAGTTCTCATGATGTAGGGTTATTTGTTAAAGGGTGGAACTCTTGGTTCCTCTTGCTTCATCTGGGCATGGGGAATCTTAGCCAAAATTTCTTTAAAGCATTTATTTATTTATTTGTTTGTTTGTTTATTTGTTTTTGAAGAATTTTCCCATGTTTACATGACACATTTTCTTTCCCTCCCTCCTCCTGGAGCCAACAAGCAATTCCACTGGGTTGTACAAACGTTATCACTTTGATACCTATTTCTATAATATTCATTTTTGCAATCTTTTAAAACCAAAACCCCAAATATCACGTACCCATATAAACATGATTTATCATGTTTTTTCTTCTGGATTTCTACCCACAGTTCCTTCTCTGGAGGTGGATAGTGTTTTTTCTCATGAGTCCCTCGGAATTGTCCTGGATCATTGCATTGCTACTAGTAGCAAAGTCTATTACATTCGATCTTTCCACAATGTTCTCTTGGTTCTGTTCATTTCATTCTGCATCAGTTCATTGAGGTTCTCCCAGTTCACATAGAAATCTTCCAGTTCATCGTTCCCTATAGCACATTAGTGCTCTATCACCATCATATACTAAAATTTGTTCAGCCATTCCCCAATAGAGGGACACCCCCTCATTTTCTAATCTTTCGCTAATTTGGGAAATTAGACAGAATTTGTCAGAGAATTTTGTTATAATTTCCCCCCCAGTTCGTTGCTTCCCTTCTAATTTTGGTTGCATTGGTTTTGTTTGTACAAAACCTTTTTAATTTAATATAATCAGAATGATTCATTTTACATTTTTTTCCTCTTAAACATGAGTTATGCCAGTTTACATAAGATATAGGACTTTATCAACCTCAAGTATGCTTACAAATTAAGTATTTAGTGAATAGGACAAACATTGGATGGGTTCTAGCCTTTAACAGAATGGAAGTAGCATAGCAATAGAAAGAGCAATGGAGACAGAAGCCCTGGATTCAAATCCAATGTTTTGTATTTGTTTGTCTGTATAACCTTAGAGAAATCACTTAACTAACCTAGTATAGGGCCCATATTCCTCATCTTTAAAATGAGGGAGATGGACTAGGTGGCCTCTGATGTTAAATCAAGGGTTAAATTCAGGGTCTATAAAATTGCCTTTTGTTAATATTACAATAACTATGGGGGAAGCTGGGTAGTTCAGTGGATTGAGAGCCAGGCCTAGAGACAGGAGGTCCTGGGTTAAAATCTGGCCTCAGACACTTCTCAGCTGTGTGACCCTGGGAAAGTCACTTGACCACCATTGCCTTGGAACCAATACCCAGGATTGATTCTAAGACAGAAGGTAAGGGCTTAAAACAAACAAACAGACAAACAAACAAACAAATAATTACAGTGACTGTATAATAAATAATTTTAAAACATGATTCTAAGAAGGGGTTCCTAAGTTTTACCAGATGGCCAAAGGGGTCCAAAAGAAATTAAGAATCCCTGGGCTAGACCTATAATCTATAAAGAGAACTTATGTACTAACAAGTATAAAATACTGACAGTTGTATTGATCAAATCACTCTGTAACTTACCACACCTGGGGCAGCTAAGTAGCACAATGGATCAAGCACCATGCTGCCTGGAGTTGGGAGGACCTGGGTTTAAATATGGCCTTAGATATTTCCTGGTGTGAGTGACCTTGGGCAAGTCGCGTTACCTCAATTGCCTAGCCTTTGCCATTTTCTCTCTTAGAATTGATGCTAAGTCAGAAAGTAAGGGAACATTTTTAAAAAGACTTACTGCCTTCTTTTTATTGTATATTTGAATTACATTCACTCAAAGAGATTTCAGTGTGAGAGAAGATCTTGATAACTATCCCTCAGGAAGAAGTTAAACATTCTAAGTCCAAATGATCATAGACTTGGAACTTGCAGAAAACTAACTCCTTCATTTTAGAGATGAAGATATTAGAATCCATTGTGGTTAAGCTACTTCTTCAAGGTAACCTAATAATAAATGGCAGAGCCAGAATTTGGACTCACCTCCTCTGTCTCCAACTTCATTTTAGGAGTTCTAGGCCAGAAGCACCCTCGAAAAAGCCAGGCAAACTTCCAAGTGGGCTGGAAGGAGATTAAAATGAAATTGGAGAGGTAGCTGGTTGGCTCAGTGAATAGAGAACCAGGCCTGGAGATAAGAGGTCCTGGGTTCAAATCAGACTTTCATAGCTATATGTCCCTCAGCAAGTTACTTGATCCCAAGTGTCTATCTAGCCCTGTCACTCTACTGTCTTAAAATTTATATAAAGAGAGGAGAGAGAAGAGATGAGAGGAGAGAGAGACAGAGATCCAGAAAAATCAAGCTGTATAAATTGTACTATAAATTTCACTTGCTCTCTCCTCTGTGACATCTTCTCTGATTTGTCCTTTGCTCCCATCATATTCCACCTTGTGTCATACTTACATAAATTATTGATACTAAATAATCCCTGACATCGATGCAAAATAAATGGTAAACTTTATTCTTTTTCCCTCCACTGATGCCACTAAGTAACTTCCATGTAACTTAGTGCTAAGAGTTGTTTGGCACACTTAGTAGTCATCTCTTTACCTCTTTTCCCATCAAGTGAGGGGGCTGGACTAGATGAGCCCCTCAACCTCTAATTCTATGATCCTATGATATGATTGATGGACATATAGCTACCATAGGTCAGAGGCAGGACTCAAACTCAGATCTTCCTAACTTTCAAGGCTCTCCCCAGCCCTCCACTATATCATACTGCCTCTTATCTTCTACATAATTGACAATAAATACTTTTGTAATAAATAAAAGGCATCTTGTCACATGGAAAGGTCATAAATGCCTCAAAATCATAAATGAAAGTTTTCTAAAGAATGTGACACTGAGTAAAGTATCACATATGAATAATATTGAAACAGGTAGATATATTCTTTTTCTAGGAATGATTTTCTTAAAATAGATGTTTTACACCCTGTTGTGACAAATGATCCTTTTCTAACTATGAAGAATTAGGAAGGAAGAATATTATTCCTTTTAGGACACTGGCACATCAGACTACACCAAGTGTTGCCCTGTAAGGGAATTATAAATTAAAAGATAAGACTTTCAGCCTTCCAAAGGATGTAATTCCTATCAAAATTCCAATCAAAAAACCCCTTTTACCTCTTACAATCCTAAAGGCCTTGCGACATAATGTGGGAAAAGATTTTAGAGTTCTTTCACGCATCTGGTACTATTTGCTGAAAGGAAGATTGCAAAATCAAAGGCTGGGAGGGAAATTTTAAAAGCCAGTCTATCGGGGGCAGCTGGGTAGCTCAGTGGAGTGAGAGTCAGGCCTAGAGACAGGAGGTCCTAGGTTCAAACCCGGCCTCAGCCACTTCCCAGCTGTGTGACCCTGGGCAAGTCACTTGACCCCCATTGCCCACCCTTACCAATCTTCCACCTATGAGGCAATACACCGTAGTACAAGGGTTTAAAAAAAAAAAAAGCCAGTCTATCCTTTTTCCTTCAGGAAAAGAAGTGTTTGTACCAGCTCTGTTAGTCAGTTAGCTTAAATAAATTGTTTTTTAACTTTTATATGCAGCATATCATATGAATATGCAAAATATGCAATAAATTGTATATGTGACATAATATATTATCTCACTGTTGCTCTCTAAACTCTTTCTCTCCTCCTAATAAAGTTGGTTTGTCTTCTTCTCTGATGACACTGAATAGGAGACTTTTAAAAAATTTGACCTCCCTTCAGAACACTTGACAACAATTGGCACTTCGGGTGAATAAATCAAGCATTTATTAAATGCTTACTGTATGCCCAGGCACTGTGCTAATTTATGGGGATACAAAGAAAAAAGCAATAAATAACCTATATCTTCAAGGAGTTTATAGCCAAAGCAGATAATGGGGGCAATATATAAAAACGTGAATGTATCCAGAATAGATGTAAGATAACCCTAAAGGAGAAGGCCTCCTGGAGAAGATGGGTGTTGCTTGAACTGAGTCTCAACAAAAGCCAAGGATTCTTTTTTTTTTTTAAACCCTTAACTTCTGTGAATTGACTCATAGGTAGAAGAGTGGTAAGGATGGGCAATGGGGGTCTAGTGACTTGCCCGGGGTCACACAGCTGGGAAGTGTCTGAGGCCAGATTTGAACCTAGGACCTTCTCTCTCTAGGCCTGACTGAGCTACCCAGCTGCCCCCAAGCCAAGGATTCTAACAGGCAGAAGTGAGGAGGAAGAGCTTTCTAAGCATGGGATGGGTAGTGGTGGTTTCCACCATGAAGGGTCTAGTAGTTACATGTAAAGAAGACTGGAAGAAAGATAGAGAAGGGGTCATGTTGTAAGGAATTCTGAATGCCTAGCAGGTTGATGATAAAGAATCACTTGACCTTATTGAAGGGGACATGGTCAGAGCTACATTTAAGGAAAAATCACATTGACAGCTATGTAGAGAATGGATTGGAGTGGGGCAATATTTGAGGCATGGAGATCAGTTAGGTGGCTGTTTAAATAGTTCCACTCTATGTCCTATCATCTTAACTCCATATTACAGGGTTCCAAGAGTGCCTTCAGAAAAAAACCATTCAGATCCTTGCTGCATACCCAAGTGACCTTAGGCAAATCACCTTCCCTCTCAAGGTTTCTCTCCTTATCGGTAAAATGGAAGGATTAGACAAGGATCTTAGAAGTTAGAGCTATAAGGGAAGCTGGAGGCCATCTAATTCAACATTCTCCTCTTGTAGAAAAAGAACCTGAAGTACAAGATAGAGTGACTTGCCTTGGCTATAATTAGTAGGCCAAGGAACCTCAATCAAGACTGAAATCAGATCCTCTTACTTAAAATCCAGCACTTCCTACAGAGGACACATTGCCTCCTCGTTGATTATTGTGTAGAAAGGACCTCAGAGATCTTTTAGCCCACATCCATCCCCTGCCCTTCATTTTAATTGTAACTCAAGACTCAATTGATTTGCATTAGTGAAAATTGTTTATTTAATCCTCTGTGCCTTCCTGAGGTCTCTGCATAAGGATGAAAAAATTGAAGTCCAAAGTTACAAAGCTAAACTTTGTGGAGATAATCTCCACGTCTGCTTCACTTCTAAAAAGCCTATGATCAATCTCACTCACTATAGATATAGCTCAGTACCTATGGATATATATGTATATATACCCATATATATATGGGTATATGTGTGGGTGTGGGTATGTATACATGTATGTGTATTCCTACCTAGAGGCAGGAAAAAGACTACTACATCCTTTCCCTCACCAGTGAGCCTACCACACCATTGGTTTTTTATTGCAGGTGGGTAGTGTTACATATCCATAGTCAATCTATGTGATACTACTTGCTCTGTGTGTAAATGTGTATACATGTATATACGTACCTTCTCACACATACACTGGAGCTGGGAGAGGCTATTCTAATCGATATTCCTGACCATACACATTTTTTCTCACATCCAGAACCTCAGAGATCCTGACTTCTGAATTTTTATGGGTGATATCTCTCATTAACTTTGATTCCTTGCCCTTCCTTCCTGGCAGATATTAAATTTTGTAGATATGCTTCAGCATAAACCTGAGAGTTAAGAGATTTATATCCTAGGGGAAAAACTGGAGCTAAGTTGCTGTGATTCAAGCATGCAATACTTGTTTGAGTCTTAGGTTACTTGTCTCTTTACCCAGAGAAAGAAGGATTCCCTTTTAATAGCCTATGAAATACAAAGCCCTAAATAATCGAACTTGGCACTCCTTTACAGCATCAGTTCTTACTGCTAACTTGTCTTTCTATTGCTATAAATCAAACATAACTGCATTTCTTGTCATGTGATCTCCATTTCAGCTTGCCAGTCAGTGACTCTGCTGTCATGACCATAACTTCAAAGCTGACAGGCTAGTTATGCTCCAGAATTTCTGCTGATCCCGTGCCTCAAGTTCTGCAAATAGGGCTGAGGAGGTACTTCCTGAGATGATATATATAAGCAAATTTAAGATCCAGAAAAAGTTAACTTCTCACTATTATCCAATACTTCATTTATCCAGGCATTACTTTTCTGACAATTGTAAGAACTATATAGAAGTCAAGACTTTGCTTTGCTTCTTCTAAAAGTACCTAAACATGTATCAAAATTTGTGTATTTTTACATACAGAAACCACTTGATCTATTTATACTTACAATTCAAATAGCTCTTTCTAGTCTTCCAACTTGTAGGAGAAATAGGGGGCACAAGGATAGCTAGAGTTAGGGTTGATAGCAAAGGAAGAAATAACTATTAAAAACATTACAATCTGTGGCTCATTTAACATAAAGGCAAACCTTCTTACAGTACATCATCCACACAGTTGCCAAATTCTAAATGACAGGTCCAACTTCCCTACTCAAAAATCTTCATGGGCTCCCTGTTGCCTCTAGCATAAAGCTTCCTGGATATAATTCAAAGAAGTTATGCTTATTTCTCTATCACTTACAGTCCTTGTGTCTGATCTTGCTATTTCCCCAAGATTACCACTGATCTAACTTAAAATGAGGCTAATTTGGCTTACCTTCTATCCTTGAACCCTTGGCATTCCATCTGGCTTAAAGTTGAAATCTCTTGTGTTATGCCTCCTCCCCTATTAGAATGTAAACTCCTTAAGAGTAGGGACTGTCCCACCTTTCTGTTTGACTCTATAGCCCTTTAGTACAGTGTCTGGTACACCAAAAGGGTTTAATAAATGCATGTGATTCATTGTCAAAAGGCAAACTACAGCACATACCCCAATTTGTGCCTGCTTTAAGAGAGTAATTGGCATCTCTGTGGAATTTCACATGGCCTTCTTGTTTGAGTCTCACAACTCAGTGAGGTAGATTATTACAGATATTTTGATTTCACACTTGAAGGAACCTGAGCTTTAAAGATAATCCATGAACACATACCTAGAAAATGCTGGAAAGGGGATTCAAAAGTAGGTCTTTCTGACTGTCAGCCTACCAACAAATGCAGCATTTTATCCCCAGGGTCTCTGTTCAGAAACAGGAAGACAGAATGATCTTGGAGAAGGAAGACATGTGCCTTGGACCTCTGCTGAGATGGTTTTTAAATTATTATTTAATTAATTAATTTAGAATATTTTTCCATGGTTATAAGATTCATGTTCTTTTCATCCCCTCCTCCCACCCCTTCCTGTAGCCAATGAGCAGTTCCACTAGGTTTTACATGTGTCATTGATCAAGACCTATTTCCATATTATTGATATTTGCACTGGGGTGATTGTTTAAGAGTCTACATCCCCAATCATGTCCCCATCGACCCATGTGATCAAGCAGTTGTTTTTCTTCTGTGTTTCTATTCCCACAGTTCTTTCTCTGGATGTGGGTAGTGTTCTTTCTCATAGGTCCCTCAGAGTTGTCCTGGATCATTGCATTGCTCCTGCTGAGATGTTAACTACACTAAAGCTTGGTGGACTTTTAAGCTAATTAGGACAAAAGCAGTATTGAGGGTGCTATTTGTATTTCAAGGAAACTAGTTTCATCTGCCTCAAAAAATCCTTTTTTTTGGTTCAGGTTTTTCACCTAGAAGTTGACCCCACATTATAGAATTTTAATAGTGTATTTAGTTCCCATTTTATAGCCAATAATCATTTCAGATACAGATGTTTCTAAACAAGATACTTTCTTGTTCTCTCCAGATACACATAATGCCTTTCAGGATTACACCATTGCAATGGCACTAGGATAGAGAATGTGAGCAACATTCAGTCATTATTTTTGAGATTTATGTGCACAATTGTCACCATAGGTCAAGCCACACAGGGGCTGATTTGAATGTCCCATTGTATCCTTAGACCCACATGCTAAAAGTATGTGCTGTGCATTTAATGGAGGGTCATCCTAACTCTTCAGGATTGTTTCATGCTGGGGAGGAAGAAACTTCTTTAACTTTACTTTAGAAATTCTAATACACAGCCACTCCAGTTCATTTATCTTATAATCTCTGATAGTAATGTAGACAAGACAGTTCTGGAGATTGTTGGGAGGCTTTTAAAGCTCTTTCCAAATCAGACTTGATCAGTATGCTAGATAGGTATCTCTTATCTTTACAGGCTCTTCAATCCCATTATTAACTTTTCCAGGAGGAGCTACAGTTAGAGGCAATGTCCTGATGTCCTCTTGAGTTGGCAAATGTCAATGGCACCAATGAGTTGGTACATAAGTGTTTGGGTTTAGCCATTCCAACATGTCAGCTGGAAGAAGAGGTGTGCTGGAATCAGCTCCAAGAGTCAATAATTAAATTTTCAGGGCAAGAAAGGAAAATATCACAAATCCAAACTAAATTTATTATTTGTTGATTATATAGATGGAGATGTTAATAATTCAGATAAAACTTAAAAAGCATGTCACAATACCTTTTTTTTCCCCTCAGATGGGCCATTTGTTAAGTATTTACTTGAATACCACTAGCTTTGAGTTATAGGATTTACTGAATGCCAGAGCTTTAGCACTAGGCCAGATCAAGATAAGGAAGAGTAGTTGTTGAAAATGCATAGTACCTCCAAATAAGGAAAAAGACTTGTACAAAAATATTTATAGCCTCACTCTTTGTGGTGGCAAAAAAAAAAAAAGTGAGGGAGTATCCATCAATTGAGGAATGGCTGAACAAATTGTGGTATCTGATGGTGATTGAATACTACTGTGCTGTAAGGAATGATGAACTGGAGGAATTCCATGTGAACTGGAACGACCTCCAGGAATTGATGCAGAGGAAAAGGAGCAGAACCAGAAGAACATTGTACACAGAGACTGATACACTGTGGCACAATTGAATATAATAGACTTTGCTACTAGCAGCAATACAATGACCCAGGACAATTCTAAGGGACTTCTGAGAAAGAACGCTATTCACATCCAGAGAAAGACCTATGGAATCAGAAATGCAGAAAAACATATGATGGATCATGTGGTTTAATGGGGCTATGATTAGGGTTTTGATGTTAAAAACTCATTCTACTGCAAATATAAATAACATGGAAATAGGTTTTGAACAATGATAAGTGTATAACCCAGTGGAATTGCTTGTCAGCTTGGGGAGGGGAGAGGGAATGGGGATAGAAATCATGAATCATAGAACCATGGAAAAATATTCTAAATTTAAAAAAAAAATAAAAGGGGGGGGGGGGGAAGAGAAAATACATAGTACCAGAAACACCTAGGTTGGATAGAGATAGAGAGCCAGGTCTGGATACAGGCCTCAGACTCTCGCTTTGTGATCCTGGACAAGTCATTTAGTCCCCATTGCCTGGCCCTTACATTTAGTGGAGGGAACCTTCTGCCAATACTTAATAATGATTCTAAGAAGTTAAAGGTTTAAAAGGAAAAGAAAAAGCAGAGAACCTTTCAGATTACCTTCATGTATACTCTGTACACATCTTCTAGGTACTAGATAACTTACATGCTGTTTTCTCCATTAGAGTGTCCACCCTTTAAGGACAGGGACTGTTTTGTTTTTTTACTTTCTTTTATCCTCAAAATTTTAAGTATTTAAGAAATGCTTATTGACTGATTGACTAAGGTATAAATTTCACTAATGTCATGGATAAGCATAGTAACTTCCCTTCACACCAAATGACTTCTTAGCTTTATAATAAAATCTCTATTCCTTTAAAAAAGCTTAAACCATCAGGACACCTGAAAGGGAATGGGAGTAAGGAATATTTAAGAGAAGAACCTGTATGAAGCATCCATGTTGTTATTCAGTCTTTTCAGTCATGTCTGACTCTTTGTGACTCCATTTGGAGTTTCTTGGCAAACATACTGGAATTGTTTGACATTTCCTTCTCCAGCTCATTTTATAGAGGAAGAAACTGAGGCAACTGGGTTAAGTGACTTGCCCAAGGTCACACAGGAGGTGTCTGAGGCTGGATTTGAACTCAGAAGGATGGGTCTTCCTGATTCCAAATCCTGTGCTCTATCTAGGATCCTAGGACCTGGGTTCAAATTCCACCTCTGATTTTTACTTGCCAGTATGACTGTGGCCAATTCATTTAAACCCTCTGGGTCTCTTTTTTTCTCATCTGTAAACAGTAAGATTAGAGAGCTTCTGAAGTTCCTTCCATCATTAGATTTATGCTCCCTCAAACATGCATTTCCTCAGAAGGGCAATGTTCTTAGTGTTGTCTCATTTTCCATCCTAATAAATAGATTATAAATAGTCATATTTTTTTCCTCATTACCCCTTGCTTCTTGTATCAATACTTAAAACAAGGAAGCCTTCAACCTGACTGGTGGCTTTAGGGCCCTGACAACAGAGAATAAAGGCAAATTCTCAAGGGTCCTGGTTTGTTGTACATGTTCCAGCTCAGGAAGCTTTTCCCTGGGAAGTTCAGATGCCCTCTGGCTCTATCCCACAAAGTGAGGCCTTGAGGGCCTAAGATCAACGCCCCCTCAAGTGTTTCTGATGACTATTCTTGAACCTCCTACCCCCTACAGTTATTCTTTAGAGGCTTTTTGTGCATGGAAAAATGAGCAGCAAGGTCTCTGGCAGTACATATTCTTCTCTAGGGCTCTTTTAAGAGGAGACAGCCTTACTGGAAGCTTTTACTTAAAAATCAAGGGTGGGGTCACTCACTCACAGTGAGCCAGGAGGACTTAAATTGCCAAACTAAGAACTCAGACTTCTAACATGTGCCTGAGAAGAAAGACTCAAAGTCCAAGCACTGATTAGGAGGGAATGTACTGAAACAAAGTTAAATTCTTTGATCTCCAAGGAGTATCTCTGAGCCAGCCAAATGTTGTGTTCCGGGCAGCAACATCTTTTTCACAGGCTAATTGGTACCATTCAACTCTCACCAAGTTTACCATTTGTCACTAAGTGACTTTCCAAAGTTTATATTTGGGCTAGTTAGAATTATAAGGGGGAGGTAACATGGGGTGGAATAATTCTTTTTTCCCCAATACTTTTTACTGGCTGAAGGTTAGTTTTACAAAGGAAACCAATTTCTCCCTTTAAGATTTCATGGTCCTTGATTCTCCAGGAAGCCTACCAATCAAAAACTTCTGATACGTGGTCTTTGGAGAACTAAGCTGGTTCTATCTCCTGACTCCTTCAGTTCTAGTTCTAGCTTTGCCACTAACTAGCTGTGAGCTGAGGTAAAAATCATTTAAACTCAGTCCCTTCATCTGCAATCCATAATTTATAAATTCCCACCCAGTTCTGAGATTTTTTTTTGATTAAGTAGTTTTAAAGATTGGGAAGGACTAGGGTGTCATTTTCCTTCTCAAGCTTTAAAAAAAAAATGGACTTTTAGGGAAATCTATCTTCCTCATTTGGGTCAAACCAAACTGGCAACTTCTTATTACCACTTGGATGCTCTAAAAACCAACAGACTCATTCATCCTCCAGTTGGGTTTGATTGAAATGGAATAAGTATTGCCCAAAGAGCTCTGCCCTGTTGCTTTTCACATATGGAGCCCCTAACTAACAAACTCACCCAATCATCTATAATTAAGGATTCTCTTTCTCCTTCTATGCCAATACTTGGCAATTGATTATTAAAGGTAATTTTCTTCACAAACTAGGCCCATTTTTTTTGTTTATAATTTGAAGATCTCATTTGATTTGGACCTTGAGAAGAAAGGTGATTCTCTTCCTCCTACAAATATTCAGTAAAATGAATGAAATGTTCCCTTCCTTGGAGGGTTACGTCTAAGTGACACATGCTTCTTGGAAATGTATAATGTGTGCAGCATCATGGCTTACAAACATGTTCTCCAATTACTAGGGCCCCACAGCCAGACAAAGCAGTTTAACTGGGAGAAAATTGAATGTAGCCTATTCCCCTGTATGTTTGTAGATATGCACAAGTTCCCAAAATAAACGATTGGCTGCATTAATCTCTCTGCTCCCTAGACGTGGCATTTGCAGGAAGAATATTAGAACAGCCCTTTCTAATAGCATAGGAATTCAAGCAGTTACAGGAGGAAAGTTTTGGCTCTAGTGTCAGGAACAAAATAACTGATTTTGCAGCATCTCCAGTAACTTCTTATTCCCAACTGGAGACTCTGAAGATGGTGATAAAGGTTGGTTCTTGGCTGCCATGGTTTGGCTTGGAAGTTAATATTTTACATTAATTTACAGGCACAAAGTACCAGGGGACAAGGAAGCACATACTATAAAAAGGAAAAAGTACTGGACATTCTGGCAAAGATGTTTATGCCATTTTTTTATAATGTTCTTGACTCTTGTTTTCCTTGGCCTGGCTCTGTTTTGTTTGGTCCTTCTTTGAAAAGCCAGCCAAATAAGTGGCATTTTAAAGTCAATGGGGTTACTGTAGCTAAGAGAAACAGTTCATCAAATCCAAGTAAATAAGGAATATGAGGTACCATCACCTCATTTAGAATGCTGTCCTAAGATTTCAAAAGAAGTAAAAATCTCAAAAAAGATCCTTACCTTCTGTCTTAGAATCAATGCTAAGCATTAGTTCTAAGGCAGAAGAGTGGCAAGGGCTAGGCAATGGGGATTAAATGATTTGCCCAGGGCTGCACAGCTAAGATACATCTGATCTAGATTTGAACCCAGGTCCTCCCATCTATTCACTGAGCCACCAGGAAACCTTAGCAATCAATGGGGAGAGGATATAGCTTTAAATGGAAGATTGTTAGAGTCAGGAAAACCCAGGTTCAAATCCAGTCTCAGACACTTAGTAGCTGTGTGAAGCTGCTCAAGTTACTTAAATTCTATTGCCTTAGTTTCTATCTGTAAGTTGGAGATAATAATAGCACTTACTTCAGACTTGCTATGAGGGTTAAGTGATATAATAATTGTAAAGCACTTAGCACAGTGATTGACATGTTGTTTAGTAGATTGGTGGCATCTGACTCTTCATGATTCTATTTGAAGTTTGTTTTTTGTTTTTTTGTTTTTTAACTAAAGATACTACAGTGGTTTGCCATTTCCTTCTCCAGCTCATTTTATAGATGAGAAAACGAAAACAGTGTTAAGTGACTTGCCCAAGGTCACACAGCTAGGAAGTATCTGAGTTAAATTTGAACTCAGATTCTCTTGACTCCAGATCAGGTACTTTATCTACTGTGTCACCTAGCAGATGCATAATAAGTAGTACTTTTGTTATTAAGGGGAAAAGCAAAAGATCTACAGATGTTTCTAGAGCATTGCTACCGTTAATTGTATTCCTATTGCAATTTTAAATTATACTTCTTTATAGCACTATGAAAACTTTCCTGTGACTTGTCTTCCCTTCTCCCTCTACTTCCCATCTGTTACATTTGAGAACCCTAATTAATCAGAGTCTCATATAGTTCTAAAACCAGAGGCACCCTTTATCCCTTGATTTTTTTACTCAAAACAATACCCAGAAAGGTATTTAGAATAGAAACCCAGAGAGGAAAAGTGACTCTAGAAAGAGCAGAGAACTAGAACACTTCTCCATCTATCCCCTAGTCAATACTTGATTATAATAGTAATCCCTTCCACACTATGACTTTTCCCAACTTGAATGATTTCTATATATCATTGGTTGGCATAAGAAATTAAATGGGAATCCTTTGAGAGTTTAGAGGAAGCCACAAACAACATGTAAAAGCCAGTAGACAACACAGAAAAAAAATCTGGAAATTCAGAAATGCATATTTAACCCAAACTTTACAATAAAGTACATTAAACACCCAATAAAAGAAAAGGGGAAAATTTAGAACTTTTCCGGTACAAAGAGAAGGCCTAAAATTTTTACAAGGACTTTCTAGATGGGGGTGGGGTGGCGTGCCTCAATATGGTGGTACACCACACCTCTAACTATCTCAGTGTGGAAGGGAAAACTATACTTGTTCTATGATAAAGATGGTTGGGAATAATGGTTAACACCCATCCCTCAAGTAATATTTTGATTTGGACTCTACCTAGCCTATAATTAAGATTAGAGTTGCTAATTGATTAAATAACTGATGTTAACTGTCCTAGAAAGATCCAGTTAAAATCTTGAAATCAATTCTCTGAGTGCCTTTAGTTTGCTCAACTGTTTAATACTTGGGCCTTGGGGGGATGCGGAGAATATAGTTTAGAGAGAATGGGGAGAAACCTGCTGGTTTAAGTCTTATTCCTGGTGCCTTTTCAAGTTCCCAAGGCAAACTCTACCCAATCTATACATAATATCACCTCAGACCACTTTGCCACTGATTCCCAGAATGATGATAAGAGCACAGTGGATAGAAAGTTCTGCATTTGGAATCCTTCCTCTGCCACTATGTGACCTTGGACAAATTACCCTTTATGGACCTCAGTTTCCTCATCTGTGAATGATGAGGTTCGGTTAGATCAGATTACTTCTATATTCCCTTTCAGATCTAGGTCTATGACTTTAATCACTGCTGTCTAAGGAAGATGTCTGTGCCTAAAGTAAGCCCAGTCTATATAAGTGATTGTTGGTATTTAGTCATTTTCAGTCATGCCTGTCTCTTTCTGACCCCATTTGGGTTTTCTTGGCAAAAATATTGGAGTGGTTTGCCATTTCCGTCTCCAGCTTTTGGAAAATGCCTATGTGGAAATGGGTAGGCATAGTGAGTAACATCACATAAGTAATTCTGTGTGCTCGCTCTCTGTCTCTCTCAAGCTTAGTTTCTTTATTTAGTGTTTTGTTCTGCCTTAACTGCCAGGTTTGTTTTGTTATGTTTTTTGGTCATGATTTAAAGTTACATAAATTATTTTTTGTGAATACTGATGAAACTGAGAATATCATTTACATAGTAGGTACTTTATAAAAAATAACTCTTACTGCTTGGATTTTAATGTCCTTAGCAATTTTTAAAATCAGATTCCATTATACTTTAAATTTCCTTCCTTCCTTTCTTATTCAAATGAATCAGACTAGAAACCAAACTGTCCATTTCTGTCTGAATTCTCAGGATAGATATCTTGAATCTAGTTCATTTTGACAGCATCATTAAGAAATTCAGTGAATAAATCCAGCTACTTCTCAACTTACGAAAAATGTTCAAATGGGATAAAATTGTATAGGTTGATTTCAAGCAATATGATGAATTCTTTGAGTAGTTGGCATTCTTATTTTCTCTCTAGCATGAGACACCATGTCCCTAATGCTGAATATCTTCCTGAAGTAGAATTCTATGAACTGGCCTAACATTATAACTTATCCAGGTAGAGAGGGCCACCCCTAACTTCTTATTCTCTTCCATTCTCAATAGATCTAAATTTCAGTGCATGAACTGAATTACTGAATGGGAAAGACATTTTTCTTCACTGGACAATGATGACATCAGATGGGTCACTTTTTACTCAGTGTTTTCTATGTGTTAACTTAGAGGGAGAGAGGGAGAGGAGAAGGGGTGGGGAGGAATAGGTTTGCTTTACTATTTATTGATATTGAAATGATTTCTTCAGGACCATACCTGAATACCCAGAAGTGCCTGAGAAAATTTCCATGAAATTTAGGGTCTATTTCTCTAGGATTCAAATACAAAACTAAAGAAGGTATCACTACTTTTGGGCAATTTGTTCATAGAAAATTACTGGTAGAAGAGGCATTCTGGGGAGAAATTACCAGGCAAACTCTTTGGGATTTAGCTGTCTTGAGAAGGACAAGGGGGAGAAGGGCAAGGGGGAGAGAGAATATCCCATTACATGGGTAAGCCAGTGCTAGATTACTAACTAGTGCTAGGTCTCTCTCTCTCTTTTTTTTTTGTATTGTCTCATAGGTGGAAGATTGGCAATGGGGGTCAAGTGACTTGCCCAGGGTCACACAGCTGGGAAGTGGCTGAGGCCAAATTTTAACCTAGGACCTCCTGTCTCTAGGCCTGGCTCTCAATCCACTGAGCTACCCAGCTGCCCCCTGTTAGGTCTCTCCACCAAAAGTCATGGTGGCCCTTCACAGCTTGACCAGACATGGACCTGTGACAGGAAACAAATCCCTCCAGCATAAATGCTAATGTAGTCCTTTCCTATGTTCTGTTGAAAAAGGGAAAAAGCAAAGGACTTCTGATCCCCCTACCAATCATGTGCTTTAGACATATGGAAAGGGGAAGTTCCAAGTTACTATTCTAGGATAATGCACAAGCTCTAGAAACTAATCAGATTACCTTTTAACTCCTCCTACCCATTACCCAACTAACAAACGTCACTATTTCATCTTGGAGAAACTGACTCTCTAAACAAATAGACAACGAAGTGACAGTTTTTTGATCTTGAACAAAAATAGCAATTTCAAAACTCTCAGATCTTTAGTTTGGGAAATGGCCTGTTTTATCTCAGAAGTTTATGCTCTCATTTTAATAGGCACTGAATTAAAAAAAAAAATTAAGAGTTAACAGCAGCACTTGGGTTTGGCTTCTGAGTACAGATTTGCCATCCAGGACCTCTTAACCCCCCCCCCTTTTTTTTTTTGCAAAGAGATTGGGAATGCCTATGGGACAAAACTGGACCCCAGGAATCACCTGACAAATGAGTTCTATGTCTAAATTCCAGTTACAAAGTACCAAGCAAGGAAAAAAGAATTAAGTTTTCACTACATTTTCTCCTCAAACTTAAAACTTAAAAGTCTTAGAGGTGGGAGAAACAAGCTAGAGTGTTTCTGTCAGGTCTTATTCCCTTCTCATTCCCTTAGGGTATAGCAAATGCTATTCTAACTCAAACCATCCCTTTTCTACTTTTAAAAAAAATCACTACTCTTGGCTTGATCTCTTATTAGTATTCATGCTTCATTCCCTCCACAACACACACCCAAAGCCTATTGATCAAGAATGAAGCTGTAACATTTGAGAAATTTAATGAAAGGGTAATATATTGCAGAAGCTCTAAATTCAAATTGAGCGATATCTATGGAAGAGGCAGCAAACTGGCATTTATCTGGTTTTCCTTGTCTGTCCACCATATGTCAGTTGTCTTGGATACTTGGAAAATTAGGTCACTCTTGCCCTTTCTGGTAACTACACCTCTTCCCTTTGTACTAGTTGACCCCCATGTCTGGAATGTTCTCTCCTTACCTCCACTTCTAGTTTCCTTCAAGTCCAAAGGAATTCTTTGTAGCTATACTCCATATGTCAAACTTGGAAAATCTATGATCTCTATTCATACATGTTTTTTCTGTTTTACCTCTCTCATGACTACAAACTAGTTTTTAATGACAGCACGTGTAACAGTCTTAACTAAACATTCTTAGGTAAATCAAGGGCAAACTTAGTGGTGGGCGGGGGCAGGAAGAATCCTAGTTGGAACTGTGTACTTCCCCCCTTCTCCTCCCCACCCAGCCTAGCTCATCCTAGAGCTACCCTTATAGTCATATTATTCCTCTCCCCATTATAAACAAGATACAGACTAGTATAGCTTAGCACCACAATACTAGTGAGATATTACTTACCAGGTAGAATTCTTGTCTCTAGGCTGTCCCATAGCTACACAAATCCTCTATCTATAAAGTCCCAGGAAGTAATATCCTATTTCCTTGAAGAGCTTCTCATCTCTTTAAGCAAAAAAGAGCCTGGGGGAACCACAAATAGGTATGAGAATTATGCAGCTCCCATGTGGGGAATCACACCTGGTCCTGAATAGTGTCGCTCCAGAGCATCTTATCCTAACTTGTTCCTTATCCTGAGACCAACCTCATAGGGACCTGGAATTTTTTGTCCCTCCAGTTTGCAGGAAATTGCCACAGGGAAGAAGTCTGCCTTTTCATTGCTCCTCTGGGCCTAGCCTTAATGACTCTGCATAGTTTCCATTTTGAGGAGTATCATTTGGGAGCAGGGGGGATACATGGTGGTTGGAGAACGTTAAACTCATTTTTGTTAAAAAGTAGCTACTGGCTCAAAAATTAATCTTTCTCCCCACTACCGCTCCATGGTCTTTGCCCCTAACAGGACTTCAAGAATTAATATTTTTTCAAAGTACACTTCTTTGTCAACCAAAGCATTCAGAGTGCCAGTGACCTCACAGTATATACTTACCCATTATAACAGTATCCTATTCTGTCTTAGCTAGAAAATATTTATGTACTAACTAACCTTCCTAATCTCGATTTTACAAATGTTTAAGTGCCTATTACTTGTAGGAAATAGTGATAGAAAAAACTAGCTCCTGGCCTCAAAGAACTTAAATCTAATACATATAACTAAATCCTTTATGGATAAAAGAATATTCCTGATAAAACCAAACCCATTTTCTTTTCTTTAAAGGCTAAGACTTACCAGTGCACTCTTCTTTGAACTCAGAATTCACCAAAATCAAGCTGATTAACATGATATCTTATCCAAAGACTTGCTACTTTGCTGATCAAATCTAGGAAAATTAAATTTTTTTCATATGCTCTGTAGTCTAGTTGAATATATAGTAAATATATAATAATATATAATAAATGGAGAATAGATAATTCTCCATTTCTGCCATATACATCATTTCTTCTTAAGCTTCTGTGGCTCTTCACAGATTGACATACCCCAACCCCACCTTCCATCAAGAATGTCCTCCCTCTTCCCCAATCTGAACTTCTAGCTTCCTTCAGTACTCAGCTAATGGGGCAGCCAGGTGACAAGGAGAATAGAATGTCAGGCCTTCGAGTCAAGAGGACCTGAGTTCAAATGTGACCTTAGATACTTCCCACCTCTGTGACCCTTGCAAAAGTCACTTAACCCCTTTTTTTTTACCTAGCCCTTTCCTTTGTCTTGAGTTGTTACTAAAACAGAAAATAAGGTTAAAAAAAAAAAAGACACTCAAATACCACCTCCTTACAAGATAATTTTACTATCTTCTCTTTTTTAATCTCACAGGCACATGTTCCTTTATATTTGTTTATTTCCTCCTCTCCTCCAATTGAAACTTCTTGGGGGCAGGAATTGTTTTATTTTTGGTTTTAGTTTTCTATCTCTTACCCCCATGACCCATACATAGTAGACCTTTAACAAATACATTTTGAATGAATGTATAGTTGGCAATTTGATGACTTAGTTCCCACAACAGTTACCTCTTTGAGTAGAACTGACATGAAGGCAAAAGCCCATGAATGACAAAATTTTTTTTCAGGTACCTTTAACCTTTGGATATCCCTAAATGGCCAGCCATTTATAAACTTGGTAGGAACCAAAATCAAGAATACTGACCTCTTTTGGACTATGACCCCTTAGTTCATTAGATTTCAGATATTCTTAAAAATCTGGATAAGTCCTCTGATTTTTCTTTCTTTTTTTAAGAATAAATTCAAGCAGTACCATAGCTTAAAGAGAGAGGAGGCAAATAAATGTTTAGGAGAAAGGGGGCTCTGTGAAAGGCAACTAACAGAGGTTTGTTTTGGAGAGAGGTTTTCTAAATGCAGATATAGTCTTCTTGGATTTTAATAGTATCTCTTGACTAGTTAAGATTTGTCTTTTGGTTTTGTCTTTTTGAATTGATTCAAATATTTTGGTCTAGGAAAACTTGGTACCCCAGATTTGTATGTTAACTTTTTAGCCATTTCCCTTTTTATCCGCTCAAACAGTATAGCAGAGACTGTGTCACAAAATGTATCCATTATATTGATGTTGCTTCTTAGATGATGTTACAAAGAAATTAATAGATCATCATCTAACCTTCTTAAATTGGCACTTTAAAAACTATGTTTTCTCATGAAATAACAGGACACAATTATTAACTTGCTTAATTCTATTGAGAAACATTCTACCTCTAATTGCTGGCTGTTGGGAAAACTGAAAGACAATTAGAACTAGCCCAAAACATCATGGACTTCCTCCCGAAGTATCTTAGTGTTACTGTTGTTGAGAGTTCTTCCTCCCCCTCTCTCCCCTTAAATCCTTACCTTCTGTATTGGTATCAATCAGTATCAATTTTTTTTTTAAACCTTCTGTGTATTGGCTCATAGGTGGAAGAGTGGTAAGGGTGGGCAATGGGGGTTAAGTGACTTGCCCAGGGTCACACAGCTGGGAAGTGGCTGAGGCCGGGTTTGAACCTAGGACCTCCTGTCTCTAGGCCTGGCTCTCAATCCACTGAGCTACCCAACTGCCCCCAGTCTGTATCAATTCTAACACAGAAGAGAGAAATAAGGGCTAGCTAATTCATATCTGAATTCATACAGGTTGGAGCCCAAATCTAGAATTCATTTATATAATCCTTTTACCTTCTAAATCATTCTTCCTTCACAGTCCAACTTGGGTGCATCTTTCTTTTGTGAACTTCTTGTTCTCTCATAAATGCTTTAAGATTACTTTGGATCTTCCATATGCTTCTAACTTGATTCTGACCTCTATCATTTGCTGACAATTCCTGTTCATCCCCACCCCCCTTCCTTCCCAGCATAATAGGTCATAAAGTTCATAGTGGGGACTGCTTTATTTTTGTATTATTGTAACCTGACACAGTGTTTTGGGTAGGCAGGAACTTACTATTTAGATTGAATTGAAATGTTAATCCTATTTGGCATTTATAAGGTCTTAGTAATATCAACCTCTGACCAGTATTCAATCTAAAAAATTGTGAGAAACAATGAATGGAATGGGACTTTTTCATGGTGGGTGTTTTAGTCCAATTGTTCATCTTCAAACAAAAAATATCCAACTAAAATTGCCCTATAGAGACATCAACTGAATAACTGACATTTAAATGGTTAAAAAGCTACAAAGGAAATAGTATCTTTCAAATATCAGAACTCTGTCAAAAGGGAGATAGAAAAATTAGCAACACAGAACCTTTATGACTTAATATATGCTAAATTCTGTTGTTCTTCTTATGTCTTTATATTCATAACTTTATGTAGGCATATCCCTCTGATCTCTCATTACAGATCACCTTGGATTATGTCCATCTGAGATTTTCCAATCGTGAATCCTTCTGGGAACTCAAAGCATCTCCTGGTGCCAGGGTTCCCATCCAGCTTCTTCAAAATGTCTACTGAAGTTGAGAACAACATGGCCAATGGTCAGCCTGATCAACAGGCAGCAACCCCCAAGCCTCCATCAAAGAAAGAAAAAAAGAAAGGTACAGAGGATCTTCCTGACCTAATGTATTCAAAAAGATAAATTGTAGATTTCTGTGACTTTGTTACTTTAGGGTTGAGGAAATTCTGACACTGAGGAAGACAATAAGCCAGTGAGAGAACATAAAGACAGTTTGGCTGAATTCTCAATAAGTATACAATTAAATTAAAAATACTAGAGCCTAAGAAAATAGGAATCTGAGAGGAAGATTGTCCAACTTAAATGAAAAATGGAGAGGAAATCATAGTGACAAAAGGTGGCCAGAGAAACAGTGGCTAGAGATGAGAGGGGATTATCACAAGATATTGTGATATTATTGATTATCACAAGAAGCATATGATTGCTTTGTCCCTTGGGAGCCACCATGAAGTTTTTTAATAGTCCTATCTCAGTTTTTCAAAACTAGAAGAGTGGGATTTAAAAAAATTAATGTCTTTGTGTTTGTGACATCCATCATTTCCTTCTATATCTTTTCTCCTTATTCTACCCCAGTTTCTACAATACTCCTTTGAAACTGAAAAGAGAAGGCCATTATACTTGATATTTGCCAGGTTTGGAATTCATAGTAGTCTGACTTGGATTAATTAATTAATTGACTGCTATTTAGTATGACCTAGAGTTTCTTTTACCTCACCTGATGGAGAAATGTTAATCTTGCTTCATGGAAGGGATTAGAATTTTTTTTTAATTGATGGAAGGGAAAAAGAGGAAGGAAAGTGAGAAAGGTGAAATCAAATATTTATCTACTTACCCTTCTATACAAAGGCTCTAAGTTCTAGGCAGTTGCCTTTTTGTGGTGGTTTTATTGACATTATTAAAGCATTTGCAATAATAGTTCTGCATGTTTTGCTCTGTATAAGCTTGTACAATTTTCACAGATTTCTCTGAATTTCTCATTCACCATTTTTATGGCAAAAATAATATTGCATGACATTCATATGCCACAGATCTAGAAGAGCATATTAAGTTTCACAAAAACACTTTCAGGGGGCAGCTAAGTGACTCAGTGGATAGAGAGCCAGGCCTGGAGATGGGAGGTCCTACGTTCAAATCTGGTCTCAGACATTTCCTAGCTGTGTGACCCTGGACAAGTCACTTGACCCCCATTGCCTACCCTTACCACTCTTCCACCTAAGAGCCAATAAACACAATTGCCTAGTCTTTACCACTCTTCTGCCTTGGAGCTGATACTCAGTATTGATTCCAAGACCGAAGGTAAGGGTATTAAAAAAAACTTTTGGGGAATACCAAAACATCAATTGAGATCCTTAGGTTATGAAATCCTTAAGAAAGTCTTTAGACTCCTGTTGTAAAAGCACAAGAAAGAGGAAGATTGTCTTAGGACTATAAGGAATTTAGATCTGAATGAATCTTCACCGCTAAGATGCAAGTTTATGTCTCTTTCACATCTTCTTAGGGATGTGGAACTTATCTAAAGCACCTGAATAATGGCAACTCAAGGGTGCTAATTTCAGCTCTCATATCACTTGTAAGTGTATATGACTGCCTCTTGACCATTTATGATAATAGGAAAGGTAGTCTATAAGAATCAAAACCATATTAGCCACTTTTTTGTTTTGGTCTCCTGCCATCAAAACTAGAAGTAGAACTGCTCTCACCTGATCTATTTTATTAATTATTCTCTTTTCTCCATACTATACCCTTCTCATCCATTCTCTGAATAAAATGTTACTGGATAGGACATTACCAAAAGACAGTCAGAGATGGAAGAAAATTAAACAGCTGATTTGCTTGATTAACTGGATTAATCCTTATATAATCAAATCACAAGAGTAGCCATAAATATTCCAAAATCTTGTAGAAGTTCTGAAGCATGCTCATTCCTGCGTTTGGTGTCAAATACTTCATACAGCTTTTACCTTAAGGTTGTATTTTAATTTATAAGCTTTCCTTTTTTCCCCCTTTTCTAGGAACAGAAAAGACAGATGAGTATCTCTTGGCCAGGTTCAAAGGTGATGGCGTAAAATACAAGGCCAAACTCATTGGCATTGATGATGTGCCAGATGCAAGAGGGGATAAAATGTGTCAAGACTCTATGATGAAACTGAAGGTAAAGACTTGACCATTGCAATTGTATAATTTTCCTAAAATTCAAGATTTAAAATTTTTTTTTGAGAGAAATTTCAGGAAAAGAAGCTTGCTAACTCCTCGATTCAAGAAAGTGAACTGTTTAGAGAAAGTGCCATAAAGAAACCTCCACTGCATCAGAAGATCCAGAATGAACTTTAGGATGTAATTCATTAAACTGAAAGGGGTTGAATACATTTACTCTGAATGTAAACTCTTATGCCAAAGGGGACTGCTCCCCAATTGGCTTTTTGTCAATGCCTCTAGCAAACATTGGTTTTGCTATCTCTCTGTCTCTCTCTGTCTCTCTGTCTCTCTCTCCTTCTCTCTTTTATTTCCCTCTTACCTCTAACTATTGTAGCTTCCTCTTAGGAAGTACAATACTGCATGCACCTGTAGCTAGAAGATCTTTAGAGGTATAAGCTAGTAATATTACATGATTCATTGGGGAGATTAGTCTCCCAAAGAATCAGGCTCACCAATGCGGAGAGAAAATGACTGACAATATAAGGGGCAGAGTGGCATAGCACGAGCATGGCTGGGATGAGGCAACATGGAATCTGGGTGAAGTTCAATATAATGGGCTCCCCTTTGTCAGGACCGTATAGCCTCAAGGCCAGAACTTCCAGTAACAACAGGACAAGGAGATGGTATGGGGATAAAAGAAACTGAAAATGACAAACGTCAAAAAGCTGCTATTTTCCATATTAGAAACTCCTTTAAGACAGATCTTAATCTTCCTGGAATGGTTAATTGTACTGTGTCTATTTTCCATCACCTACTCATGTCCCCAGTTTATATGCATAACTAGGTTCTTATTATGCCTAAAATTGGTATATGAATGGTAAATCAATGTGAATATTAAAGCTCATTTTGGCATAACTTTCACTTTAAACCTCTCCTCTCTCATGATGAAAAATGCTATCCACAGTCAAAGAAGGAACTGTTTGCAGACCAAAGCACACCATCTTCTACTTTTTTTCTTCATGAGTTTTTTTATTGCATGTGTGATCTGTGTCTTCTATCATGAAATGAGTAACATGCAAATATGTATTGCATGGAACACTGATATAACCTATAGAAAACTATTTAATACCATCTCTGAGAGGGGGAAGGAGGGAGGGAGGGAGGGAGAAAACCTGAATCCTAAAATGTCGAAAAACCATTGTCAAAAATGGTTTCTACACGTGACTGAAAAAACAAAGAAAGCAAGAAAGAATTTAAAGAATTAAAAATGTTTTTTCTCTTCTTTCTCAAACCTTAACTTCCAGGGAATGGCAGGAGCTGCTCGGTCTCAGGGACAGCACAAACAGAAGATTTGGTTGAATATTTCTCTCTCTGGAATTAAAATAATTGATGAGAAAACTGGGGTAAGAATCCAGAAACACTGAGCTTGATTTATGACTGTTCTTGGTGTAATTACTCTGGTTTTGAGGACTTAGAAACTTGAGTGAGAAGTTTCCTTCACTCCACCTGAAGCTCTGTAGGCGAAATGTGATCTTGCCTTAGAGATGCCGGGATTTTTGTTTTTAATTAAAAGGAGGTGAGAGTGAAAAGGATAAGGAATCAAATGCTAATTAATGCCTTTTGTTTGTAAATTTTCCAACTTCATGAAATGTTTCTTGTTAAACTCAATTGACCAAATTGGAATGGTTCTCCCTAGTTACATATAACTTAAGAACAGTATCTAAATAAGAACATCTCTTCAAATGAATACTGAAGAATTAAGTTGCAGAGAAAGTGAAATAACTATTCCTATGAAGGTTGGGGCCTTCTCTCTAGAGCATCATTTATGGTTCCTTCTCAAGAAAATTTTTTACTGCCTTTTAGGCCTATCTATCTTCCTTATACCCGCCTTTAGGTTTTATTTGAATCAGGGGACTATGTAGTTCTACTCGTTTCTTAAATATTCCCTTCAAAAACTTCTGCTCTTCTAATCTTTCTTTCATTTAGTGCTTATACTACAGCTTCAAAAAAAAAAAAAAACTTTGTAGAGTGAAAATAGTTTTAACAGAAGATGCATTGTTTCCATTGAGGTTTTTTACTACTTGCCCTGCAAGGGAAAATGTGGCTTTAGCAGTCAAGGAGAGGCCAAACATTTTTCTTCCCTCAAATTCTAGCTCCTTGAAGAGGCTTGTCTAATGTCAGTAAAAGCAAGAGGTGCTAGTAGTGCTGGCTGGGAAATGGACTTTGTGGTTTTCCAGAAACAAGTTATAACTTTGTCGCAGGTGATCGAGCACGAACATCCTGTAAACAAGATCTCTTTCATTGCCCGAGATGTGACAGACAATAGGGCTTTTGGTTATGTGTGTGGAGGAGAAGGACAGCACCAGTTTTTTGCCATAAAAACTGCACAGCAGGTAAGAATTCTAGGGCCCAAGGGTAGCTAGGGGAAGGATGTGGGGAAGGGGAGAGGAACTGAAATTAAAATAAGAGGGATTTTGTACATTACACACACACACACACCACACACACACACACTCACATTCACACATACACAATGATTCCATGAACTTCCACACTTAGCCATGGACACATAAATGAGTAGGTGAGGTCAAGACGAATTTGACTCCATTTCTTCTCAACTCTGCCCTCCCCCAAGGCAAATATATACATAGATGTATATATTTGTGTAGATATGTCTATCCATAATATATATATGTAAAGAGATAGGGGGAGGGGATGCCTAAGTGTATCATTAACCAAACATCAGCAACCAAATAAAAATGTATGGTCAGAGAAAGGCCAATTTGTTGTGGTTCAAGAGCATCCCCTTTCCTACCTTTTTATGCTTAACCCCTGGTAGTTATCATTTTTCTCAAGTTTCAATTTAGGAGAATCTAAACATCTGGATTTCTTCTTCATTTAGTCCACTTTCTTTTAGGTAATGGTTTTTGCTTTTTAAATTGCTATTACTTTCCATTTCTCTTCTATTCTCTCTGTCCTCTCCCATCCATAACAGAAGTAGAGCTAAGGAAAACAAACCTACACAATAGCCATACTTGACAGCATATGCCTCATTCCACATCTTGTAAGACCAACATGGGAGGGGTTACTTAAGTCAGCATTTATTTTTTTTAAATTAAGGATCTAGAAAGATGAGAAAAAAAGCTGGAACAGTGGAACAGAGCTCAGTTTGAATGAGCTTTCTTGGCAGTTCTAGAATTCATTTGTGACCGATAAGAGTCTCCTTGGCAGACTACAACAGCATAAATGTTTTTGTTAACCAACTTTCTTGTTGGAAGCAGTTGAGTATGGTAAGACTAAAAGGGGATCCAGAATGTATTTATCTTTTGTATGCTAATTTGAAGTACTGACATTTTAAAACCTATTGGTGATTTTGATAAGACACTATTTAACATGTAGCAGTTATCCTTGTAGATTCTAGAATAATAGCCATATAGAATTATAACAACATAGATATCTGTATAGCTATATAGATCTATATAAATAGCTGTGTAGATATGTCTCTCCATAATACATACACATATATATATATTACATATGTATATGTACCTGAGGATGGCAATGTGCAGGGAAGACCTAGAAGCAATTAGAATGCATTGGGTAAAGATAATATTTTTCTATTTTGTTAATCCTTAAATATGAGTAATGAAGTCGAAGATCTGGGTTCAGATTTTAGCTCAGGTACTTACTTTTATCTTTTTTTCTCTCTGGAAACTTTCTTCTATTACTCTATTGATATATTCCTTAGGGAAGCAATTTTAGGGGTTGTTATAATTTAGAATAAATATGCTAATCCAAGAGAAAAGAATTCTCACATTAGCTGTCTATATCTCTTTTTTTATATACTTATCTTTATGGCTCTAGGCAAATTAACCTCCCTCAGGCTCAGTCTCCTCATCTGTAAAGTGAGGGAAAGGGTAATACTTAGCACATTCTTGACTGAGCTGTTCTGTTGTGAGGCACAAATAAGAATGCATATAAAGTACTTTGAAAACTTTAAATCAATGTATAAGTGTCAGCTATATAGAACCATCATAGACTATTGGGCTGATGGATAGGACACTGTCCATGAATCCAAGAAAATCGGGGTCAAATTCTGCCCCTGAAATATACTTGTTATGCGATACTGAAGAAGTCATTTATCTTTTCTGAGTTCTAAGCATCTCTCTAAGTTGTAGCAAAGGACCTGAATCAGTAAAGGGAGTCTCCCTGGAATTTCTCTATGCTAATGGAATCAAAGATTCAGTCTCTATCTCCACCCTACTTTTAAAAAGATCCATTGTTTGATAGGTATGATTCATCCCTCCACTGATGTCAATTGCAACTCTTCTCTTCCTTGGTTCTTCTCATTGTCTTTATGAGTTGCTGTGGCCAAAACATTTAATAACCTGCTGGCCAGTCTTCTAGTGATGAAGTCTTTATACTCAACAAGGCTGATTCTTAGATAGCAGACATGCCATCTGTCACTAGGCCAATACTCAAAGCCCTTCCAGCTTCTCAGGTCCTGCCAACGTTTGTGTGCCACTGGCCATAGCTTTTGAAAATACCACAATAGAATAGCAGAATTTCAGTAGAGAGAGTTAATAGGTCGATTCTGATCCATTTGTTCAATTTCAATCTTCTCCTGTTAATGAGGGAATCAATAAATATTTTTTGTTTGTTTCCAGGCAGAACCATTAGTAGTTGATCTCAAGGATCTTTTTCAAGCCATCTATAATGTCAAGAAAAAGGAAGAAGAAGATAAGAAAAAGGCAAGTACTAGATAGAATGTAACAGCTTGGCAGGAATAGTTTGATTTTTTTTAATTACTCCAATATTAGGGCATTTGGGTTTATTGTATCTGAATATGAATTATTTTTCACTAAAGTATTTTACTTTTATCCCTTATCAGGATAGCCACAACACCAGACACTACCATTTTAATGACCTGCTTGGGGTAGAAGACATTCAGGGACCGCGGGGTTAGCACATACTCCTTTCCTAGACTAACCACAAGGTTGACTCTAAGCCCTAAGTCCAAAAGTATCTGTTCTAATCTTTAGTTTCATGAAGAGGTGAAAGAACACTTTTTTTTTTCTTTTAGGCTAGAGAACTCAAAGACAGGACTCTTTTCCAGATTCCTTCTCTGCTTTTACCTAGATCAACTCTTCTGAATCCTAAGTGGTATTCAGAATCAGCTTATGTATTCAAGGGTCCTATAAACTAGGAGTACCCAAGGTCCATGATGGTTTTAGAGAAGGGGCTTTGCCTGTCCTTCTGAGGAGTCAGAGGAATCAAGGAAACTTTGCTAGCTTGTTTGTGCCATGTGGGTAATTATGCCAAGCTGCATGGAATTTTAAAAGCTACTTCATTTTCCTGTAGTTTTAGGATGGGAACAAGTGAGTTTTGTTTTTTGTCTGTCTGCTTTATGGAGCTACTACTAGGTGAGGCTAAAGTGGTGGTGGGGCAGATTTCTGGAAAATCTAGGTATCCTAATAAATGCAGCTAATATAATTTAACATTTTTCTTATTTGTAGACTGAAGAAGCCAACAAGGCCACTGAGGTAAATTTGTTTCTATGCTTACATAAAGAATTTGATCTAATAAAAATGTTGCAATAGCCCTCCCTTCTAACTGAAGCAGGTTATTCTTCAATACAAAATCTGAACTTTTGTTTGGCAAGCCATTAAAATCAGAAATAAATAGGTTGAACTAAGTTTCTCAGAGTTCCTTCTAGCTCTAACATTCTATGTTCCTGTGACCTTTTCAGAATGGGAATGGAAACCTGCTGACACTTGATAACCGAGCTAGCAAAATGAAATTGGTAAGTCTATTAATGAAGTCTTATGATTCTACCCTAATTGTATCCACCGTGCTCTGTGGATAACACTGATTTAGCCATAGAATTACTAAATCCCATAATCACTAACAATTCAGGATGAATATTTATTTTTCTAATGCTATTTTAAAATCAATGTAGTAACATAGTAATGGTATTTGTCTGAATCTAATTAAAATTGCTTTTTTAAGGGTGTTGACCAGATGGATTTGTTTGGGGACATGTCCACACCTCCTGACCTAAATAGTCCAACAGTAAGTATGTGGGGGGAGCAGGCAGGGGGAAAAATTCTGCATCATAGCACTTACACCTATAATTTTATTTCAAAATGCCAAAAGCCAAAAATTTGTCTCTTCTATCAGGAATACATCCAAAAGTTGCCATTTGGATTTTCTATATGAAACATAAAGACACTCTAGTAACATTTCTAAATCAGGCAAGTTGTCCTTAAAAAAAAAAAAAGGATCATCTCAATGCCCTGTGTTTATCATCCAAAGGAAAAACTAGTCAGAAATGTTTTCCGAAATGTATTTCCAAAAACCGGAAGAAGCAGCTGATCAGAACTTGTTGACCAAACCAACTTGGACTTGAATATTGAGGTCCCAGAGTTCAAGATGAAAGCTTTACTCTGGTATCCCCTTTTGTTTCTATTACCTTTTCCTACTTAATCAATTGCAATTCACTAGCAGGTTCATAATTTAAAAGTCTTGAAAACAAAAAGCACTCAGGAGAGCATGGGACAGGAAATTAAGTTTAACTAATTGCTTTTCTATTGTTCCAGGGGCATTGTTGCTTTGTATTTGTGATTCAGCTTCAGAAATTAAATGATTCTCAGCCAGTCCCAGCCAGTCAGCAAGCATTTATTAAGCACTTAATATGTACCAGACTCTCTGCTAAGCATTAGGAAAGCAAAGAAAAAACCAAACTACTGTCCCTGCCCTCAAGCAGCTCACATGAGAGTGAGGAAACAACATGTAAAGTTCATAGCAACTCACGATTTTTGTTCTGGTACTTTCTCCCCACTTCAAACTCCTTCTCACACAAATAAGCCTAGGTTAGTTATTCCTGAGTTATTCCTGAGTAAAATTTGAGTATGTTAACAGTTCCATATCTCCTGCATATTTGAGACCTTCCCTCTGCCACCCACACAGTTTCCCTGGAATTCCTATAACCTATCCTTGCCCTACATTTTCCATTGCTATCAGTCGAGTATCTATTGAGCGTCCATAGGTTAGGTGGCTCCTGCCTAACGTTATAGACAAACACTATTGGTATAAATAGAGAGAAATATGAGTAGTGCAGGCAGAGTGTGTATGTGTGTGTGTAAAATCAGAGGGAATTGGGGGCTGAAGAGGGGGGGCAGGCAATTGGGAGAAGGTGCTTAGAGAAAATGGGTCTGCCTGTGAAAATGAGGCCAGAAATACAGTGGCAAGCGACAAAAGACATTTCTTTGAGAGTGGCATCTGGAGCAAACCTTGTCTAGAACTCTTGCCCAGTCTCTATCAGTTCCTCAAGGCCAAGCCTGACTCTTTAACAAAGCCTTCCCTTATGAGTTTCATCAGAACAGCACTTCCTTCTCTGAAAAAAAGAAATTTCTAATTTATATCTCACTTCAGGATTTAAGGAGTAGTTCCTATGAAACAAAAAAAAGTGGGGAGTGGGGGAAGAGGTCTTTTATTAAAAGAGAAAGATGGTATAGACCAGTGGTTCCCAAACTTTTTTGGCCTACTGCCCCCTTTCCAGAAAAAATATTACTTAGCCCCCTGGAAATTTTTTTTTTTAAATTCACCGCCTCCCTGGATTGCTGCAGCACCCACCAGGGGGCGGTAGCGCCCACTTTGGGAATCACTGGTATAGACTGTTTCATGTAGCTGATAATACAGTTATTTCCTGTAACAGAGGTAGTCAAAGTACCTACAATTGATAGATCGGGAAACTGAGTCTCAGATTAACTTGCCTAAATTCATACAGCTAATGGTATTCCTGCCCTGTTGAATAGAAGTTAATGTTCTTCGAACTATTCCACATTGACTCTCTTTTGAAATGGTATCACATTGAATAGCACCGTAAGACTTAACAATATAAGAGATAAGAAGCAACGTGGCATGTTGGAGAGAGAACTGGCTTTGAATCCTACCTCTGACACATAAAGGCTATGTGACCCTAAGCAAGGCACTTCACCTCCATATTCTGGGCCTCTTCTGGAAGATTACAAATGATAAAGATTTGCTTTTGTAGAAGACATTTTCTTATCCAGGAGTTCTGCTATGCTGATTAATACATGTGTTCAGTGCCTAGAGGATATTAATAGATGTTATAACTTTTGCTTCTAGATAACTACTTTCAATTTCTATTTCTTATCTCTCACATTCTGGGTATTTTAAACAACTGAACACCTATGATGTACAAAGAATTATACTAAAAATTTATCTCACAGTTTTTTTAGTATTTTAGTTTTCATATCTCCTGAAATATTAGTTTATATTTAGTAGACTGCTTTGTACATCATAGGTGTTCAGTTGTTTAAAATATCCGATATATTGGCATAGGTGGACTATAGGCTCCTATCAAGGGTGAACTTGACCATGAGGGGACCTCATAGACTAAAGCAGAAACCCAAAATGAAAATCAGAGAGAGGCTAATTGGCAGACAACTTGGGCAAGAGTCAAAAAGAAGAATCCAGGAGTTATAGACTGAACTAAATTTAAACCAACTGCTTAATAAGGAAGTTGGGTGTCTGCCTTCAAAAACAAAAACACTGAAAACACCTGGCCAATGATAGCAGGCAATTAGACTAGAAGAGCAGGGTAACTCTCCAGTGTTACGCTTTACTTCAATTTTTGTGAAGATCTGACAGTTTTATCATGCTGTTTATGTGGTCCAGGAGAAAGCAAGAAGCTGGGAAGATTCAAAACTTGAAACAAAAAAATAATAATGGCTTAATCCCAGCTTGGAAAGAGGGCTTGAATGAAGTACCCCAGAAATCTCTAGGTGGCCCCAGATTAGTATAAACAGTGATTTCTCCAAAGTAGATGGATCATTGGAATTCACACTGCATATTTTCAAAGGGCTGAAACCAGTTGTTTTACATAATTATAACTTCAAATAATGCAAATTAGAATATATAGGACCACTTAGGGAAGAATGTATTATTCATACTAATTTGGACCTTGCTGTAGTACTGCTTCTTTTGATGACTTTAAATAAAGGAAAGGCATATTTTCTCCATGTTTAAACTCAGCTTCAATTAGCAGAATAAATGACAGAATTTAATTTGGGGGGGGGGGGAGGGAGGATTAATAGCTAGGGAAGAAGATTTAAGAGACTATTGGGGGGAGGAGAAGGTAAGCATTTATGTAGTACCTACTTTGAACTAGGCACTGTGCTAAGATAATTTCATACATTATCTCATTTGATCTTCACAATAACCCTGTGACATGTGATATTATTATTCCCATTTTATAGTGGGGGAAACTAAGGCAAACAGGCCCAGGGTCACAGAGCTAGTGTCTGAGGCTACTTGACTCCACACCCAGTACCCTATCTACTGTGCCATCTACCTAGTTGCCTCAGTTTGGTGATCACAAAAGGGAACTGAAGATTGTGTTCCTAGCCTGGGTTGACCAGAAAACTAACAATGAAGTTGAGAATGTGTGTGTGTGTGTGTGTGTGTGTGTGTGTGTGTGTGTGAGAGAGAGAGAGAGAGAGAGAGAGAGAGAGAGAGAGATTATTAGAAGAGGAGGAAATAAGAGAAAGATGAAAGGTATTATGAGATATTGCAAGATTATCCAAAGAGTAAAGTGTCACAGGAAACCAAGGAGGAGAGTTTCCAGAGAGAGGTAATTAATAAAGAATAAAGCAAAGGGTTTGAAGATGATGAGGATTAAGATCATTGGATTTGAAGATTGAATGAGATCTCGAAGTTCTCTTCAAACTCTGAAATCTCTTATCTACTGTATCTACAAATGTGATGTTCCCAAAAGTTCAAGGAAAAAATCTGGTAGAATTATATGACCGTGAAAATCAGTCTAGAAATAGATGATTGTAGATCAGAGTTGACTCCATTTTGGTCCTTCTCAGAACATACTAGGTTACTTAATCTAAATTTGGATAATGTGGAAAGACTGCTACCACCTTTGGACTTATAAAGATCTAAATTCAAATCCCACTTTATTATCTGTGACGTTAGAAAAATCATTTTACTGATCTGGTTCTGTTTTCTATAAAATGAGGTGGTAATTTGATTAGAGG
The DNA here is from genome assembly GCF_016433145.1 of Gracilinanus agilis. NCBI lineage: Eukaryota > Metazoa > Chordata > Mammalia > Didelphimorphia > Didelphidae > Gracilinanus > Gracilinanus agilis. The sequence goes on from NC_058130.1 coordinate 378,642,208, forward strand.
GCCTTTGACCTCCTTTCCAGGTCCAGATCTTGGAAACTTTATGAATAGTTCTAGCTTTTCTTGCTCATATTCATTAATACTAGGCATTTTATACTCCCAGTTCTTTTCAGGGGAGGACAAGATTATGTGTCATATAATCCAGATCATAAAACCTATTATTAAAACCTAAGCAGGTCATCCTTTTTTTTTTTTTTTCAGATTATGCTACAATGACTTTTTCCTTGCTCTGCCATATATAATCTGAGATAACTTCTAGTACAGTTGACTTGGCAAGTCAATACTTGATTTCAATTAAAACTTTTTTTCATGGAAAGTTGATTGGGCATTTTATTTCTTCTACCTCACCTCATCATATCTAATCATGTGCAGTATATATCTCTTATTCCAAGAACAATGTCATTGAGCAGTTTGACCCTCATTTATATTTATTGCCATAAAGTGCTAATTTCAAATGTGGTAGAATATACTAGTCTACATAAATTCAGATTAAAACTATGCTCTTATTCTACTTAGGGCCCTTGTGAAAAGGTATCTATAAAAAGGGGTAGGGCAGCTGGGTAGCTCAGTGGAGTGAGAGTCAGGCCTAGAGAAGGAGGTCCTAGGTTCAAACCTGGCCTCAGCCACTTCCCAGCTGTGTGACCCTGGGCAAGTCACTTGACCCCCATTGCTCACCCTTACCAATCTTCCACCTATGAGACAATACACCGAAGTACAAGGGTTTAAAAAAAAAAAGGAAAAAAAAAGGGGTATACAGGTAATAAGCATTAAAGATGGGATTTGAACCTAGTTCTTCATACTCCAGAACATATTCCAAAAACAGCAATCTTCCCACAGTACCAAAATGTAAGGGTACAAGAAAGACTACAAGTGTTAAGAGACCTATAGAGAGAGAACCATACAAGATTGCTAAGAAATAGGGAGTTAGAGTAAGGATATTTTTTCCCACCGTGTACGTATGCATGTATATGTGTGTGAAAAACTGTAGTTTTTCTTCCCTATACTCCCCCGCCCTTAAATATCTGTGCCCCATCATATGCTTCTAAAGTATTTGAAAAGAACAATCCCATCAATATTGAATATCTAGCTAAGCTAAACATGAGCTGTTTTTTGTTAGAGGGGTTGCCACTTGAAATAGCAAAGAAGCTTCTACGGTGATTCTGGGCATCTCATATATGAGTCCTACCCCTTTACCTCCCCCCACCCCCACCCTACCCCTACCCATCCCCTTAGACTTGTTGGGACTAAGTATTCTTTTCTTTTTTAAACCTTTACCTTCCATCTTAGAACCAATACTGTGCATTGATTCTGAGGCAGAAGAGCAGTAAGGGCAAGCCAATGGGTATTAAGTGACTTGCCCAGGGTCACACAGGTAGGAAATGCTTGAGACCTGATTTGAAGCCAGAACTTCTTGTCTCCAGACCTGGTTCTCTATTCACTGAGCCACCTAGCTGCCCCAAATTGATTGTGTATTTTTGATTGTGACCTAGCCGCCTTCCTGTCAGGCTTCTTACCCTTTCTCTCTATCCAGAGCTTTCTTTAATAACAGCTTCTCAATGCAGAGAAAAGTAGGAGAGGACTAGGTAAATTAAGGGTGCTGTAAGGGTGCTTGCTGCTAGAGAGGGCAAAAAGGTAGAGCAAAAAACCTAGGCAATATGAAGAATTTATCTTATGCACTGCCTGACTTGTCCTATGTACATCAGACAATCCGAAGACCTAAGATCTTGCACAACTCACCAAGAAATATTGAATTCTTGCAGCAAACTCTCATGGGATATCCCATGGGATAGTAGTTATGGTTCCCTATAGTTCTGTGTTAGGATTGTTTAAAAAAATTATTAAAGGATGCCTCATGATATCAGGAAGAGAATATTATGCTAGGCATGAGAGAGCCTCGAATCCTAGTCTGTACTCACATAGCTAATTCATATATAAGACTCTGGAAAGGCAAGTTATTTGATTCCTGAGCCTGATTTTTGAATTGGAAAGGATTTTGGATATACATTTCAGGATCCCTTGAAAGAGATTTCGTCACTTTAAATTTTGGATCTGTCTCTAAAGTCTTAATGCATTTCACAGGAGAGTCAGAGCGCTATGAGTTTGAATCCTACCTGAAACATTTAGTAGCTATATGAGCCTGTCACTTAACCTCTCAACCTAAATGTCTTTATCTACAAAATAGAAAGAATAGCAGCAAGCTCACAGGTTATTGTGAGGATCAAATGAGATATGATATATAAATGGTTTTGCACTTGAGTTATTATTATTAGTTGAATAGAAGCAGTAGCCTTTAGCCAAGAGAATCACAATAAAAAACAACATCTAACTAAAGGTCTGCATTAGCAAAAATGAGAATTGGGTGAAGAAAGGGTGTATGTATTGAGGGTTGGCTGCTGACCTGAGAGGAGAAAAGCTACTCCTTGGAGGTATATCATCAATGATCACCATGATACAGTGCACGTTTACAGCCACAACATTGACTAACACTGTCTCTTTTCTTTCTAAATTTGATAGGAGAGCAAAGATATCCTGTTAGTGGATCTAAACTCTGAAATCGGCACCAATCAGAATTCTCTAAGAGAAAATCCCTTCTTAACCAATGGCATCACTTCCTGCTCGCTTCCTCGACCAAAGCCCCAGACACCTTTCTTGCCTGAAAATGCTTTTTCTGCCAATCTCAACTTCTTTCCCACCCCTAATCCTGACCCTTTCCGCGATGATCCTTTCACACAAGCAGACCAATCGACACCTTCTTCATTTGATTCTCTCAAACCTCCAGATCAGAAGAAAGAGAGTCTGAATAGCTTCTTACCGCTTCCACTGAGTAATGGGTCTCTGAATGGCGATTTTGATTACTTTGGGCAACAGTTTGACCAGATTTCTAATCGAACTGGGAAACAGGAGGCTCAGGCAGGCCAGTGGCCCTTTGCAAGTTTGCAATCCATGCCCACAATAAGAACTCAGAATGGGGTACTTGAAAGAGAACAAAATGGCCTTCTTATCAAATCTTCCCCCAATTTTTTTGTGGGAAGCCCTCCCAAAGGACTGTCACTACCCAACGGAATAAAGCAGGACACAGAAAACTCTGTCCAGTCCTCACCACATGACTCCATAACAATTAACCCACCTCCACAAAGTACCAAACCTGGAAGAGGCAGAAGGACTGCTAAGGTGAATTACCTTCTTCACATATCCATTGGCAGAATGCATGTTCGGTACCAAAGGGTGGTTTAATCCAAACTTTTTTTTACCCCCACTTCTATTTGTAACTCCCAAAATGTGGCTGTAAGATAGAAAGTGGGACCTTTCACATCAGTTCTCCAGGAATATTTCCTTCTAATCATCTGTCATTCTTAAATTTCCCCCTTCCCCTTGAGGCAGAGTTTGTCACCTGCTTTCCACTTGCATGCTTTGTCACTTTATATATTTAACTAAACAAGTTTTCCATTTTAATGCTGCGGGGCTTCTGTATCTCTGGTAAGTCGATCTTTACATATTATGGGGCAAGGGAAAGTTATCCTCAGAAAAGCATTGCCACGGTCCCTTACTTGTTTTTTTGTTTTTTTAAAAACAGATGTTCATTCTAAGATTGCTGTTAGAAATCAATCCATTACTTTCTTAGAGAGTAAATTCATTCTTTACAGATTTGTATGTCTCAAAGTATATTGATCTTCATATCTAACATAAGGGTATTGGAATAGAACTCTTCTTGGTCAATTGTTTCCATCTACACATACTTTTAGGCAGATTATCTAACACACTTGGGGTTTGGGTGGGAGGGAGATGAGGCCATCTCAAGCAGGTATCAGCAAAGTAAAAAAAATAAAAAACAAAGCCCAACTGACTATGAGTTAGACCTTAGGTATAGTTCTGATTCCGTCATTAAACTCAGCCTGTTTGCTCATCTGTAAGATGAGAGGATTGGATAAGCTTCCTGCTTTGATGTTCCAAGACTTGGTTTTCTCACCTGATCTCTCTCTAAAACTTACCTGGGAGAAAACTGACAAAGGTCCCAACTGTTCTCATACTGCTTAAAAAGACTTTTGGGTTTCAGGAAATTCATTCTCTCTTTTCTGAAACATGAAGAGAACAGTTATGGTTATTTGCAATTCTCAAACTAATTTTTTCTGTCTTTTTTCCCCCTCCCTGTCTTTTCTCCTCTTCTTTCTTCTCTTCCTACTGCCACCAGTGCTCAATGAATGACATATTTGGGTCAGATATTTTTGCTGCTCCTACCACAGAATCCCCAAATCAGACTTCACCAACAGGCCAACCTACAGTTTTGCAGAACAATCCCATGGACCTCTTCAACACTAATGTTCCTTCCTCAGGGGGTTCCCTGGCTGGTCTAGGTAAGTTCAGCAATTTTCTGCCCCTTTTTAATTCAAGTCTTCTAGTTAGTGAGAGCTCTAAAAAGCTAGAAGTGGTTCTAACATTCTCAACTTGAATTTTAAAAGTATCAAGGAAAGAAAGGCAGGGTGAGGGAAAAGGTGGCTTCCCTTTCAAATAAGCATGACCTGTGTAAGTGTCTACATGTGGATTAAGATTTGGAACATGGACAGCTAGGTAGTGCAGTGTACAGAGTGCTAGGCCTGGAGTCAAGAAGACTTATCTTTCTGAGTTCAACTATTAGTAGCTGTGTGACCCTGGGCAAATCATTTAACCTGTTTGCCTCAGTTCTTCATCTGTAAAATGAGCTGGAAAAGGAAATGATAAACCACTCTAGTATCTTTACCAAGAAAACCCCAAATGAGGTCACGAAGAGTCAGACATGAGTGAAAATGACTAAACAACAACAAAAATCCAGAATATATTCGCACCGATCTGTTGCAGAAAAATGAAATGCTACCCATTTGGATGATTCCTTTAGGATTGTTATCATCATCACCATTATTAGATTAGAGCTGTGATTTCATCAACATGGAGCCTCCCATTGTGGAAACACCCTTTACCAATGCATATTGGCATCTGCTTTGGAATTTATAATCTAAAAGAATTTTCCAGGGCACTGAATTAGAATGACTTGGCTTAGCAATCTTTACAATCAGCTTGTAGCAAAGGTGAGATTTGAACTCAGATTTTCTTGCCTCTATTTCTGTATGTATATGATAAGCCATGGAGCCTGAAACCTTAAGCCTTAAGCCAATTCAATTAAGATATAACCGAATGATGAGATATTTTCCTAAAGGAGCTAATAGGTAGCTTTTAAAATTTCTGTTTTATACAGAAGTTCCAGAGAGCACCTGGTCCTTGGCGGTGGGAAAGGGTTGAAAAATAGTCATTGTGATCCCGAGTTGGGGAAAAGCAAGATCCTTCAGAAGGAAGGGTGGGCACCAAAGAACATCCCTCCTCCTTCACAATTTGACCTTGGGCTGGCTGACCAGCAAGGCCACTCTGAACAGCTTCCCATTATTTTCAGACTTGTTACCAACTTAAATCCTTTTAACAAATGTCCACCATTGGGGGAGAGGGAGGGACTGGTTTTTCCTGTTTGACAAGTCCACATGCTCCCACCACTTAGGAGTGGGAAGGTTCCAGGTACCTTTCTTCTCTCTCTTGTAGAACTTAAACTAGAAAAGTTGGATTTCTGTGGTTCTGACAGTGACTCAATAGGAAAACGTTTAGACACTGTCATGCTAAATCTGTTGAGTCATGTCTGTGGTGGGGCCGGAGGTTGTTGACCAGCTGCTGAATGGCTAAAGATTCTTCTTTGTGCACATTCCCTAACTTGTTCTGATTCTTCTTGAAAGAAAATGTGCAAATAACTCTTCCTAATCATTCTGTGATCTTTCTACAGCTTTATTGTTCTACTTTCCTCCCCTGAAATGGCTCTAGAAGACATTGCCAGCCCCTTTGCAGCAAGGAGTAGAATTGCCTGCATGTAGTGACTGTAATTAAATCACATCAGAGAGCTTGTCCTCTAATATCTATGTCTTCAAGAATTCTTATAGCCAATAGTTTACTAGTTAGCCTAAAAATACAGCTGGACCCTAAAGCCATTCATTTATTCAAATGAAGTGAAGCTTTTTGGCAAGGTGCCTCTGTTAGGCCTCGGGGAGCACAACAGCAGAATACTGATGATTCTGCAGAGTTTGGCCACTGCTGTAAAACGAGCTCTACAGTATAGGCCCTGTCCACTAGCCGTGAGCGTCCGCCAAGCCACAGAAGGTGGTAGGTCTGGCTTCCGCCCCCCAGCTGGGCATCCTGTGGTGAGCTGGTGGGGGTAGAATCTTCAGAATTCTGATTCGACACACAGGAGACCGGGACACTGACCTCATATACACCTCCTTCTCTTCCCCTCTCCTCCTCTGCCCCCCATAGCCATGCACACACATACATGTGCCCCCAAATACACCCCTTGTCAGCAATGGCTGGAGAGAACCTAGAGGAATCAATTTCTGTTGTTGCATTTGAAAGAATTGTATGATGATTATGTAGAGACAAACAAGAATGAGAGCCACTGAATTGGTAGAGATTGAAGCTAAACAAGCACTTGTCCTTGAAGAAAAAAATCCTAAAACTGATGGAAAGTTGAAAGTGAGAATAAGGGAAAGAGCATCAAGGACAGTGAAAATGAGGACTACGGTGTCAAGAAAAATAATTTGTTATTTTATTTATATTTATGTTTTTTATTTATTTTTAAAATGTGTGTGTGTGTGTGTGTGTGTGTGTGTGTGTGTGTGTGTGTGTGTACCTAGAAAACGCTGTGGTGAGGAAAAGGAAGGAAGGCTGAAGGCTGACATAATTTTCATTCTTGCTTCCTCCTTGCTCCTTAACCTTCCTGACCAAAGCTGAAAATTTTACTCCTACAGAATAAGAGTAGATAATATAAGACTGGAAAGTTGGTGAAATGTTCTGATCTCTCTTTTTGCTATTCTACAGCTGGTAAAAAGAAAATCAAAGTAATAAACAGTGAGTGAGATAAGTCAGCTCAGCAAAGTGGGTCATTCTACCATCTTTGAGTCAATCCAGTTTTTTTATTTGGGCGGAGAAAAGAGTACGTAAAATTAATATTTTAGACAATCCTAGATTTGGAACTGGGAGAACTCTGAGATCAATTCCAACTCCTTTATTTTACAGATGAAGAAAATTCCCCATTACTTCCCCATTACTGAGGTGGGGTTGGAACCTAGGTCTTCTTGATTCTAAATATAACACTCTTCTGTTTCTCATGTCAAAGGATTAACTCTTCTCTTAAGGAATGGGAGAGCCACTGGCTAAGTAGACCAGTTGTTTTTCTTCTGTGTTTCTGCTCCCACAGTTCTTCCTCTGGATGTAGATAGTGTTCTTTTCCATCCCTCAGAAAGTCCCTCAGAATTGCCCTGGATCATTACATTGCTGCTAGTAGAGAAGTCCATTACAGTTGATTGTGCCACAGTGTATCCGTTAGAGCCCATCAATCTCAACTAGAATTAGCAAACATTCTATAATAGCAGACTTATCTGGACATACCAAGGTTAAATCCCTACGAAGTGAAAAAATCTTCATTTTCCTCCTTGCCCATCCTCTGATTTTCCCATTACCCCTACTTTACTAAGTAAATTAGTCAGGAAATATAGTTGGAAAAATTTGTTAGAATATAGCTCAAGATGGGTTTTAAGTTGGTGCCTAAGAAGGCAACATAGTGAGAGAAATAGAGAAAAATAATATGGAGACAAATGTAGGTTCCGATCTCATTGGCTATCTGTACCTCAGTTTCCTCCTCTGAAAAGAGTTTAGATGAAATCTTTAGGGATCCTGCCAGCTCAAACATTCTCATTTGGGGGCTCTTGGGAAGCAGGTGCAATGAGGTAAAAACTAGCCAATATTTTGTATAGAATAAAGTTCTGTTTTATTTTTAAAATGTAAAACCTATTCTGGGGGCATCTGGGTAGCTCAGTGGATTGAGAGCCAGGCCTAGAGTCCTAAGTTCAAATCTGGCCTCGGACACTTCCCAGCTGTGTGATCCTGGGCAAGTCACTTGACCCCCATTGCCTACCCTTACTACTCTTCTGCCTTGGAGCCAATACACAGTATTGATTCCAAGACGGAAGGTAAGGGTTTAAAAAAAAAATAAAATAAAAAATAAAACCTATTCTTGGCTCATGGGCTAAACAAAAACAGGCAGCAGGTTGGATTTGGCTATAGTTGCAAACCCCTGTTCTAGATCATGGTAATTATTTAAAACATCAGAGCTAATTAAGACTATCTTTATGTCTTTGTGTGTGTGTGTGTGTGTGTGTGTGTGTGTAAGAACAAGCTTCAAATGGCTTAGGGCCTAGTATTATACTGCTGCTAATAATGAATATAATTTTTTAAGTACTTTCAAAGATCACAAAGTATGGCGAGGTCCTAAAGAGATTTTTATTGTTATTCTTTATTTTTAATATATCTTTCATCAGATATGGAAATAGCATTAGCAAGGTCTGTTGTCCTATTCTGGTAGGGGTGTGGGATGTGGGGAAAGGGCTAGGAAACTGAAGAACTAAGTGTCAGATAAGTTCAAGGCAGGTAGAGTTTTTAAAATTAGGACATCTACTACTTGTTTTCTTTTTAACGTGTGTGGAGATGAATTGTAGGCACTTTGCTTAGTAGTGGCTAAGAAAGTGCCCTAGGTTTTTAGTGTCCCAAGGGAGGAGATGAAAGAATAAATGCCTGAAGCACTAAATTAAACTGATGGGGGCACAAAAGTTTGGCACAATTGGAGAAATTCTGATTCTAATGAAAAACTTATAGAATATCACACGAGATAAACATATGCTTGAGAGCTTGGACATAAAGATTGCATTGAGGTTTGAGGAGGTTACTTTATAAGTACCTTTAATACTTGCTTCTGCCTTCTGATTAGAGGGCTGGAGAGCAGAGGAAAAAGTTCATTATGTCCGTGCCCCACAGATAGACTTATCCATCCTCGTGGAAGTTGCTTCAGCTTTGGCCTTCAGACCTCATCAGTACTCCCAGTTGCTTCTGCTTCTTTGATTGGGGTATAGAGCATAGAGGAGAAAAGGCTCCTCCCCACAGCATCCCTTTAAAGAGGTCCCAGAAGCCCAGCCATCTCTTCATTTCCCACCATTTTCATTAGTTCATTTTGGGTACTCTCCATCCCCCAATGGCTTTTCAGCTTCCTTTTGTCTGCGGTTGTCCCCCGTTAAGTTGTAAACTCCTTGAGAGCAGAGACTGATTTTCTTACTATCTATATCCCCAGCACTTAGTACAATGCTTAGCATATAGTAGATATTTAGTAAATGTTTATCATATCATATTTTATCTCCGATTCCTGACCAGGTTTAGGCTGGGTGACACAATGCAGAAAATGATTTAAAGTAGTCATTGCAGGATAAACTAATCTCTGTGAACCTTTCACTACCTTCAACAAGGCTTTCATCTCAGTCACAAATAAATTTTTTAGATCTCCTCTTTATCAACATAACTCCAACCCTAAACTCAATGCATTATAATTGGCAGAAACTATGAAGTGGCCCCCATGGGATGTGGATATAATTAGTTTTTATGGAAATAAACTATCATACATGCGAGTGAAGTCCTAAACACAACAGGATATTAAAATGTGAAATCATATGATCAGAGCACTCTTGAATTACCTTAAAATTTACACCATTTAGTGTGGTGACCAGCATGACTTTGTATATGAGCATTGTTAAATTATAACATTTCCTCTTGTGTTCAGATGCTTTAAGGAAACTACCCTAGGACACTAGTTGATGATTTCCTTCTTCTATCTTTGATATTTTTTGCTTGGTGAAATTTAGTATTTTTCTTCTTTATTCCTTAGGTGGCTTACCAGCAACTACGCCTCAGACAGGACCATGGAACCCGCCATCATTAGTTTTCAACCAGTCCACCTCAGTGCTCCCTGGACCCATGATGAATACTCAGCCTTCAGGATTCAGTCAGCCTCTTGCCTTTAGTCCAAACCCACCCGTCTCAGGCTGGGATCAGCCAACATCTTTTGGAGCCCCACTGTCATCCTCACCTCCTCCTCTCTGGGGCTCTACCACCAATGTGCCCACTAATACATGGCCATCACAAGCCTCTATGGGGAACCCTTTTCAGAGCAACATATTCCCAACTGCTGCCACATCAGGTCAGCAGTCTTCTGTGCTTATCTCAGGCTCACCACCTCAGCCCCCTCCCAGAACTACCCCACAGAAAGATATCTCTTGTGATGCCTTTACTGCCTTAGACCCACTTGGGGATAAAGAAATCAAGGAGGTGAAAGAAATGTTTAAGGACTTACAGCTGAGGCATCGACCAGCAGTGCCAGCGAGGAAGGGGGAGCAAGCATCCTCTGGGGCCTCAGGAGCCTTCTCCAGTTACTTCACTAGCAAAGTTGGCATTCCACAAGAGAGTGCAGAGCATGATGACTTAGATGCCAATCAGTTGTTGGCCAAGATAAATGGTAAGGTGTTTTCCCCTGACAACCTTGAGGTAATCAGGTCCAGAACAACTCAGTGTTCTTCTTTCTCATTTAATCATTGACCATCGAATAGCTACAGAAGAAAGTATTAACTATTTGTGGCTTGGAGTACATTAATGAATGCAACCGTTATCTTTGAAAAAACCTGGCATGACTGATGTTGCCCTCTAGTGTCAGGTGTCTTAACTTTGATCATACTGGCCTTTGGAAGTACTAGAAACACTGCCATTATTCTCAGAACTGGTAATATCCTGGTAAAACAAATAGTCCCATTTCAATTCTGAATTGATTCTACCTTAAACGACTTTGAAAGAGATCTTTAAAAACCTCCATTTCATAATAATTAGGACTCCCCTCATTTTTATTTCATAGATTGGGGGAGGGGGTTTCAAAGTGGAAGAGGAAGGAATAAGCATTTACTGAGTGCCTACTATATCCCTGCAGGCATTGTCCTAAGCAGGGAAGGAGACCTATTAATTCATGGGTATAGAGAACAGCCAGTGTGGATAAGGAGCTTCTGTCTTAGTAACAACTCTGAGACAGAAGAGGAAGGGGTAGGCAGACAGCATTAAGTGACTTGCCCAGAGTCACACAGCTAGGAAGTATCTTAAGCCAGATTCAAATCCAGGTCTTCCTGATTCTAGGCCTGATGATCTCTGCACTGTACCACCTAGCTGCTTCTGTAACATAGTCTTCATCATTTAACATAGCCTCATCTCTGAGAGATTTAAATAAATTGCCAGTCAGCCAATAGGTGCCAGAGGCAGACCTTGAGCCCATGTTTTTTTTAATATTTTCCTAAATGCAAGGCTGGCCTTCTATATACTATATTGCACTTTGATTCTTTAACCCCACCCCCTCACAATACTAAGAAAAAGTATATGAAGTCTTCTATCAAATCAAATAAGCTTAATAATTATAAAATGATTAGCATAGTGTCTGGAACATAATTGACATTTAATAAATTATTTGTTCTCCTTTATCGCATTGAGGCAAATATTGTCAGGGGGCTATTTAGACATGAAGCCAGTCTACTAAGTAATATGTTTTGGAATTTTTTTTTAATTTTATTTTTTTATTTTTTAAAGAAGCACCAAAGCCATCTCCCAGGCAAAGCACCCCAGTAGCTTCCAAGCCAGTGGAAAGTTCATTTGAGAACCTTTTTGCAATAGATCCTTTCCGTTCTCCATCACAAGCACCCGTAAGTATTATTACTGGAGAGAATCTGCATAATTTGACAAATTATTATTCCAAGTTACTAATGTTCATGCTCTATAAAAATGATGGGATCAGATTATTCCATTTTAATTGTTAATTTCCCTTTTAATTCTTACTTCATTAAGTAATATTTCTGTCACACACACACAGATGGAAGATTCAACTTTGAGAGTTATACTCATCTTTGACACATTGATTCCCCTAGAAAAAGATAATACTGTCTTCTCATGGTATCCACATGCCTCCAACCGTTATAGTGAGGGGAGGAGGGGAAATGGCCACCTTAAAGGAAGATGCCTGTCCTTAGAGGCATTTATGTGACTTAAAACCTGATTCTAAATGCTTTGCTAGGAGAAACTCAAAGCTATAATTCTACCTAAAAAGACTTAATCTTTTAATATACTCACCAACAAATCACAGAACTTACACCAAGTACTGTGCTTCAAAAGCAAACTCTTTATTAGAAGCTTGTGTTTTTACTTGGATCTAATTATTCAGCATCACCACTTCTTGTTGTTCATCTCTTGTTTTTGAAGAGGACCAACAACATCATGCATATTGTTGTGACTTGCACATGAAATTGGATTTAAGTGAAGTAGAGTTGTGCAAAGTTGTCGGTCTCACTCTCACACACCCACTGAACTTTGAGCTATAGTCTCACAACTGTTTTTACACACAGCTCTATATTCCCACTGTACTTCTTAAAAAGAATTCTAGAGAGTCTGAACTTTTTTTTCCTTTATGATCGAGACTATTTACAAATTTCCAATTGAATGTTTTATCTCCATAGACTGTGTCTCATCAGCCAACATCTCCTCATCTATATGGGGATCCTTTTGGAAATCGATTTGCATAACTTCTGTAAGTAGAAGGCGGCTCTATCAAGTTAATTGTCTGAAGGGAAATGAAATATAGAATCAGAAGTTAAGTGCCCCTAGCTGGGAGCTGACTTAGACTTGTGTTTCCATTCTTAAAACAGAAACACAATGTTTTGGGGGGAATTTGTAAACCCTTACCTTCAGTCTTAGAATCAATACAATGTATTGGTTCCAAGGCAGAAGAGTGGCAAGGGCTAGGCAATGGGGATTAAGTGATTTTCTCAGGGTCACACAGCTAGGAAGTATCTGAGGCCAGATTTGAACCCAGGACCTCCTGTCTCTAGACCTGAGTCTCAACCCACTGAACCACCACCTACCCACCAACAATAACACAACATTGAGAAAAATAGGCAGACTTTTAAATAATAAGTATCAAAGTTTTCTGGTAGTACACTGAATAATTCAATTTCTTCTGTACATTAAATCTATACTTTCGTTCTTTTGAATATAAGTTCTACATTCTTCATATGTACTAAAATATCAAAATATAGAAGACTTAGGAATGTCTGAAAATTGACACAAGCAAACAGGTTTTCACATTGCTATATGCTCGATGGTATCTTGCCTTATATATAGAAACACTTGCAGTAACTTATAATAAGCCAGTGTCTTCAGGGCCTTGATATTTAAGGAGATATGAGATCTCCTCAGGCAATCATCAATACTAAGTTAGCCAGTGATAATGGTAATGACTACCCCAAACACAGAAGACACAAATAGCGTGGCTTCTGGATCAAAAAACATTTATTATGGGCTAAGCACTGAGAATACAAATTAAGGCACAGAGAAAAGACAGTTCCTCTCTTCAAGAAGCTTAAATTAATTTTTTAAAATTTAAACCCTTACCTTCCATCTTAGAGTCATTGCTAAGTATTAAATCCAAGGCAGAAGAGCCATGAGGGCTAGATAATTGGCATTGACTTGCCCAAGGTCACGTAGCTAGGAAGGGTCTGAGGTCAGATTTGAACCCAGAGCTTCCTTTCTCTAGACCTGACTCTATTCACTGAGCCACCTAGTTGCCCCCAGAAGCTTACATTTTATGCAGTGTATAATGACAAGATGTAAAAGGGAGCTAAAAACCTGGAAGGGAGGGGAACAGCACCTAGTGGCTGCATGATGGCTAAGTATGTTAACAGTCAAGACAGTTCAAGCTCACTCTAAACTGTGGTGACTACTGATTTTTTGTTGTTGTTGTTTTTGGGTGGTAACTTTTGCTGATGGTAGATTAAGCACTTTTTTTTAATGAAATTATATCTTGGTGGTAAAAGTTTATCTTCCAAGGCTTTGTTCCTAGACAAATTGTTGGGCATGTTAAGATGTGTGCTGAAACTTGGTAAAAGCTTAATGTACTATTCCCCCTCCAACTAAGCCTAACTTTGAAATCCTTGGTCTTGAAGGGATGGCCTATAGAAACAGGCATTCTCAGATCTCAATTATAGTGTGTTGGAGGGAAGGAGAACATTTCAATTAAGAAATTATAAAGCACCTACTATGTGGCAGACTCTAGGCTAGATACTGGGAATATAAAGACAAAATACCAAGCCTTCCCTACCCTTAAGAAACATTGTATTGGTAAGAAAACAAATATATAGGGGCAGTTAGGTAAGTGGATAGAATCCCAGGCCTGGAGATGAGAGGTCCTGGATTCAAATATGGCCTTAGACATTTCCTAACTGTGTAATATTGGGCAAGTCACTTAACCCCAATTATCACTCCTCTGCCTTGGAACCAATATTTAGAATTCTAAGAGAAAAAGTAAGAGAAAGAAAAGAAGGAAGGAAAGAAGGAAGGAAGGAAGGAAAGAAGGAAGGAAGGAAGGAAGGAAGGAAGGAAGGAAGGAAGGAAGGAAGGAAGGAAGGAAGGAA
>NC_058130.1:378656826-378674660 GCF_016433145.1 Gracilinanus agilis
ATTGGTGAAAGTCTCACTAAATATTTTATCAGTAAAACCCACTTGTATAAAATAGTGGTTTGGGTTAGTTAGTGCAAAAAGCATTGTATTTGTAGTCATCTGTAAATGAGCTGCAGAAGGGAGTGACAAACCACTATCTTTGCCAAGAAAATCCCAAAAGGGGTCACAACTGAAAAATGACTAAAAAACAACAAACAAACCTAGGTTTAAATCCCACCTCTGCCATTTACTCCCTGTGAGACCTTGGATATATTACTTAAACTCTGAGGACTTCATTTCCTCATCTGTAGAATGGGGGAGTTGAAGTAAATTACCTCTGTGGTGCCTATCAGTTCTATATTTATATTCCTATATTGGCTAGTTTGTTTGGCTACTTCTCATTATCTATTAGGCAGAACTATATAGGAATAAAGGATTGATTACTCTTCCCTATTTGGGAGAATGGATGGAATCTGAAGTGTAGCTCTTGGAATTTGCACTGGGTACAGGAATTCCAAGTTAAGCCTCTAAACACATAAACAGGAGATCTAGACTAAGGGCTAAGGGAAAGCCATGTTTGATTTTCTTTCAGCCTATTCCTATTCACACAGGTTCATTTTTGGTTTCATGCATGACTAGCCCACACCAATTAACTTTATAAATATCAGATGCTGTTCAGCCATATTGTGCCTTTTATTTTGAATAAGGATTTGGTAGGAATTGGGGAGAGTGAAGAGTAGGAAGCTCTATAAGAATATGGGAAATATCTGTAATCTATAAAAGAATCAAAGGCTATTCTACCAATCTGGGCTTTTTGTTGAGCTACTACACCTTTTACTTGAAAGGTGTACTCTGTAATGGGATTTATCTGGTATTCCAGGCCAATTAGGGGACTACTGAATGGACTAAAGAATGAACGTAATCTCCCTGTGAGTACCACAGTTTACCCTCAAGGAATGATATTCCACTTCCCACTTGTTGACTTCTTAATTGATATCTGAAATTCTGCTCAGTTTTGAGTTCCCTAAAAGCTGCATTTTTAGTTCTATTGGTAGCAAAAAAATTTTTAACTATTTTCTGTGTAATAGATAGACTTGTAACTTTCTTCTCCCATTTTTCATTTAGGATTTTGGTGCATTACCTATCAAGATGAATAAAAAGATTGGCCACATTTGCCAAGGACAAAGCTACTAGTGGGACAACTTGTCTTGCTCCAGCTTCAGTATACATTACCTTTTGCCTTATTCCTTGATGGCTTTTTTTTTTTTTTTTACTTATAGAGATATCTTCTCACTTTTTGCCCAGACATAAAGCTAAGCCTCAAAGCTGTGGCTTGAAACATAAGATACAAGAACCTGATCTTCTAAGTCTTAAAAAAAACAAATGAAGCCAAAAGAATTTCTCCAATGGGGAGAGGGGGTGAGGGAAGAGGGGACTGTGCCCACCAGTAATTTCCCGATTTTCCCAAAATGCCTGGCATCTCCCCAAAGGATAAATGTCAAATAATACCATCTTATACACTTCCTTCCAGAACTTTTGCTCTGTTAACAAGTTTTGGAGTTACCTTCATTTAAGGTTTAGAATTTTAGTGAGGTTTTTTCCTCTTTTTTTTTCCCCCAAAGGCTAACAAATTTATGGTTGTAAAAGGACTGAGCACTTATTGAAAAATAAGAAGTCATGCTTTCCCTCTCCTCTCTCCTTCCTTCTCCAGTTGCAGAGGATTGTGATGAAAGTAAACTAAAACAAGTCCTTTGACCCTTCCTAGGATATTTGTAATTGTCACATCCTACATCTCCAGACCTCACTTTTCAAAAGATGAAAATCCCTTTTAAAATTCACTTTTTGGAAATTCTCCCGATCCTTTTTGCAGGATTGGCTTAATTTATTTCCTCTGGCCCTGAAACTATAGCAAATCATGGGGTAAGCATGTTGTGGGGAGGCTAGTTTTCTTCTCCCCACCCTCCAACATTCATCCTATGATACGATTCCTAAAGTTTCATTTATTTTGACCTAAATACTGTCATTCCCCGCCATTTGTAGAGCTGGCAAGATTCTGTTGGTTTATGGGGAAACTGTCTCTTTATGAAATCACAGATCTGACATTCTTTCACTCTTTCCAGGCCTTTTGGTTAAGAGAGAGGGTGTAGTCACTTAATCACAGTTACTCACCTTCCTTTTCCTTAATTGATTATGAGGCCCCATCTTAAAATTAAAGTCCTAGAATCCACTTTTTGATCTAATTTTTCAGTGAGCCTGCTACAGGTCTACTCATCATGGAGCTATTATATGCTGAAGGTCAGTCCATTTATTAAATGAAATGATTGACTCAAATGGCTCCGGAGGTTTTGGTGGTTACATTGGGCCCTTTAAAGTACCCAGGTAACTTTCTTCAAACAACAGGTCAGAGATTGGTAAAGAGAAAAAATGGATAAGAGATATCCAGAACCTGAAATATCTGAAAATATTGGTTATAGCAATGGCCATATCAACCTTTTCTTTTTCCTCTTTTTGAAAAACCAAAAACGAACTTGAACTCTTTCCCAGTACATTTTGTATCTCTATTTTTAGCACAATTATGAGAAAGAATTTTTGCCAAAATGAGTTTTGTATTGCGTGTGTGTTATTGTTATTGCTTGTCTTTGACCCTTAACTCTCAGGTTCTTGTGGGTGTTAAACATCCACATTCAATGTTAATTTGGGGTGGAGGAAAAGGATACCTACCTGCACTGCCAACCAGTTGGCAGATTCATGAACCTCTATTGATTTAACCCTAAATCCTAAATAATTGTCTAAGGTAAAGTTAGAGTGATATGTTTAATGGTAATAGCTATCAGTGTATAGACTTAACTTTTCTGTCTGGCTTTCTGCTCAACCATTTAAAAATATGAACTTGAAATAGTATTTTAACGTCCAAATACCTAAACTTGTGCTAAAACTGGAGACAATTATTTGTAGGTAACTGGGATTTTTGAAAGTAATTTCTTGAAACCGAATTTCAGCCACACATGTCCTGTACAGATCTATTTTTCTCCTGTGCACTTTTCTGTAATGCAAATAAAGCTATGAATTTACTCCATCTCAATAAACTGGAAATGCAGAATCATGTGCATCTTGTCCATTTGTTCTGTCTTCCCAAAAATCCAGTTCAGATAACTTTTTGTACTTTCAAGTGGGGCTGAAAGAAGGTAGAGAAAGGTAGGTAAAAATCAGTGGTACTCATTCTTTTTTTACTGCTAGCTCATCTCACCCTGTTTACTCTGTTGCCTGTCCTACGATGTGAAGTAGAAATAGATACCGAAATGAATCCAAATTATGTCCAAATTTTCTCAATTAGAATTGACTACAATGTGAAACAGCTTGGGTTGTACATAAAGAGTTAACTTCAGAGTCAAGAAAGCCTGGAGTCAGTTCTTGCCTCAGATATAGTATTAACTTCTTGGAGCCCTCAGCCAATTTCATCAATAATATTTGCTAATCTTTATATAGTACCTACTATGTTCCAGGCACCATGCTAAGTATTTTGCAAATATCTCAATTTGACCCAACAGACCTACAAGGTAGGTGCTATGGTTGGTGTTCAAGGACTAGTGTGGTTGGAGGGCTTATGGAGCCCTTTTCAAAGCTGCTCATCTACCTTTGGGGTCCACCTGTCACCCAACTCGCTTGTGGCTCCTAGATGTTGTAACATGCACAATGGCCACACCTCAAAAAATCATCTCAGTAGAGGAGCCAAGCCAGGTTGCAGGTAACCAATGGGCCACAGACCCATCAGTGAGTAAGTAAGAGGGGTGTCTACCCCAGGCATGAGGAGACTTCCTCCTGAGGAATGGGCAGTTGAGAACAATTTATTACAATGGCCATGAGGGCAGCTGAAACAGGAGTTGCACAGAGCTTGGGGCTTGGTCAGACATCAAAGATGCCATGGTCATCTACTATATCCCAGGCCACAGACAGATGCCTGACTTTTGTCCTGCCACTGGGCTCCAATGACTCTGGAAGAGAGAAGCTGATAACTTTGTGAAACTCTGCCTCACTTAAATCCAGTTTATGCACAAGTCAGGATATCACCCCATGATGTCACTGGTCCTTTTGGAAAATGAAAAACAAACACAGTCACTATCTCCATTTTACAGAAGAGGCAACTGAGTTGAAGCAACTTTGCCATGCTCATACAGGCTTCATTTGTACTCGGGTCTTCCTAATTGGAGGTGCCAGTACTCTACTCACTGCCTTATTCCTCTTCATCTCTCCCATGCTAAAGTCAGTCCCTGGTTCATTTCCAGAGCTAAGCAGGAAAAAATGTCTGAGCAAGCATTGGCTCTGTAGGCAAGTGTCAGGGTTAAACTAATTTTATTACAAGGGAACTATGCAATGAGGCGAGCTGGGGAGGAAGGAGAAACTATTTCAAAACAAACTAATCAAAATTGAAAGTTACTGAAGGTAGGCATGGCCCACCTCTCGGTACTGCCAGCCCTTCCCTCACTTCCTGCAGCTTTCCCTTCTCTACCCCCACCCTTCCACCCTGATGTCAGTAGGTAAGAATGCAGGGAAATAGCTCACAGTTTGGAGCCTGATTTGCTTCCCAAAGCTGCAGAAGCAGCCATACTTGAACTAGGAGGTTGAGAAGTCATTCTCTGTTGGGCAAATTCTCTGCAATATATACTTGCTTTATGTGGGGGAGAAAAAAACCTTTTCCAAAAGAAGCCTCTCTAAGTCTTCTTGCTTAACCTTTTCAGCTCTCTCTCCAAGAAAGCTGAACCTTCCCTCAGCTTTTATTGGCTGTGAAGAGTGAGGACTTTTAATGACTTGCAAACCACCTGCTGCTAACTAACCCAAGAGAAGGGAGAAATGCTTACCTTAGTAGATTTGCTAAGAGGGGGAAGGGGAAAATAAGGGCAGGATGACCTTGTCCTTGACTGGACACTTCACAGTGGGAGTTATTTACTTTCTAATGCTATTCTCATCTATGCAGTTTATAAAAGTGGCCATTTTGTACTTCCTTTTAAGACAAGAAAATGTAGCCTCCAAAACACAGGCAGACAAGAACTTTAAAAAAAAAAAATATGATCAATCTAAACCTAGAAGCAAAACATGTGATAGGGAAACACAAGAGTCTGATAAAAAAAAATGCAAAACTAAAGCAAGGGTTCCCCTTTCTTTTTGTAAATAGAAACCACAGTTCTGAAAATGCTAACAGCAGTAAGACAAAGCAACAAGAGAAGGAAATTTAAGACATAAATACAGGCAAAAAGACAAAATTATTATTTGTTGCTGATAGTTTACTTAGAAAAGCCTTGGGAATTAGGGGGGAAACCACCCTAACTGAGAACTTAGCTTCAATAAAGAGGCATGATACAAAATAAATTTACAGATAGTCAGAGCATTTCTATATAACAATAACCAAATCCTGCAGTAAATAATCAAAAGGGAAACCCCATTCAAAATAACAATGCATATAGTATCTTGGGGTAAATCTACCATGACACACTCAAGATACAATGATAAAAAAAGACCCTTAATGAAATAAAGAACTCAACTGGAGTGCTCATTATTGGTTTATGCCAAAATAATGAAAAATGACAATATCCTAATTAATTTATAGATTTAGGGATAGGTCTTAACAGACCACCAAAGGGAATACTTGTTAGAGCTAGACAAAGTAATAAAATTAATTTGGAAGAACAAAAGCTCTAAATTTTCAAGAGAAATAATAGGGTGAAGGAATAAAGAAGGTAAAAACACTTCCATGTCTCAAATTATGTCTTTAATAACAAAAAGTATTTGGTAGTAGTTCCCAAATAAAAACAAGATCAGTGGAATACCTAGAAAAGGAAGAATCAAATAATTAAATTCAATAATCCAGAGCTCAATAAACATGGATATATAAATTACTTGAGGAAGAATTCCCAATTTGACAAAAGTTACTGGGAAAACTGGAAAACAGTTTGACAGAAATCAGATTTATGAAAACATCTTAAAGCATATTACAGAATAAGCATCAAAAAGGATACAATCTGAATAATTAAAGTAGAAAACCATATCAGGTATTCATAGCAATAATTAGAAGTTATTAACCAAATGAGGGCTAGTGGTGATCACCAAAGATAAAATTCAGAGAATTAAAATTATCTATTTTTTTAATTTTAATTTTAATTCTCTGAAATGGAAAGGCTTTTACACAAAATCAATGCAACCAAGATAAGAAGTAAATAAGGGGCTGGGGGGGAGGGGGAGGGATTGTATCAAATCTCTAATAAGGATCTGATATATGATATATGAGACTAATACAAATATATGAAACTAAAAGCCATTCCTCCCCATTGGATAAGTGAACAAAAGGTACAAATAATACTTTTTTCCATCTTAGAATCAATATTATTGTATTGGCTCCAAGGCAGAAGAGAGGTAAGGGCTAGGCAATGGGGGTCAAGTGACTTGCCCAGGGTCACACAGCTGGGAAGTGTCTGAGGCCAGATTTGAACCCAGGAACTCCCATCTCTAAGCCTGGCTCTCAATCCACTGAACTACCCAGCTGCCCCCTCACCACCCCCAATTAAAGAAAATAATTGTGAACTATGGACAGATATAAGAAATAGGGCTCCAAATCACTAATAGGAAAAATAAAAATTTTTAAAAAACTCTCAAGTTTCTCCTGTAAAGTTTTAATATACCATAGCATGATCTGGACAATCATTATTTAATAGCATTGCCCTTTAGTGTCAATGATCCCTCATAATAGTATCCCAACTCTGCCACTTGCCTCCTATGAAACTTTGGGTAAATGGCTATACATCTTTGGAATGATTTCCTTATTTTCAAATAAAGGAATTTGATTAGAGATAACTTCTGAGTTTCCCACTAGTTCTAAATCTATGATCCATCTATCTATGATCCACCTAAATAGTTAGGTGATTAGAACAGTAGACTTAAGAGTCAGTAATACCTGACTTCAAAATCCAGCCTCAAATACTTAGTAGCTATGTAATTCTGGGCAAGTCTTTTTTTTTTTTTCCAAGCTTGATACTTTATTTTTATTTTTTACTTAAGTATTTTTCCATGGTTACATGATTCATGTTCTTTCCCTCCCCCTTTTCCCTCCCCCCTCCAAGAGCTGACAAGCAATTCCATGGGGTTATACATGTATTATCACTCAATGCCCATTTCCACATTAATCGTTTTTGTAATAACCTTTTAAAAACCAAATCCCCACATCCTATACCCACACAAACAAGTGAAAAATCAAATGTTTTTCTTCTGCACTTCTACTCTCTGGACAAGTTCTTAAACTCTGACTGCTTCAGGTTCCTTATCAGTAAAATGGAGATAATAACACAACTTTCAGGATTGTTGTGAGAATAAAGTGCACTGATATTTGTAACTTGTTCCTCAAACCTTAAAAAGCTACCTGCATGCTAGTTATTATTATTACTTATCTCACCTTATGTCTTGTTTTTACAGACTCAGTTGATTCCACTAAGTGTACGATACCTCTGATTGCAAACTTTTCCCCCTTTAGAAAAATGAGTAACAAACTGGATTTTCAATCCTTTTTTTTCTTTATAGAGAAGAGGTGTACCATGCCTGGATAATTTCCAAAGTGGATTGACCACTAAATAATTCAGTGTTCAAATAGGTTATATTTCTAGAAATATGCCATAAATAGCAGGAAGCACAATGCAAATCTACTTCGTGAAAGAAGATCTTTCTCCTATTCCCTTCACACATACACACACACACCCCCATCCAGCCCTAAGGCCTCTGGTTAATATTTAAGCTATGATTATTTGAAAAGATTGCTAAATAATGAAATATCTGTGTTTCTTGCTGGGAAGTGTTTATGCAACATTATCCTTTTACTTTAAAAAAAAAAAAACCACTTTGTTCGAATGTTGGAAGTGTGCTGTGTTAGACTGGGAATCTCAGGATTAGGTGCCCCAACAGCTCTTTTTAACATGGTAGTCATTAGCCTGCTGCTGATGGACAAGCTCCAGCAATTTGTCATCTTACTTAATCAGTTATTAAAGCTTCTCCTGGGCCCTTGTTTTTCTGAAGAGTTCTAGGTTTTAATTACTGGTCACATGCAACATGCTAGGTAGAAGACTGAAAATGTGTCCTGTAGGCTTTAGTCATCGAGTGGGGCAGGAAGGGGGATCCTGAGTTTAAGGGCTCTTTGTTTAAGGCGCCCTGGTTACTGCCAGGTGCCAAGGAGTCAGCTGTGGAGCCCTAACTAGAGAGCCCTTGGTTCTGATGGGCCAACTTTTGTCTTATCTTGCTGGGGCCAGGTTTCTATGCTACTTGAACCCTGCTCCACAGCAACTCCATCACTAACCATCTCCCCTTCCAGGTCTTTTTGGGGTATTTTCTTCTCTCATTAGAATGGAAGCTCCTTGGGGCAATTAAGTAGCACAGCAGATAAAGCACAAGACTTGGAGACCAGAGGGCCAAGGTTCAAATCTGGTCTCTGACACTTCTTAGTTACGTGACCCTGGACAAGTAACTTAACCCCCATTGCTTGGCTTTATCACTCTTCCACCTTAGAATCAATACTTAATATCAAGTCTAAATCAGAAGGTATGTTGGTTAAAAAAAAAAAAATGGAAACTCCTTGAAGGCAGGAACTATCTTGTTTACTAGTAAATCTATATAGCATAGAACAGTGCCTGGCAAATGGCAAGCATATTATCAGTGTTTTTTCTCTCTATGTACCAGGAATAAAAACTAGTTGACTGAAAGGACAAGGGTGGTCAAACATCTGGTTAGTGGAAGAGCTGGAATTTTAACCCAATTCTTCTAGCTCCAAACTCAGTATTCTGTCAACAATGGCACAAAACCTTCTTTTACAGGTGAGGAAACTGAGACGCAGGGAGAGGAAATTTAATCTAATCCACATTCATTAAGTACATACTATGTGCCAAGCAGGATAAGATTGCAAATATTACTCTGAAAGAGCTTACAATCTAAAAGGACAGGCAACACACAAAAGGCAGCAGGAAAGCAGGGGGAAAGAGGGGAATCTTGTTTCATGGAGCTGAAATCAGGAGAGCAGCAGATGAAGAATGCCTCTAATGGAAGGCATCAGAAGAAGTTTGATACTTCTCTCCTTCTTCAAATCCTCCAATCAGAAGGGAAAGGAGGCTGAGGCAGTTGGTATCAGTCAAGGCTTGATTTAGCGGCATGGTGGTAAGTTTAAACGTGAATAGCTTATCCTAGGAGGGGTTCCTGGTTCCATGGAGTTGAAACCAGATAGAGCAGAATATGCAGAGTGGAGTAAGCAAGACTCCCTTTTTAAAAGAATTACTCACACAAATCAAAGGCAGGCTCAGGATGAGAGTTACTTTCACCTAAAAGAGTTTTTAAACTTGTTCCATTTGACCCCAGAGGGCAGAAATGGGAGCAATGGGTGAAAGTTGCAGAGACACACACTAAAGCTTCAAGACAAAATTTCCTGATGCTTAAGGTTTTCCTAAAGTAGAATGGATGATCCCTTCCTTGAAGATCTTCAAAAGCAAAAGCCAAATACTTATTTGTTAGAAATATTGTAGCAGACATCCTTTTTCAATTATGAGTTGAAGTAAATGGCCTCTAGGGTCACTTTCAACTCTGAGATTTTTTAGTAACCACCATTTCATTAGGAAGCATGTTGAAGAATTGGGAGCCCTTGAGAGAAGAACCAAGAAATAGAAATCTGAAGGAAGAGTAGTTTGATGGGATGTTCCATATAGGACTACAAGGGAGGATACTAGAATTTTTTTTAAGCCCTTATCTATTGTCTTAGGATTGATATGAACAACTAGTTGTAAAGCAGAAGAGCAGTAAGGGCCAGGTCGGGAATGGGGTGGAGGGGTGGTTAATGTGACTTGCCCAGGGTTACATAGCTAGGAAATATCTGAAGCTAGATTTGAACCCAGGACCTCTAATCTCCAGGTCTAGCTCTCTATATATTGAGCCACCTAGCTTCCCCAATACAGGAACTGATCAAAGGACACAGTCTATGTGAATAGCTTTTACTGGGGATGGGATGGGGGTGAGCACCTCTCTACTCTAACATGCCAACCCCATAAGCTGAAGCCACACTGATCAGATGCTAGATATGGCTCTGATACTGAGCTGTACCACTCAGAATTTACTAGTAATTTTCCTCTTTGAATTGGTATTTAGTTTGGTTAATTTTAATCTTTTTGTTCATTGGTTAATATCATAACAAATTTTTTTGTCTTACAACTGTAGCAGCCATCAAAATTATTTGATATTGGCTAAAAATACTGGGTCCTCACTGAAGCAAGGCAACCCTTTGACATCCCTAACACCTGATTCACTATCTCATTCACCATAGTGGTTATTCCAAACCATTTCATCAATCCTCCAGTTTCATGGTTCCCTTCCCATCTCCCAAACCCATACTCTAAGCCAGTGATTCAGAAAGTGGGCACCACCCCCTGGTGGGTGCTGCATCGATCCAGAGAGGTGGTGATGGACACACTTTTTTTTGGTATTACATTCTATTCTGAGTTCAATAAATAGTTTCATAATTTCCAGGGGGCACTTTTTTTTCTGGAAAGGGGGCAGTAGGCCAAAAAAGTTTGGGAACCACTGCTCTAAGCAAAAGACCTTCTATCTCACATGAAGAAGTGGCCCTTTTCCTTACCAGGGAAAACTCCTTTATATACATAAATGATCTCATACCACCTTGTCTTTTCCAGCAGAATGCTTTCTCTATCATCCCTAGGCTCACTAATATTTCATCTCTCCTTATGTCATTCCCTGTTGTTTGCAACATGGCTATGTCCCTTTCATCATTAAGAAAAAAATCCTCACTTGATCTGATCTTCTCAAGTGGCTGTTGTCTTAAATGTCTCATTTCTTCCATGGCTAAACATTTTGAGAAAGCTTTCTGCATTTGGTGCCTCCACTTCTCTTCTTACTCTTCTAAATCCTTTTGTGGTATGTTTCAGATCACATAATTTAACTGAAACTACCCTCTCCAAAGTTATCAATGATTTCTTAATTGACAAATCTAATGTTGCCTTTTCTCAATCCTGTACTTAATTTCTCTATAGCCTTTGACACTATCAATTGCCTTCCTCTCCTAGATATTCTCAAGTATTTGTTTTTTGTGGCGCTTCTTTCTCTTGGTTCTCCTCCTATCTGTCTCACTACTCCTTCTCAATCTCTTTTGTTGATTCACCATCCAGGTGATGCCCCCTAACTGTGGATATCCCCCAAGGAATCTCTCTTGAAAATCTCTTTTCTTCTCTCTTTATACTCTTTAACTTGGTGAACTCCTCAGCTCCTATGGGTTCAATTGTCATCTCTATGCAAATGATTCTCAGGTCAACTTGTCTAGCCCTAAAAATCTCTTTTCTGAGATCCAGTCTCCCATCAACATCTACCAATTGGACATCTCAAATGTATGGATATCCCATAGACTCAACATGTCCAAAACATTATGTTTCCCTCCCCTTTCCCCAACTGTCCCCTTGTCTAAACTTCCTTATTGCTATCAAATGATGAAAGGAACATAACCACGTTTCTAAACAACAGGGAATGAGATAAGAAGAGATGAAATATTAATGAGACTAAGGATGACAGAGAAGGCATCCTCACTTGATCTGATCTTCTCAGGTGGCTGTTGTCTTAAATTTCTCATCTCTTCCATGGCTAAACTTTTTGAGAAAACTTTCTGCATTTGGTGCCTTTACTTCTCTTCTTACTCTTCTAAATCCTTTTGTGGTATGTTTCAGATCATCAACAAAATTCAACTGAAACTACCCTCTCCAAAGTTATCAATGATTTGAGAGATATTGTGAAGGTTGAAAAAACAAGACTTGGGAACAGATTGAATATGTAGGAAAAATGCAAGTCAAAGATGACAGCAAAGTTGTGAACATGGGTGACTAGAAGGATGGTGATATCTTTCTTCCAGGTAGGCAGATTAATCTGGAAAGAAGCACAGAACAGCAGTTCTGGGCTTTCAATGAACTTCAGAAAACAAAGTATTTATATATATTTTGGGAGAAGGAGAAAGGCATCTATCTCCCTGGCCAAGAACTTGGGAATAAAGCACTAATCACTGTCTAAGGTGATGGGGAAAGGCCTAGATACAATAGCCAGAGGCAAGGGTGATTGGATAAGTAATTAAGGTGGAGATTGTCTTTAGCTGAGTTCTGGCTCAAATGACTGAAAGGTACTTAATGGTTTATTGTTCAGTCTGGGAGAAGGGTCAGATTTGGGGATTTCTTGATGACTGGTTGTCAAACATAAAGATCAGTCTAGGGGTTCCGGTACATATTCAAGTTGTCAGTATATAAAAGATATATGTATCTCTGTCTCTGTGTGTGTGTAATAAATGGGAGGTAATCTCAAAGGGATTAGCAATAGGGGATGGGTGGGGTAGGGGTAGGGACTATCAAAGGCCTCTTGCTTAAAGCCGGATTCAAGCTGAGTCTTGAAGAAAGCTAGGGAAGCCAGGCATGTCATGAAATGGAGGTGATATAAAAGAGCATTCCAGGCATGGGGCATATTGATCTGTAGTTGGGAGATAGAATATTGCATGCAAAGAACAGCAAGAAAGCACGTGTTAGAGGACTGTAGAGTTAATATGTGGAGAAGAGTAAAATAAGATTGAAAAGGTTAACAGGGACCCTGGTCCCTGGGCATGAAGGGCTTTAAATGCCAGAGTATTTTATATTTGATCCTGAAGGTGATAGGGAGGCTTTGGAATTTATTCAGTTGGCATCATCAGGTGTGTGTTGAGGAAGATTACTTTGGTAGTTGTTTGGAGGGTGGACTTTAGAGGGTGTTTGGTGAGAGACTTAAGGTGGGGAGACCAAGCATCAGGCTGTTGAAATAGTCCAGGCATGAAGTCCCGAGGACTTGTACCAGCCTGATAACTGTATGAGTGTAATATCACAAGGATTTTGTAAATGCTTGCTGTTCATTGGGTCCATTCATACTTTACAAACAGACAAACTTGAATAATAATTACTTTCTTCTATAAAAAGGAATTCTTTCATTTCTTTAATTTAATGGGGGACTTGGAGGTCCTCTTACCATAGAGATGTGTAGGGATAAACCAGCCCACAGTAACAGGAAATAGGAATGGGGAGCCCCCTGCTGGACCAGTGTCAGTTGCAGGCTGTCAGTTGCTGATGAGTCAGTTGCTGACAGTTGGTTGGGGAGTTGCTAACAGGGCTGACAGCTGGGGGGAGGTTGGCTGCTGGGTGTGAGTTGGTCATTGGGGGTCGGTTGATGGTAGCTTGGGTTGGCGTTTAGTTGCTGGAATATAAAGACGGGGCTGAGCTTACTGAGAGGTCTTTTGGCTTTAGCCTTTAGAGGGCTTTTTGCCTCTGGGATCTCTAGAGAGCAGGAAGTCTGTCTCCTAGGCAAGGATCTGATATCAGTTGGCTACTGACGGTTTGGGCTGCTATAGAAAACTGAGTGAGTGGTAGATGTCTATTATTTTAGAGAGTCAGGTAGTTAGTGAATCATTTATACATAGTGTACATTAGGTAGGCCAGGCAAGAAGAAGCTGTCCTCAGAAGACAGTTAGAGGTAGTTATTAGGAATTTTAGATAGTATTAGGAATCTTAGGTATATTTATAGGGCATGAGATTAGTAATCTCTCTTTCCTATCTTTCTATATTCCTTTACTATCTCTTTTAATTAAAGTAAATTGTTAATTGTTAAAAGCTGCTACAAGTTTTCTTTTCTCTATTAAAACTTAATTATTAAAAGCTGTTCTTATTTTGCCAAAACCCCTATTTTAACCCTTATACTTCCAACTGAGAGCCATAGTCTATTGAGAAATATTTAAAAAAAATAAAAACTATCAATCATTTAACTTGTAGGGTTGTTGTTTTTTTTTTTTAACTAGGTAGAGAGGAAGGAATTCTTTCTCTCATTGAGCAGAGACAAGAGCCAGAGCTCCAGCAGCCTGCCTCACTCAAGCCCCCACAGAAAAGCCCCTGACTGGAAGCTCCACCCCTGAGAAGCAAAGCTCTACCCAATCCACATCCTGCCCATGTCAGCACACAATGACAGGAAGAGAGTAAGGTGCTGGGAAATGAAGTCCAGGGACTCAAAATTCTATTTACACAGAAGGAAGCAATGAACTGGAAATCATAAGATATGGATGGGTTCAGTTTTTAATTCTGCCACAATTTAGTTATAAGCTGATAGGCAAAATATCCTTTAACCCCAAGGTTTTCATTTTTTAAATGAGAGGGCAAAAAACACAAGAAGAGGAAAGAGTGCTGGATTAGGAATCAAAGGACTTGGATTCATCACCACTGGCTATTTACTACATCTGGGACTTTGGACAAGTCACTTAGCATCTTTGGGCCTCAGTTCCTCACCTATAAAATGAAAATGTTGGACTAGATGTCCATTAGGATCCCCTCTAGTTCTACATGTGTGATTCTATCATCTTTAAGGTGATTTTTCTGTTTTAAAATTCTCTTGATTCTAGCCATAATCCCAAGAGATCTTTTACTGTTCTTGGTCTGCAAGGTCCCCATACTTTTGATAGAGCACAATATCTAGTAGTTCATGGACCATTTCCTGGTAAGTTTAACCAGAACTTGATTCAGAACAGATCATAAGATCCTGCAATCATATATCTAGAACCAGGAGGGACCTCAGAAGCCAAGAAGCCCAATCCCTTTCTTTTACAAATAAAGAAACCCAAAGTTCAGGGAGGTTAAAGGATTTGTTCAATATCACTTAGAACATATGTGTGTGTGTGAAAAATTTTGCTTGGGAAAATTTGAAAAAGTAAAGTAGGAGCAGTTAGGTGGCTTATTGGAAAGTCAGATCTAAAAACTGGAGGTACTAGGTTCAAATCTGTCCTCAGAAACTTTCTAGCTCTGTGACCCTGGGCAAGTCACCTAGCCCCCAACTGCCTTGTCCTTATCACTCTTCTGTCTTGGAACCAATATTTAGCATTGATTCTAAGATGGTTGGTAAGAGTTTAAAAAAAAAAAAGAATTAGATAAATTCAGACTATCATCATCATCATCATCATCATCATCATCATTAATATCATCTTATCTGACCATTAACTTGCTAAAAGACTTTTCACCTTTACCTAAGCAGTGAATCAGCACTAAATTCCCTAATGTATTTCAAAATAGTTCTTCATTCAAATTAGCTCAGCTGAGAAAAAAAACCTATAAACTATTCAAAATATATTGCATGAGTCAGTCTCCAAAGGGCAAAGCTGCTTATACACTCTAGTCACACCTACTTATCATTAAGTCTAATTAGTATAAAATCCTCTCTGCCATTACAAGGATTTAGCCTTTATATTTGCACCTCAGAATGATCCTCAAGAATGAAACCCATTAAAGAGTCACATAAACTTGTACTCTGTGTCTCCTGGCTTTATATCCCCTGGGCCAGTGCTAACATCTTGTTACATGCTGGGCTGCACAGGAAGTGGCTTGTGGCCATAGAATTATTCAATTATCTAGTTGTAGCTATTTCCCACCCATTTCATCAGCCATGGAAAAGTCTACTCTGCCTCCATAAACTGCAGCTCTGCACCAGTGAGACACCGCTCAGGTATGTTGTTTTCACAGCAGTCTGAGAACTACTGAAATGAATTTCTGCCTGTCCTTAGGAGCCACAAATGGTGGCTGCTCAAGGAATCTGGTGACTTGAGCTTCCATCCACAAGCTGCCCTTACTACACTTGTGTTGTACATAGGAATTCCTTGCACTGTATACCTTCTCATGAGATGATTCCATTTCCATTCCATACACTTTTTTTTATTTACTTGTTGTTATATTAAAATACTCAGTTAATTTTCTCCCTTTCTCCTCTCCCCCCATTAGAGAAGGCATCCTTTGACAAAAAGATAGATGTATATTCAAAACTATGTCTGACATTTCTTTTTATAAGTTCTTTCTCTGGAGGTGGACATACACAAGTCATTCTTGAAACAGTATTTCTGTAGGTGAAAATAATGTTCCCTTGGTTCTGCTCATTTCACTTTTTATAATTTCACATAGGTCTTTCCATGTCTTGTTTTGTTTTGTTTTGTTTTTCCAAAATTACCCTGTTCACACTGTGCTAATTGGCAGGAATATAAAACAAGCCTCTTCAAGAAGCCAACATTTTGCTGAGAAGAAACAATATACCATACACACAGATAAACACAGTAAGAAAAAAATACATGAAAGTATTTTTCAGCAATAGCCAAGTTGCTAATCCTGATCAAAGGAATAAATACCTTCTTTAACCTGATTGCTTCCATTACATGGAGAGGAAAAAATAAAATTCTTTTTTCTGGAATTATAAATAAGATTGGAACCTTTAGCCTCCTTCTATTCACCTTTCAGATTCTCCTAACTCCAGAACAAAAGCAAGAGTTGGTGAAAAAAGCATACTATGTTGAGTCACTGTGGGAAATGGTTTACTTTTCTAATAGAAACAAAGGACCTTTATATGGTGTTTTCTGGTTTGCAAAATGCTTAATGCATCTTATCTCATTTGGGCCTGACAGCCCTACATAAGCCCTACAGACATTATCATTCTCTAATTTACAGATGAGGAAACAGAAGCAGAGACACACAGGTTAATTTACTAGCCTATGGGCACAGGACTTCTCAATGCCAGAGGCAGAATTTGGACCCAGATCTCTCCTAATTTTACGTGCTTCATCTAGTACCCTGTAGCACCACTACTTTTTTTTTTTAGGTTTTCTTTTTTTTAACATTTATTAATATTCATTTTTAACATGGTTACATGATTCATGCTCCTACTTTCCCTTCAACCCTCGCATTCCCCCCACCCATGGCCGATGCACATTTCCACTGGTTTTAACATGTGTCTTTGATCAAGACCTATTTCCAAATTGTTGTTAGTTGCATTGGTGTGGTAGTTTTGAGTCTACATCCCCAATCATGTCCACCTCAACCCATGTGTTCAAACAGTTGTTTTTCTTATATGTTTCCTCTCCTGCAGTCCTTCCTCTGAATGTGGGTAGCATTCTTTACCATAAATCCCTCAGAGCTGTCCTGTGTCATTGCATTGCTGCTAGTACAGAAGTCCATTACATTCTATTTTACCATAGTATGTCAGTCTCTGTGTACAATGTTCTTCTGGCTCTGCTCCTTTCACTCTGCATCAATTCCTGGAGGTCATTCCAGTTCACATGGAATTCCTCGAGTTTATTATTCCTTTGAGCACAATAGTATTCCATCACCAACATATACAACAATTTGTTCAGCCATTCCCCAATTGAAGAGCATACCCTCATTTTCCAGTTTTTTTGCTACCACAAAAAGCGCGGCTATAAATATTTTCGTACAAGTCTGTTTATCTATGATCTCTTTGGGGTACAAACCCAGCAATGGTATGGCTGGATCAAAGGGCAGGCAGTCTTTTATAGCCCTTTGGGCATAGTTCCAAATTGCCAGCCAGAATGGCTGGATCATTTCACAACTCCACCAGCAATGCATCAATGTCCCGATTTTGCCACATCCCCTCCAACATTCATTACTCTCCCCTTCTTTCATTTTAGCCAATCTGCTAGGTGTGAGGTGATACCTCAGAGTTGTTTTGATTTGCATTTCTCTAATTATTAGAGATTTGGAACACTTTCTCATGTGCTTATTGATACTTTTGATTTCTTTACCTGAAAATTGCCTATTCATGTCTCTTGCCCATTTATCAATTGGGGAATGGCTTGATTTTTTATACAATTGATTTAACTCCTTGTATATTTGAGTAATTAGACCCCTGTCAGAGTTTTTTGTTTTAAAGATTTTTTTTCCCAATTTGTTGTTTCCCTTCTGATTTTGGCTGCATTGTTTTTGTTTGTACAAAAGCTTTTTAGTTTAATATAATCAAAA
>NC_058130.1:378674760-378712468 GCF_016433145.1 Gracilinanus agilis
TTGTTTTGATTTGCATTTCTCTAATTATTAGAGATTTAGAACACTTTCTCATGTGATTTTTGATAGTTTTGATTTCTTTATCTGAAAATTGCCTATTCATGTCTCTTGCCCATTTATCAATTGGGGAATGGCTTGATTTTTTATACAATTGATTTAACTCCTTGTATATTTGAGTAATTAGACCCCTGTCAGAGTTTTTTGTTTTAAAGATTTTTTTTCCCAATTTGTTGTTTCCCTTCTGATTTTGGCTGCATTGTTTTTGTTTGTACAAAAGCTTTTTAGTTTAATATAATCAAAACCATTTAATTTACATTTAATTTAATTTTCTCTAACTCTTGCTTGGTTTTAAAATCTTTCCTTTCCCAGAGATCTGACAAGTATACTATTCTGTGTTCACTTAACTTATTTATAGTTTCCCTCTTTATATTCAAGTCATTCACCCATTCTGAATTTATCTTGGTGTAGGGTGTGAGATGTTGATCTAAACCTAATCTCTCCCATATTGTTTTCCAAATTTCCCAGCAGTTTTTGTCTTACTATCTGTTTTGACCTTGGACAAGTCATTTCACTTCTCTGGGTCTTCGTTTTCCATCTGTAAAATGAGAGGACTGAAATCAAAGACCATTTGTGTCTTTTCCAGTTTTGAATAATCTGGAATCATAAAATTCTAAGTAAAAAATGAATGACTAGTAGCGTCTGCCTTCTGAGGATTCAACTCTACCAATACAAGTCAATAGAAAAAGTAGAAATTATTAAGCATCTACTAAAGGTAATGGAAGTAAATACAAAAGGAAATGAGTCTTTACCCTCAAGAGCTTATACTCTAATGGGAGGGAGACAACATTTAAAGGGAAGTGGTAGCCAAAGAAGGGAGCTTTGAATCTGAATGGTCATAGGAATTGTCATATTCTTTCCAGAATCATTCATTTGATTATGATATTGTTCTTGAGAACAAACCTGGAAATCTGAAAAAAAAATTTTTTTAATTATTATTATGCAAAACACACTTCCATATTGGTCAATTTTGTAAGAGCAGTTCTTTCTCTGGAATGATAGCATTCCCCATCATAAGTCTTTCTGGATTGTCCCAGATTTTCACAGCTGATCATTATACAATATTTTTGTTACTATGTACAGTGTTCTCCTGGTTCTGCTTATTTTGCTCTGCCTGAAATTATTTTAAGAAGAAATTTATCGGGTCATTCAGTAAAAGAGAACAAGTGGGAAATGAGGTGTGACTCCTGATTCTCCTGGTGCTGGAAGGTTTACATTGTTTAGGATTCAGACAAAAGAACTCACATTCAAGCCATATGTATTCAGTTAATCAATTTTGCTGAGAGGGCAACTTAAAAGCAAATTGAGATGGATATTAGTAGTAAAGATAAAATATTTAATAAAACTTCTTGTTATTTTTTAGTTATTTTCAGTTTTGTCCAATACTTTGTGACTTCTTTTAGGGGTTTTCTTAGCAAAGATGCTGGAATGGTTTACTATTTCATTCTCCAACTCATATAACAAATAAGGAAATTGAGGCAAACTGGGTTGGATGACTTGCCTGGGATCATACAGCTAGTAAGTGTCTGAACTCAGGTCTTCCTAATTCTGGCACTCTAGCCAGGGTGCCAAAACACAAGGGAACCCCAAATACAAGCTTGGGTAGACAACAAAACAAGAATATTTGGGTGGATCCAGGACCTAGGAGAAACCAAATTCCCTGCAGCCTTCTCTTGTATAGTTACTAAGGCTAGAGCAATATTCTGGATGCAAATAATATCTAATTGCATGAAGTTGAATCTGCATAGTGTAATAATACATTTTCTGAACAATATGAGCAATAAATAATAATCCACACAGAACAAAGGTACAAGTGGCAGCAGGGTAGAGAGCAAGCTAGTTTTGGAAATTTGAGTAAGTTGGTATTCAATTACTCCCTAAGCATGTTATAAAACTGAGCAATTATGTGGAGAGAAGGGAATAGAAAGTAATCAAGAAAATGAAGGTGGTTGATCATGTCAAAAACTACAGAGGTCTAAGAGAAGAATGACTGGGGGGTGGGGGTGGAAGGGGAAATCATTAGAATTTGGGGATCATAGACCAGAAGGGCAGGAGACAATAGGTACTGTGGAAAGGTAGGACAGACCCTGATAGGGATGAGATTATTCTGAAAAGTAGGAAGTAAAGGGATTTAGTACAACAGTACTAAATCAAAGGGATTAGGAAAGCAGAAGGAGAGTTTCTGGGTAGAAAACTGATTGACTATAACCTCAATTCCCAAAGACCTGTGATAACCCAAGCGGCGAGGAGTGGATTGGTTGAACTAGGGTCTGGGTCAATAATTAACAGATGATCATGTCCCTGGAGCTGAACCAGACTAAGTGCCAGTTCTTCATCTTCATTCCAGGATGGTGGGCAACTAAACACATCTACAAGAGTCCTAAGTGAAGATATTGCTATTATTATCATTTAGTTGTGTCTGACTCTTTGTGATCCCATTTAGGGTTTTCTTGCAAAAGATATTGGAGTGGTTTGCCATTTCCTTCTCCAGCTCATTTTACAGATAAAGAAACTGAGGCAAATAGGATTAAGTGACTTGCCTAGCTAGAGTCACACAGCTAGTGTCTAAGGTCAGATTTGTACTCAGGTCTTCCTGATTCCAGACCTGACACTCTAGCTGTAATCAAACCCAAAGCTCTGTTACACAGTCATAGTGTATTCACTAGTGAATTCACAGTTGTGAATTCCAGTGCCTCTAATTCTCCTTAATCAATAGAAATCTACACTTAGTTAACTATACCATAAATTTAGGGCAAGGACCATGCTGATTTTCACCTTTTTTCTCTTCGGCACCGGTTTGACACATTGTTGTATGTAATAAATGCCTAAGAAATATTTTTTGAACTGAATTGAACTGAACCAAACCAGGACTCATAACCTAGAAGTTCCTTCCTTCCTCATTCACAGGCAATGTCATTCATTTTAATACCCATAAAGAGACAGTGAGCAGCATCCATTTCACAATTTAACTGAGAGTTCAAAGGACATTTGGGGATAGCAAGCTGTCTTGATTTTATTGGTATTTAATGGATCATAAATTCCTATTTGGCATTCACAGAGTACCATAACCTTCTGTGGCATTGCTGAAACAAATAAAAGAGTACTTCAGAGAAAGCTGAAAATGTTTAAGCATGACATGAAATAAGATGGATAAGGCACTTGTGCCTCTTCATCTCATCGTGATATCATAGTTTAACAGAAGCAAGACTAGTTAAGTTCACATGTAATACATCTCCCTGACTGGCAAACATTCAATGAATAGTAAAGGATGGCTGCAATTGAGAAACTCTTGTCTGATGAGTGATCATTAAAAGAAGCCACTTTCACCTTTTTTAAAATCAATTAATTTATTTTTTTAACCTTTTTTTAAACCAATTAATTCATTTTTTTTAAGTTTCTACACTTTTTCCCAGATTATATCAGTACAATTTTTGACAACTGTTTTCTGAAATTTTGTGAACCATGATTTCTTTCTCCTTGCACCCTGGTGCTTCCCCAAGATGGGAGGTGATATGATATAGATCATACATGTGTTATTATACAATGCATATTTCCATCATCGTGTTGTGAAAGAAGACTCATAAAGAAAAACTCAGAATATTGTAAAAAATAGTGTGCTTCAATCTATATTCAGACTCTGCCAGTTCCTTCTATAACAGTGGGTAGCCTTTTCCCTCATGAGTCCCTTGGAGTTGTTCTGGATCCTTGTATTGCTGATAACAGTTTGAAGTTATTCACAGCTGACCATCATACATTATTGTTGTCCCTGTGTGCAATGTTCTGATTCCTCTCACTTCACTTTACATCACTCCGTATAAGTCTTTCCAGGATTTTTTTTTAAACCTTTACCTTCCATCTTGGAGTCAATACTGTGTATTGGCTCCAAGGCAGTAGAGTGGTAAGGACTAGGCAATGGGGGGTCAAGTGACTTGCCCAGGGTCACACAGCTAGGAAGTGTCTGAGGCCAGATTTGATCCTAGGACCTCCCATCTCTAGGCCTGGTTCTCAATGCACTGAGCCACCCAGCTGCTCCCTTTCCATGGTTTTTTGTGATCATCTTCTTCTCATCATTTCTTATGGCACAATAGTATTCCATCACAATCATATACCACAACTTGTTCAGCCATTTCCAGTTGATGGACATCACTTTAGTTTCCTGGTCTTTGTCACCAGAAAAAGGGCTGCTGTAAATATTTTTGTACAAATAGGTCCTTTTCCCTTATCTTTGTTCTCTTTGGGGCACAGACGTAGTAGTGGTATTGCTGTACTTCTACTTGAATCTACTGTATACATTACCTGTCAAAGCTCTCAACAACATTCAAACACTCATTAAGCATTCTATTCTTAGGTCCCCAAGAGAAATAATAATAATAACAACAGCTAATATTTCCAGTGTGCCATTTTCTATGTGCCTGGCACCATGCTAAACACTTTACAAGTATCTCATTTAATCTTCACAACAATCTTGGCAGATAGTTGCTGTTATTGTCCCCATTTTACAGATTGAAGAAGCTGAGGCAAACAGAGGTAAAATGGTTTGCCCAGGGTCACACAGCTAGTATATGTCCGAGGCCAGATTTAAATTCAAGTCTTTTTGACCCCAAGCCCAGTGTGTATCCACTGAGCTACCTCCCTACCTCCTTGTGGGTTTTATAATCTAATAGGGAAATAAACAACACAAATAAGGAAACGTCACACAAAATTTTGTAAGTGCATCAGAGAAGTCCCAACCAAATGCAATTTGAGATTGGAGAGAGAAAAAAATTATTCCATCTAGGGAGATCAAGGAAGGCTTCTAGGAAGAGGTGGCATTGGAAGTAAGCCCTCTTTCATCAAGGTGTAAGTGGTCACCATTGACCACAGATCAATTTGTGCCTGTGGCTGGGTCTACCATTCCATTTTTTTAACCCTTCCTTTCCATCTTAGAATCAGTACTATGTATTGGTTCCAAGGCATTCCTAGGCAATGGGGGTTATGTGACTTGCCCTGGTCACACAGCTAGGAAGTGTCTGAGGTCAGATTTGAAACAATCCCATCTCCAAGCTTTGAAGATTTTAATGAACCTTCTTAACTAGAATTCAAAATGGGTCTCCCTCCTACCAAATTCTATTCCATAAAGAATTGTGTTATTGGGAAGTTCCAATGCATATAGAGATGCCCAATGAGAGGTGGTCTTTTTTTCTCTCTGCTATGTGAAAAAAAATGTATCCCTTTTTTCCATATCCTTTTCTTAACCGTTACAGTGAAGTTTTCTATCATTCAATTACTGCCCTCTCTGCTCCATGTCAAAGAAGCATTTTTTTTAACATTTATTAATATTCATTTTTAACATGGTTACATGATTCATGCTCCACCTTTCCCCTTCAACCCCCCCCCCCGAAGCATTTTTTCATTTGGAAAATATTTTCATTTGCTGAGGAACCTTGCTTATGAGAAGAGGTTAGGGGAGGGGAGTCCCTATCATTTGAACCTCATGTATTTACCTTGACCCTTTCTGAAAAAGAAAAATCAATTTGAACAGTCCAGTTTCCAGGCTGTGCAGTGCCCTGCTGAGCAGACATGAGATCCCATGCATGCCCTGGGAAGACTGCCCTGCCTTTGAAGTCCTTCCCTGTTGGTGCTTGCCATACTCAGCTGTTCAGGGGAGGAGGGAAGGCCCCTTTAGCCTGGCTCTCCTGACCCAAAAAGCTATACCACCAAGCTTTTTTTTTTTGGCTTCCTCCCATTGCCCATAGGCTCCTATTTGGAGACCTAGAAAGGAAAGAAGAAGGTCATTATTACTGATCTTTTATTATGTTTAAAAATAAATTAAGAATTAATATACATATATAGACGCATATATATCCTAGTATATATCCCTAATAATAATGTCAGAATCAGCATGGAGTAGTGAAGAGAAAGTTTTCTTTGAAGCCAGGAAAGTCTGGGTCCTAGCCCTGCCTCTCACACAATCTATGATGTAACTTACCTCTCTGTCCCCCCTAAGTAACTATCTATAGGAGATCTTAATTTATCAACTATGAACTTAAAAGGTTTTTTTTATTACTGTATTTCAATATAATTAGTTTCCTTTGTGGTGGTTTTGTGCAATTATTTTTCAATTGTGTCTGATTCTTTGTAACCCCACTTGGGTTGTTCTTGGGAAAGATACTAGAGTGGTTTGCCATTTCCTTCTCTAGGTCATTTTACAGATGAGGAAACTGAGACAAACAGAGTAAAGTGGCCTGCCCAGGATCACAGAGCTAGGAAATGTCTGAGGTCAAATTTGAACACAGGGATGAGTCTTTCTTAGACTCAGAACTCTTCTGTACTGTCTAGTTGGCCCTATAATAGAATAGTGTAACCCTATTCTTCCCCTCATAAGATCATATTAAAGAGGAGAAAGGAAAATAGTTTCTAAATCTGTCCATGAAATGGAAAATCATTGGACTAAGAATCAGGAGATCTGAGTTCTAATCTGGACTATGACAACTAGTAGGAATGTGACCTTGGCAAAGCCCTTGAGCCCTCTGAGTCTTAGCTTCATTGTGCATATAATGAAGGGGAGTGGGGGAAGACTACATAAGTTTTAAGATTCCTTTCATTTCTAAAATATTATATGATCCTCTCTCTCATTCTCTTTTTAACTCTCTGAAATCAGGCTTCAGACTTCATCATTCATCTGAAAATTGCTCTCTCCAAAGTCATCAATGGTTTCTTAATTGTCTAATCTAACAGACTTTTCTCAGTCCTTATCCTGCTTGACATCTCTGTGGCCTTTGATACTGTCAATCACTATCTTCTCCTTGAAATTCTTTTCTAAGTTTTTGAGATAATGGCAATATTTCTCAGTTACGTGCAAAAAAATTAATAATTTTTTAAAATTTCAAGTTGCAAATTTGTTTCCTCCTTTCTTGAGAAGGCAAGCAATTTGATATCAGTTATACATGTGAAGTCATGCAGAACATGTTTTCATATTAGCCGTATTGCCAAAAAAAAAAAAATAAAATACAAAGTAAAACATTAAAAAAAGAAAGATGTTTTGGGTTTTTTTTTTTTAAGTCTACTTCAATATGCATTCAGAGTTCATCAGCTCTCTCTCAGGAAGTGGATAGCCTTCATCATGGGTCCTTTGAATTACTGTCTTGTTCAGAATAAATCTTTCACAAGCGATTATCATTACAGTATTGCTGTTGCTATATACAATGTTCTCCTGCTTCTACTCACTTCCCATTGCATAAGTTCATATGTTTTCCCATGTTTTTCTGAAACAATGCTTCCATCACAATCACATTCAACTTGTTTAGTCATTCCCCAATTGATAGGGGAAATCCTTCAATATCCAATTCTTTGTCACCACAAAAAGAGGTTATAAGTATTGTTGTATGCTTAGGTCCTTTTCCCTTTTCTTTGATCTCTTGGAGATCAAATACAGACCCATTATTTTCTAGGTCAAAGGGTATGCACAGTTTTCTAGTCCTTTGGGCATAATTACAAATTGTTCTCCAGAATGGTTAGACTAGTTCACAACTCCACCACAGTTTATGTTTTTCTAGTTACCCTTCAGTATTTGTTATTTTCCTTTTTGTCCTGTTAGCCAATCTGATAGGTATGAGATGGTACCTCAGAGTTGTTTTAATTTGCATTTTTCTAATCTGTGGTGATTTAGAGCATTTTTTCTGGGAGTATTGGTAGTTTTGATTTCCTCTTCTGAAAACTGCCTGTTCATATCCTTTGAGCATTTAGCAACTAGGGAATGGCTCCAACCAAGGAATGGCTTTCATTTTTATAAACTTGACTTAGTTTCCTATAGATTTCCTTCAAATCTTAACTAATGCCCTAACTTCTCCAAGAATCCTTTCCTGGTCTCCCTTGATGCTAATATTTTCCCTTTGAGGTTGTTTCCAGTTTATCTTGTATGTGGTCTATTTATTGTTTGTTTTCATGCTGTGTCCCCTAAACTCAAGAGGGCAGGGACTCCTTTAGATTTTCTTTGTTTTCCCAGCCTTAACATAGTGTCTGGCACAAAGCAAGCACTTGATAAATACTTGTGGACTTGACTTTATCCCATTAAAAAAAATTATGTTGGACATATCCCACATACAAATAGAAAAGCTATGGTCATTGCTCTGAATCGGCCATCCAAAGCCATCCAAAGATCCAATGTTTGATTGTTGCCACCATAGTAATTACAATTCAACAAACATTTATTGAATTTACACTGTATACCCTATGTTCCAATGGAGGCTTTTGATACATTTTCTCCCCATACTGAGGAATTAATATCCACTTGTCAAAATAATCCAACTCATCTAATGCAAGATTTCATTCAGACACAACCTCTTCAAGGAAAATTTCTTGGATTTGCTCCCAACTCCCCTACCCTCAGGTGGAAGCAAACACTCCCATTACCTATAAGCCCATAACATTTCACTCTTCTATCATGCAGTATTAATCATATGTATTGGTGTTCATTCATCCTATTGGAATGGAAGTTCCTTTGGGGCAGGTCCATGTCTTATAAAGAACTTTGTATAGCACCCAACAGTATCTAGCACATAACAAGAAGCAAGGAAATAAGAATTTATTAAGTGTCTACAATGTGTCAAGCACTAGCTAAAATTAAATCCTTTACAAATATTATTTCATTTGATACTCACAACAACTCTGGGAAATAGGTGCCATTACTATCCTCATTTTTCAGCTCAGGATTACTGAGGCAAACAGAGGTTACAAGATGTGCCTGGGGTCACCTAGTAAGTGTTCAAGGCTCGATTTGAACTCAGGTCTTCCTGACTCCAGGCCAGGCACTCTATCCATTATTCAGCATAGCTGCCTATTTTGTTGTCCTTGTTGTTTAGTCATATCTGACTCTTTGTGACCCCATCTAGAGTTTTCCTTTTTTTTTTTTTTTTGGTCAGTAAATTAAATTACTTTGCCACATCTGGAATCTTCTTGAAAAAGATCCTGGAATGGTTTGCCATTTCTTTCCCCAGCTTGTTTTATAGATGAGGAACCTGAGGCAAACAAATTAAGTGACTTGCCCCGGGTCACACAATTAATAAGGATCTCAGGAAGATGAGGCTTCTTGACTCCAGGACTAGCATTCTATCTACTGTGCCACCTCGTTTCCCCATAGTTCACCACTACTTGTTGAATCTGAATTTGATTGAATTGAATTTTGTCCACACAGAACTAAATTCTTTCACTGGCTATCACTGGGGTACAGTTTGAAAAGAGTAGTGTGCATCCAGTCAGAAAACTAAGCTTCATATCTTGATTCAAACACATACTATAACCTGTAGCAACCTATGTAATCTTGTGAAAATCACTTAGCCTCTTTCAGCCTTTTCCTCCTTTTCCAAATGAGGGAGTTGGACTAGATGACTTCTGAGGTCACTTCTAGCTCCATCACAATGCAACAGATTTTCTCCCTGGGTCTACCTCTTGGTCAGGTTCTAATAAGAGAGAAAAATTCATCTTTTGCTTCTATTGGAGGGGAGAGCTATAGCTCTCCCCCCCCCCCCACTTCCTCTCCTCCTTCAAGGAAGCTTATGATGGTAGAGCACCCATCAATAACATTTTCTCCCTCTGTGATGCATTACTAAGAGGTCCATTTACCTCCTGTGTTGATGCACATCACTTTGATCTCAGCAATGATTTTCCAGCTGAGATTTAAATATTTCAAGAATAATTTGTACTTGATTAGCACATTTCCTTTCAGGATAGCAAAAGTATTTTACAAATACTTCTTCATTCACCCGAACAGCACAGCAGGGAGATAAGCAGGTGGTGAATGATTTACATATGGAAAAACTTGAAGAAAGCAAAGAGAATTTTTGCCAGATGAGATATGAGTTCACTAGAGAGGGGATCTGGAAGGAGAGGAAGAAATGGGGAAGATACATGAGTACTAATCTTTTTAACATTTGTGGAGTACATTCAGGTGTTTTGTTTTTTTTTTTAACTCACATTCTTTGTGCTTATAAACCCTCATTCAATCTAATTCAAAAATGTTTGAAAGTGGGGGCAGCTGGGTAGCTCAGTGGATTGAGAACCAGGCCTAGAGATGGGAGGTCCTAGGTTCAAATCTGGCCTCAGACACTTCCCAGCTGTGTGACCCTGGGCAAGTCACTTGACCCCCATTACTTAGCCCTCACCACTCTTCTGCCTTGGAGCCAATACACAGTATTCACTCCAAGATGGAAGGTAAGGGTTTATTAAAAAAAAAAAAAAAGAAAGTATATATTACTGTACTATGTACTGAAAATACAAAGCAAAAAATGAAATCCCATCCCTGCAGTCAAGGAGTTAGGTTCTATTCGAGAACACAGCATGGATAAGTAAATTGCTAGCTAATTAAAAGAGGGCAACAGCAGTAATCACAAGGGACAAGTTGGCAAAGGCTTCCTATAGTAGATGACACCTTAAAAGAATCTTTAAGGAAAATAAGATTATCAGACAAAGATGGATTAGGGTTAGGTAAAACCTTAGGTCTATGCACAGGATAAAAAACATGAGTTAAATCTAGACAAAGGTACAGAGGTGAGGGATGGAACACCAAGTTTGGAGAACAGAAAATGAGCAATTTGGATCAAATGTCATATTTTTGTTGAATATAGAAGCTACCATTCTTCTAGTTACCTAGGTTTATTCTCCATTTTTCATATTCTTCCATGCACTATAGCCAATCAGTTGCCAAATATTGTCAATTTCACCTGCCTAATATCTCCCTTGTCCATCCCCTTTTCTCTACTTATATCATGACCCACCCTAGTTCAGACCCTTATTACCTCAGCCTTGGACTATTACAATAATCTCTTAATTGGTCTTCCTGCATCTAGGCTTACTTCTCTCAATTTCATAATTCACATAGCTGCCAAATGATATTTCTAATGGACAGTTTGACCATGTTACTCTCCTGCTCAGGAAATTTCACTGGCTTCCTATTGCCTCTAGGATGAAAAAGGAATAATTTCTACCATTTCCAACTCAGTCCTTGCTTCCTAAATCCAAGTTTGGTCTCTTCCCTTCCATTCTGCCCTTTGGAACACTTCTTTGTTGTTGTTGTTGTTGTTGTTGTTTTCCTGTCACAAACTTCCCTTCTTTTTAGAATTAATCTTCTTATACTCTTTTCATCTTATATTCGTGGGAGACCTGGCTTCCCCCAGAAAACGTTTCATTTCTGGTCACTTTCCCTACATGTACCTTCTCTCAAGATCCCAGAGTCCTTGGACCAAGAAAAGTAGTAAACAAAGGAGAATAAACTAGATAGTGAGAGAACTAACATTCATAACATAATAAGTACTAATGAAAGAATTGGGAATGTTTGCCCCAATAAGGGGAGTAGGATTC
The DNA here is from genome assembly GCF_016433145.1 of Gracilinanus agilis. Lineage (NCBI taxonomy): Eukaryota > Metazoa > Chordata > Mammalia > Didelphimorphia > Didelphidae > Gracilinanus > Gracilinanus agilis. The sequence continues at coordinate 378,686,149 of NC_058130.1, forward strand.
TGTATTCAAATGTATTCTGTACATTTGGCTGTATTCAAATACATAAAGGAATGCCACGTAAAGGAGAGATCAGACATTCTACAGATTCAGAGGACGAAAATTGGCACAAAGGATATAAATTGTAAGAGACAACTTCCTAATAATCAGAGGTACCCCGATAGCAATTTTTTTCTTATAATGAGAAAGTTTAGGGATATTGTACAGTTACATTGGACTTAATTCAGCCAGTCAAAAAGCATTTTATTATAATGCTTTCTTTGTGCCAGACATGGTATTGAGTGCTAGGAATACAAAGAAAGAGAAAAACCTCTGTGGTGCTCAAGAACTTCACATCCCAATGAGATAGACAATGAACAAATAACTACATATAAATACAATATGTACAGGATACATGGAAAGTATTCTTATGGAGAAGACATTAACAGTGGAAAACAGAAAAAGATATTTTGGAGAAAATCATGTTTTAGTTAAATCTTAAAGGAAACCTGTGAAGTTAATAAGCAGAGCCGAGAAGAGAGAACATTCTAGGCATGGGATATAGACAGTGAAAAGATCTAGATTCAAAAGATGGAATGTTGTATGCAAGGAATACCTCTTTGGCTTACTTTAAGTGCCAATTAACAATTTTATCTTCTACAGCAAGCCTTTCCAAACCCCAACTGACTCTAGTGCCTTCTCTCTTAATTCTTTCATATCTAGCCTATACATAGCTTATTTGTCCATATTTGTCTTCCCCATTATCTTGTGGGCTCCTTGAGAGCAGATACTGTCTTTTGCATCTTTTTGAATCTCTACTGTTTAGCACAGTGTCCAACATATAGTAGGTACTTCACAGTTTATTGATTGATCATTAATTGACTGATGGAAGAAGGCCAGTGCTGCTGAATCATCATGACTGTGAAGAGGAATCAAGGCTAAGAAAACAAATAAGATAGGAAAAGACAACTTTGAAACAGGTTTTAAAAGTCATGCTGAAAATGGTATATATGATCTTGGAGGCAATAGGTAGCTAGCTGCTGGTGTTTATTGAATAGGGGAATGTGATATGTTCAGAAAAGCACGTTAGGAAGATCACTTTGGCAGTTGATTAGAGGAAAAATAGGATGGGAAGTGGAAGAAACTTGAGACAGAGGAAGATCAACCAGAAGGATATTACAATTGTCGGAGAATAAGGTGATGAAGAGGAAGACAAGAAGAAGAAAGTACAATATCATAGAAATCAAAGAAAGAAGAAATGAGTAATTATCAGTATCTTAAGAGGACCCATGAATACTAAAGAGGAATTATATTTTTAGTATGTGTATGTGTGTATATGCATCTAGTTGGTATGTATGATTGAATCATCAATTTTATTAAATTAAAAATGAGTCCCAAAAAGTTTAAGGAATTTGCCCATTATTTCATGTTACTTCTGAGGTGAATCCCACATTTATCAGGGAAGAGAACCTTGCTAAACTGACTTCCAGTCAATTCGATTCAAATCAACAAACAATGAACATTCCTACATGTAAAACATGATACTAATATGTACAGAAAAGGAAAAAAAGAGAGAAACTGGATATAGACTTGAAAACATATTATAAAGTTAAAACCACCTCATTCAAGGGGCAGCTATGTGGTTCAGTGGATTGAGAGCCAGGCCCAGAGTTAAGAGGTCCTGGATTCAAATCTGACCTCAGATGCTTCCTAGCTATGTGGCCCTATGCAAGTCACTTAAACCCCATTGCCTAGCCTTTACCTCTCTTCTGCCTTGGAACCAATGCAGAGTATTGATTCCTAGATGTAAGGGTTGAGAAAAAAGAAAAAGGAAAATGCTCCACTTGCACTTTGTGATATTACATATACATGTTCTTTTTTGCCAGCCTTTCAGAAACTGCTTCAAATAGGCTACGAAGAGAAATTGAGGCCCCTGCTCCTATAGACTGTAGGTTGAGCTCCTGGAGTCAATGGTCTTCATGTGATCCTTGTCAAAAGGAAATGGTAAGACAAAGACCTTTATTTTACTTCAGCATCCATGAAAGGGGTTTCAGGGGTTGGCATCTCAGGAAAAAGGACTTGATGTTTCTTTCTGGGACTAGGGCAAAGTAGACAGTCCCTGAGGGTGTAAATCTTTGTGAAGTAGGGGGAAATGCAATGAGATCCACTTTTTAAATAAATGCACTAATTCTAATACCGGAAAACTCAGGTCTTCGTGAATGTAGGTATTCTCCCTTTGTTTAAATAAGAAATTGCATGGAGTCCAGATTAAGATAACAAAATAGTAAGAAAACTAGAGGAACTGGAAGGGACTCCTTCACCTCGTCAAACACGAACTGTCACCAAATCTCAGCAAGAAAATATCACCCTATAAAGTGAGAGAAAAGACAGGAAATACTGTAACTGCTGCCACAGGAGTCATATGGTAGCCTTGGAGGCTTGGAAGGGGGACCTGCCTAGACCTGGGGCCCAACCAACACACCCTACTCTATTCCTTCTTTCTAGCTGATTAGGTATTGGGTCCATTTTCCACCCTAATTCACCCTGACCTGACCTCCACAGGTTTTTAGGCACAAAGATACTATGGGTTAGGCCAACCAAAAGAGCCCAAGAATATGGCCTCCTTGACCAACCCAACATGAGCCAAAAGCCAATCTCTACCTTGCTTTTACTCAGGATCCAGGAAGCCCCCCAAAAAGTCCCAGGTGCTTTCAGCTTCTTTCCCAGTGTAGCCAGGCCTTTGTGTAGTGATGAGTAGTCCTTCATCCATTCACCAAACTTGCACCAATGAGGCTTCTTGATGGCCAAGCCTGAGGAAACTTCCAGTCTTCTTTGTCCCAATTCAGTCCAGGAAGCCAGAAACTCTTACTTAAACTCCCACTGTCTCAAAATGGCCCAAGACTGAAGCTACCGGGACCCCTATGAGATAGGCTCACTTCTGTCCCTTTCTTAGATGGGACAGAAAATAGTTTCCCTTTGGTCCTGTTCTACATCTACCCTTAGGGAAGGGCATATAGAGGGCTAAAGACAAATCTACATCTTCTTAGATGGAACAGAAAATAGTTTCCCTTTGGTCCAGTTCTACTTCTACCCTTAGGGAAGGGCAAATAGAGGGCTAAGGACAAATCTACAGCCTAGACCTTCATCCCAGATAGATGCCAGAGGACTACGGCCAGGCTTCTCCTGGGACCCCATTTTTCTACAGTATTCCCTGCCCTAACATCTGGATAATTCTTTCCTTTCTCTACTTCCCCTCAAAGAAGAGGGGATTACTTGTCCCTCTTCTACCTAACAACCAGAGCACAGGGAAGGAGTAAACCTTCTCCCACACTCTAGTGCAGTGATGGCAAACCTATGGCACAGATGCCAAAGATGGCATGCAGAGCTCTCTCTGTGGGCAGCTGCCCTCCTCTCCTCCCCATTTGTTACTAGAAAGGCAGAGGGACTTGGGCAAGAGTTGCTCCACTCCCCTTCTCCACCACACCTGATGACATTTTTTCATATCCCCCTCCCCTCTGCCCAGCCACCCAATGGGAGCAGAGTGCTCAGGCCACTCCCCTCCCCCCTCTCTACACTTGCTGAGGATATTCCTCACTTCACCCACCTTTCTGCCCAGCAGCCCAATGTGAGTGCTTCTTCTCTCCCCTCTGTGAGGTAAAGGGGGGACGTGGGGGTGGGACCTAGCTCTCCATCTCTAAAAGATTCGCCATCACTGCCCTAGTGGGATTGCTAGTACTCTATAGTAAACTCACAGCTCATGTAGGACACTTATTACTCCTACTTCGGAAGAGAAAAAAATGAGTAGTAATTCAAAGAAAACTTGAAATTCAATTAAAAAAAAAAAAAATTCTTCAAGGAAAATACCTAAGGGTCAAAATTCCTTTAGAAACCCTGATTGAAACATCAATTGCTATGAGACAAGAAGTGACAAGAGAAAAGTAAACTGTACAATAAACATGTTCAAGGAATTTTTAAAAAATAGTTAAACACAAAAATAGATAGTCCAACAACTAGAAAAACTGACATCAAAAGTCTAAAACATCTATGGAAACCACAAGTAATAGAATCAACAAAAATCAAGCAAAGATCAATAGAAAACTAAAAATAAATTTAAAAATTGAAGAACAAACCCAGAAAGCAACAGGAAAGCACCTCAAAAGGCAACTAAAATGATAAACAGGACAAAATCAATTTGAGGAAAAAAAGCTAGACATTGTTTTTAAGCAATTAATTTTTTTTTATGTTCCACAAGAGACTACTCCAGCCAATACTCTATATCAGTGGTTCCCAAACTTTTTTGGCTTACTGCCCCCTTTCCAGAAAAAATATTACTTAGCGCCCCCTGGAAATTATGAAACTATTTATTGAACTCAGAATAGAATGTAATACAAAAAAAAGTGTGTCCATCACCGCCCCACTGGATTGCTGCAGCACCCACCAGGGGGCAGTAGCGCCCACTTTGGAATCACTGCTCTATATGGAGAAAGAATATATAAGAAGTCAGGAAGGAGTCCTAACAATCACTCAAAAGCACGTAATCATGAGACTAGAAAGAAAAGAAGAATCACAAAAATATCTCCAGGCATCAAGGAGTGAAGAAATTACCCTTACACTTATATAAGCATAAGTTGGAATATCACACTTTTAATAACAAAAATGGAAAGATGTCAAAGATGGATGAAAATATCTTAAAAAAAAAAAAAAAAGATTCAACAGAGAAAGTGCATTCCTTGAAAATGTAGCCACACTTTTTAAACCAAAGTTGAAGGATTGAAGAAGCCTTGAAGGCAATCCAAGCCAATCCTTATTTTGCAGATGAGGAAAATGAGGCCAGAGGAAGTTAAGGGATTTACCCAGTCACTCAGATTAATAAGTAGTAGAGATAGAGTTTGAACAACCAGGCCCTTTGATTTTAAAGCTAGAGCTCTTTTCACTGTATCACTTGCTTCCCCAAGAAATTTACTCTAAAGACTAAAAAGAGCTCAATGAATTTAACAGCAAAAATCCACAACAGAAGGTATCTCTACCAACAATAGGTGAGAAAATCCAAAATCACTGAACATCAAGAGATTAACAATGATAACAAGATTCTTTAACTTGTTATTAAGCTTAATTAAAATGAATATTTATATACATGAAAGATAAAGCATGTTATGTCTTCTAACTGGCAGAAAATAAAATTAGAGGAAAAAATATATCACAACCAAAGCAAAAAAACCCAATTAAATATCTATATTTACTATTTTTTAAAAACTGTTTCACACAATGCATATTTTTAAAAGGAGGAAAAAAGAGGAAAAACAAAGCATAATCTCTCCAGATTAAAACTTCAGATAAGTAAAATAACTAATGATGTTAAATATATAAATGTAATTATTTTTGTATATTAGTATAACTTCTGGTCCCCCAAGGACTCTGAACTTACCTAGACCATGTTGGATCTTGGGGTTCAGGTTGGACTCCACAAAAGTTCTTGAGGTTTCTATTTCTATTTCTGATCCCACTCCCAAAAAACCCCCAAGAAATTTCTAAAAACAAAACTCAAGTGTAGTTTGTGTCTAGGGTTTCCCTAAAATGTGAATGGCAAGTTCCTTTCTGGCAAAGGCAAGTGATATGTCAGTAATTGGATGGTTGTTTATTCCCTTTACCTTGGAAGCTGCACCCCCCAAAAAGATCCATAGGTTTGCTTGAGAACTAAAGAAAATATAAAAATTCCAGCATTAGACCTGATGAGACAAGCACATGTTTCCATTGCCATGTTCTTGTTCAAGCCATGGTTACTGTTGAGGTTAGGGATAGGAAGAAAAAGTGGAAAGAAATCCTTTCCATCCACAGCCATGCTGGTAAATATTTAACAACCAGCTCTCTGGGGAGGGGATGAGAAGGAATTTATACACTATACACTTTTCAGTTTAATTTGCTTTGTTAATATTTTCTCAATCGCTTCCTTCTTTTTTCTTCTAAACCCTTATCTTCCAACTTAAAATCAATACTGTGTATTGGTTCTAAGGAAGAAGAGTGGTAAGAAGTAAGCAATGTGTATAAAATGACTTGCCCAGGGTCACAAAAATAGAAAGTGTCTTGAGACAGATTTGAATCCAGGACCTCTTGACTCCAGAGCTGACTCTCTATCCACTGAGCCACCTAGCTGCCCCCCTTAATCATTCTCAATTCTAAAAATCTACAAAACAACGAAGCCCTAATTTGTAGCATTTGCTGATTTTTGAGATGTTCATTCTCACATTGAAAATAGAACAGTTAACACTCAGTAGTAGCAGCTGGCTTCAGCACACCTCTATCTCTAGTTTATCTTGTTGCCAAGTAAATGTCTTTAAAAGTGCAGATCAGATCATATAACCACCCTTCTCTAACAGCTCTTGTGGCTTCCCATTACCCCTAGGGTCAAATTTAAACTCTTCTGCCTTGATTTTAAAACCCTACACAACCTGGCCTCAATCTATCTTGCCAGCTTCATTGGGCATTATTCCAGGTTAGAATTCTCTGCAGTCCAGCCAAACTGACCTCGGTGTTACACACCCACAACAGCCCATTTCCATTCTCTGTGCTATTCCCCTGGTCAACTCCACATCCCTGAAATGCCCTCCTTATCACTTTTGCCTTCCAGAGTCCCTTTTTTCAAGTTGCAGCTCAGGTATCACCTTCTGCAATCATCTTTTCCTGATTCCCTGAACTATTGGTACCCTTGTTCTCAAACCACCTTATATTTAACTACTATGTATATATTTTTGTATATGTTTGCATTTATTCACTTTGTATTTATGCTGTATGTACTCATATATTTATTGTTTTCTTTCCCATTAGAAAGCATGCTCATTATAAATAGGGATGATTTTATTCTTTGTACTTCTAGCCCTGTGCCCTAGCACAGTCCCTGAAACATAATAGACACTTGATAAATCCTTTTATTGGGGAAGCTAGGAGGCTTTGTGGCTAGCAATCCAGACCTAGAGGCAGGCGGTCTTGGATTCAAATATGGTCTCAGACACTTCTTAGATTTGGAACCCTGAACAAGTCATTTAATCACAGTTGCCTAGCCCTTATGGCTCTTCTGCCTCGGAACTGATCCTTAATATCGATTCTACAATAGAAGGTAAAGGTTTTTTAAAAAACACTTTTATTCATTATTTGACTGCTAAAAGTCAAAGGGAAAGAAAACACTGGAAAAGAATACCAAAAGGGGGGAAATTTATTCTCTTCAGTCCTTTTGATGACCATAGAAATTCCTTTCAACCATAGTCTATCATCTTATTGGTCACCAAACATCTTTAGAACATTCCTAATTACTAGGGAACAATAAAGATTTTCTTGTTTCATCCTACAAAGAGTATTTCCCTCAGAAAGCAGCCCAAGTGCATTCTAGTTCCAGGGGATTCCCATAACTACTCCTGCTACATTAGATTTAATGATTGAAAACTAATTTATTACTTATAACAATAAGTATGAAAGGCCTGAATTTTCTTACTGAAAAAAAATTTTTTTGATTATAGTTCCATGAATGTTTTGTTCAAAGTAATGCAAAATCCAATGCAAAATATTATAATTAAATTAAACTAAGGTTGATCTAAAACATGCTATACAACAAGAAGTTTATGATTAGCAGATTACATGTAATTTCAATTTTAAGAAAATGGAAAGGGATAAACAAGAGTATCATACAATGGTGAAAGGAAAAAGATATAAATAAAAATGTATTTTAAAAAATGATTACCTTTTAAAATTTCAGTAGTTAATTAAAAAGTAATCAAGTATTTCCAAGATAATTGGGGGAACACCTTTTTTTTTTTTTTTGACCAAGACACCTCCTATGGAGCTGATATCACTCTTACAACTTGCTAAGAGACATTTATCTTCCTGAAATGACAATGACTGACTCTGCTATACAGTCTCACTCTGGCAGGAGGTTTCTTTTTCTTTTCAGTCTAATATAGGGATACCAACTAGTTCTTCTATGTCACAGACTCAAAAGGCAGAGGGTAATTTGAGTTTACTGGACTATTTCTTCACTGTGGAACTCCAATGGAAAAGGTAGAAAGCAATATGATATCCAGAAGAAACCTTATGATATCCCTCCCCAAAATTGTTCAGTACATACAACATGAAATTAATTTTTTCAAAGCTCATTTCTGGCTGCTTTCTTCCTATTTCACATTGGTCATTGAACATTGTTTTCCATTGACAGCCAGTTGTATGAATGGCTTTTTGGTATTTACAACTGCATTTTTTCAAAGATCAACCAACTTTTTTTTTTTTTTTTTTTTAAACAGTATCGCTCACGGACCATTGAGGCCTTTGGCCAGTTTGGTGGGAAGAGGTGCCTATATTCTTTGGGAGACAGGCGTAGCTGTGAACCTTTTAAAATCTGTGGTGATGAAGAACATGACTGTGGAAATGATTTTAAATGTGAAACAGGTATTGCATCTATCAGTTTAACTCACAAGTATAGGGTAAATTACTTTAGCTGACATTCTTGGGCACAAATTATTCTGTAAGTTCCGTTTGTGCACAAGTGAAAGAAATGAAACTCCTAGTTTAACTAGAACTTTGAGAAGTCCTTTGATTGATCTCATCCAAAGAGTTCAAGCTTATTTGTGCTGTCCCTCATCTTTATCAATAGGAGACATTGCATGTCTTCTGAGTGCAGTGAGTATGTGTATGGGGTGGGGGGAGAGAAAGGGAGGGAGAGGAAGAGAGAGGTGAGGAAGAAGAAGAGGAAAGGGATGAGGGAAAGAAAAAGGGAGAGGGAGGACAGTGTGTGCCTGGGCATGATAATGATGCCATAGCAGATAAAAGTCTTTATGGTCTCCCTCAGTGAGATACAGATGGCATCCTCAAATGATAAAGAATCAAGGAATATTTTATCCTACTTTGGTTAAGATAAATCATCACATACCACATCAGGTCATTATTGTTTCTGATTTAGGTAGATGCATTAAAAAGCGGCTTCTGTGTAATGTTGACAATGACTGTGGAGATTTTTCGGATGAAGACAATTGTGAAAAAGACCCACGTTCTCCCTGTCGTACTGATGTAGAACTGTCTGAGCTTGGCCGGACAGCTGGATATGGGTCAGTATCCACTTAAATGACAGGAAATAAATATTCCCTGGTCAGGCGAACATTATATTATCTCTTGGGGGAAGGCAAATCACACTAAAGACAAAACAAACTGTTCTCTCCAGTGCCAGATCACCCTGGAGATACAAAGGAATTCTACAGGGTCAAAACAAAGTGCCAGGAATCCTCAGCCCCTGGTGGCCCACGCAGAGGTTAAATCCCTTGCGTGTAAAACAGCTTGGCTCAAATCCCAGTCTATTGACCACTTAGGCAAGGCCCCCAGAAGAATATGTTCTTTTTCACTGACTGGAGACACCAAAAATCAAAAGTTCAAATTTTAGTTTTACCATTTTTACTAATTGTGTGGCCCTGAGCAATTCACTGACCCTCTTGGAAATTCAGTTTCCTCATCTGTAAAATGAGAATAATACTTGTACAAGGTTATCATTAGGAAATAATTTTAATGATAATAACTTTAATATTTACTATTTTAAAATAAATAAATATTATTTAATAACATCTTAATAGTTAATAATAGCTTTAATAATAATAATAGCTAAGATTTATGTAGGACTTTAAGTTTGCAAAGCACCTTACACTTGTTAATTCATGAGGTACTATCCTCTTTTAAAGAAAAAAACCCTTACCTTTTGTCTTAGTATCAGTTCTAAGACAGAAGAGTTTCAAGGGCTCAGCAATCAGGGTTAAGTAACTTGCCCAGGGTCACACAGCTAAGAAGTATCTAATTTGAATCTAGAACCTCCCAAGTGTAGGCTTGGCACTCTATATCTATACACCGTGCTACCTAGCTGCCCACTATTATCTTCATTATAAAGATGGGGAAACTGAACCTAAGAGATAGTAAGTGATTTGCCTAGGGTTATATAACTAGCAAATGTCGGAGGCAGGAGGATGCAAATTCAAGACTTGCTAACTCTGAGTCCAGCCATGTGTCACTGCACCACTTAGTTGTCTCCAAAAACAGGGCTTAATACATGTGAGTTGCTGCTGCTGCTTCTGCTACTACTGTTGTTTTTTTATGGAACTGGTATTTTATTGGCTGGTATAGGAAATGTTCTTCCATTAATGAAGGTCAACAGTTCTTCTGTGATTTATAGTCTTAGAGAACTGCCTGGTGGTACCAAGAGGTTAAGAGCTTTGCCTAAAGACACACAGTCAGTGAGTGGACATCTGGTGGAGAGAATGGATGGTGGATGGATGATGAATGATGATAGTGGTGGTGCTGATGAGGAGGAAGTAGAGGAAGATATGTTCATTAAGGAAATCTCTCAGGTGAAGATCTCAAACTTGACATGGCAAGAATGGGTGTTGATGAAAAGCCTCCTATAGTGCTATGATATATTGTCCAAGGTTACCTAGCCAGAAAGCAGTGGATTCAGGACTCCAACTCAGGCCATCTGAAGTTAAATTCCAGGCTCTTTCCCCTACCGCCATAGCTGCTTCCCTTGAGATTATAAGATTACAAATCTCAAAGTAGAAGAGTTATCCAACCTCAATTCACAGGTGTAGCAACTCAGCCACAGAGTTAAGTGATTTGCCTGAAATCACAGATAAATGCTGCAAATAACAGTTGGGATTCAGATCAGATTCCATGATTCCCAGTTCATCCCATCTTCCTTTCACTACATTGTTTTCTTAAATAGACAAAAAAAAAAAATACAAAAGACAATACAGTCAGTCCTGCTACATGTGTTTCAGAAAACGTGTCCAATGAAAATTTCAAGTTTGCTTCTGTGTGATTTAGCTTTCCCACCCCAATAAACAGGAAGAATGCAGACAACTGTACCACAATAATGTACAAGCTGACATCCTTCCCAGACTCACTTCCAAGAGGAAAGAAACTTCAAGTCTCTGTCAAGGAAAAATATGTTGTATTTATTCTGGGGCAGAAGATGCTGTTGGTGGAGGATGTCTGATCCTCACCATCCCTACCCACTTCTACTCTAGCCTCTAGTCCTGAAACCCATATTTGCCACCTATCCAACTTCTGCTAGACTTTGCAGCCCCACTCATTGGAACTGGGTCACAGGCCAAGCAGTACTCAAAAAGGCCATCAAAGTGACCACTATTTATTGCAATATTTATGTATTCCCTAACCATTTAACATGTATAAAATCATGCTACCATTTTTATTACATTCCTATCTTCTTTAATACCTCATTGATGAAATATTTGAAAGTTGTATCTTTAACTCTATTTTCTCCATAAGCCCTGTCTTTTGTTCCTTAATTTTGCATAGCTCAGTGCTTTCAGGAATGAATAAATAGTAGAATTGACTGCATAGCATTGTTTCGGATGACTGTAATTTGCATTTACATAACGATTTTATTCTTTTTAAATCCCTTTCATACAGTGTCATTTGCATTTCATAATTCTACTACCATTCCCTCAACTGCTCTATTGTTCTTCACACCATCTTTTTTACTTCCACTGACCATGACTCTCTTCTGTGGTCACCACTCCTTAAAAAATTTGTCTCGCATTAAAATGTAAGCTCTCTGAAGTCAGGAATTGTCTCTGTTTTGTATTTCTATATCCAGTACTTAGCTGAATATTGGACACATATTAAGTATTTAATAAATGCTTATTATCTCTCCATCTGTCCATCTAACCATCTAGCCATTCATTCATTAATTTCCCTTTTTAGAGATGAGAAAACTGCAATACAGAGGTTTTTGTAACTTGCCTAAAGCCCATATCTATTTATTTGCAGAGCCAGAGCTAAAATTGATATCTCTGAATACCATTTCATTATATCTTATTACCACTTCACCCTCCACGCCAATGAGTCTTTGTTACCTCCTCCACTTCAAAGCAGAACTGATATATAATATTTTGCTTTAAAACAAGATTCCCAAAGTAGGAATTTTGACTCTTAAATTAGTTATGTAAAGTAGGAAAACATGGGAGACAAAAACTGATACTTAATAGTCATTTTACTGTTGCATTTATAATAAATTATTACATACCATTAAAGCTCTTTATTTACTCTGAGTTCCATTTTTATGTGGTGCCTTCTAAAGGTCTACTCTTTAGGTGAGAGTTGCTGCAAACATGATATTAAGCTGCATTTCTCTACACTTTGCCAGCTGGACACTCTCTCCAAATTTTATCGTTTAGACTGTCACACACAACCAAATTCTTTCATGGATGAAAGTCACCAACATACATTAGAATTATTCTACACTTCCTCCAACCACCACCCCCAAACCCCAGTTAACTGTTCTCTCACTTGAATAAGGATTCCAGAAAGGTTGGGGTTGGGTTGCAATTCTAACAGATCCTTGCCTTGCGGCCCTCTAAGATTTTCAAAAGCATTTAGTGTAATCCCCCCACACCATCTTGTATTCATTGAAAACACACAAATCCAAACCAGATGAAATTATGTATGATATGCAAAGAATGCTTTCCTTGTCCTCCAAACTTAAATTCTCCCCTGTGGCTCAGTCCCAGGAAGATTCTTCTCCAGCTCACCTGGTAAACTGGTGATTTGGGATGCGAATGGGAAGACAGCCTCACACCAAATGCTATCCAGAGCACACAAAGGGTTCTCTCCCCAAAGATGGCATTTCACACATGAGGAATTTTTGTGTTACCTAGCAGATGAAATTATCTCACTGTAGACTAAACCGGTTGGCTCTGTAGCAGTAGGATCCAATGCCGCCTCTGATGAGATTTTTTTTTTTAACCCTTCCCTTCCATCTTAGAATCAATACTATGTACTGGTTCCAAGGCAAAAGAACATTGAGAGTTAGGCAGTAGGGGTTAAATGATTTGTCCAGGATGACAGAGCTAGGGAATGTCTGGGGCTAGATTTGAACCTAAAATCTCCCATCTCTAAGCCTGGCTCTCAATCCACTGAGCCACTTTAGCTGCTCCCTTTGATGAGTTTTGATCATATTCACAGCAAGGTATTACATGACTCCAATCACATTGGCCAGCTCATCATGACTCCAGACACAGCATATCCTTTTCCTTCACTATATCTGCTCACATCATTCCAATCCCCTCGCCTGGGATGCCTTCCTTTTTCACTTCTTCCTCTTTAATCCCTGCTCATCCTTTGGGGCCCGGGTACCATTTTATCCATGCTTCTTTCTCTGACTTCTGCAGCCCACAGAGAGAATAATCCCCATTTAGATAATGGCAATGATGCGAGAGGTAGTGTGGTATTGTTGATAGAGAGTCAACTTTAGAACCAAGAGGATCTGGGTTCAAGTTCTGCTTCTGACATATCCTGGCTGTATGACACTGGGTAAATCGCTTAATCAGTGTTCTAGGTCATTTTCGATGACTGTCTTAAGTTGCAGAGGAAATGTTAATCTGCGTTGATGAAGGAAGTTTGCTCATTCAAGGATTTCCCTAGAATTCTTCAGGGAGCTCTAGTCTCCATAATAATAATAATAATAATAATAATAATAATAATAATAATGATGATGATGATAACAATAGCAACAACAACAATAGCTGGTGTATGTATAGGTTAAGCAAAGCACATTATATATTATTGTATTTGAAATATATTACTTTATCCTTTAGAAAGCACATCTCATTACAACTGTGAAATATGCTTGTCCCTATTTACAGATGAGATAACTGAGACTGTGTTCAGGTGACCTGCCAAGCATAACAATGCACCATGAGACAGTGGCAAAAAACACTGCATGTGGAGTCAGAAGACTTTAGTGTGAACCCCAGCTCTCTTGAGTGGAATGAACCAGGGAAAGTCATTTAACCTCTATGTAAAGTTGGTTTCCTCATCTATTTAAAAAAAAAAAAGTGGGTTAGACTCAATAACCTCTGAGGTCCCTCCTAGAACAAAATTCCTGTTGTATGCACTTTTTTTCCCCTCATTTAACACTAAAACCTTTTAGTGGCTCATAGTCTAAGATAGCTGGATGGCTCAATGGCTAGAGTAGACTGGGAAGACTTAAGTTCAAATCTAGACTCAGATACAAGCTCTGTGACCACCAATTAACCTCTTTCAGTCTCAGTTTCCTCATCATGTAAAATAGGTATAATAATAGCCTCTACCTCTCAGGGTTATTATAAGGATCAAATGGGATAATATCATTAAACTACTTCGCAATCTTTAAAGAGCTCTATAAAAGCTATCATTTTTACTAACAGGGCTTCCTTAGGGGAATGTATTTCTATTTTCTAGTCAGTCTTTGGTATGTTGTGCAGATTCTATCTCCTTAACTGAGCCTCCCTTAAAATGTAATGGATACCACTGGTTGGTTAGAGAGAAAAGGAAATCTCGACTTCTTTCTGCTGATTCAGAACTTTCCTGAAACGTGCTGTCCAGATGAATATAATATTACTAACTGGCTGTCAGTAGGACATGCTTTTTTATGTTTTCTGAGCACTGGTGGTGGGCTTGTCCTAATTTAACCACATTCCTTTGCCAAGTTGTCCTTATGATTAGTGATATGACTTGTAATACAGCTGCATCAGGGGGCAGCCTGCAGCTGGACAACTCCAGATTTGTTTTATGCCAATCTAATTGACCAGTCAGCAAGAGTTTATTAAGTGCTTACTGTGTGCCAGGCCCTTTGCTAGCCATTTATAAATGTAAAGGATGAAATATGCATGTAATGAATGAAACAATCTCTCCTCACAAGGAACTTGTATTCTAATGGGCGAGACCATGAGGACATATTTAAGTATGCACAAAATAAATAAGAGAAAATAAAACAATCAGGAATTATGCCCAGAGAGTTATAAAACTGTGTATGTTCTTAAACCCAGCAATACCACTGTTGGGTCTGTTTCCCAAGATGATAAGGGAAAAAGGAAAAGAAACTCTATGTTATAAAATATTTATAGCAGTTCTCTTTGTGGTGGCAAAGAACTAGAAATAGAGGGGCTACCCCTCTATCAATGCGGGAATGGCTGAGCAAGTTGTGGCACATGGTTGTGATGGAATACTATTGCACCTTAAGAAATGGTGAGTAGAATAAGTTTTTTTAAAAAAAGATGGAAAGGATATGGAGGTGGTGGTGAAGAGGAAAGTAAAAACAAGAATGATGTAATCATGGAAAATTTTTTCTAAAAAAAGAAAATATTTAAATTTAAAAAAGAAAAGAAAAAAGAAAAATAAACACAGAAAGACCCACATGAAATTATGAAGAATGAAACAAAATCGAGAGATATTATATACAGCATAAGAAATGTTTTTTGAAGAATGACTTGTGTAGGTCCACTTCCAGAGAAAGAATTGATAAATAGATACGCAAAAGACATAGTTTATAAATACATTTTTTTTTTGGTTAAGTGATGCCTTCTCTAGTGCAGAGAAGGAAGGGAAGGAAGGAGACAGACACCTGGGAATTTTGGTGGAACAACAATTTTTTTTTAAAAGAGAAAATAAATATATGAAGAGTGGTAGGGACAAGGTAGTTAGGGACAAGGGAAGAGTTATTAATACTGGGGAAGAATCAAGAACAGATTCCTGTAGAAGATAGCTGCATCTTAAAGAAAGAGAGTCTGTGAAGTAGAAGTGAAGAGAAAATACATTCCATCTGTCAAAAGGCACCAAAAGGGCAGATGGAGAGTACTGAGTGTGAAGAACAGAAAGAAGGTCAGTTTGGATAGATCACAGAATGTAGGAGGAAGAATAATATCCAGTAAGGTTGTAAAGATAGACTAGGAACAAGTTATGAGGGGCATTAAATTAACTGAGAGGTTTTTTTTCCCCCTAGAGACAATAGGAAGTCATTGGAGTTGATTGGATTGGGATCAAATCTGTGATTAAGAAAAAGTCCTTTGGTAGCTCTGGGCAGGATGGACTCAAGTGATAAGTATGAAGCAGTGAGGCCAATGTGGAGGCTATTGCAATAATTTAAGCAAGAGAACATGAACTAGGGTGACAGCTGTATGAGTGGAGGAAACGTAAAGGATTCAAGAGAAGTCACAGAGACCCAAAATAGTTAGATTTGGAAATGAACTAAATGTGTAGAGTGAAGAAAAGTGGGAAGTCAAGAATAACACTGAAATTCCAAACCTCAAGAATGGAATCTTACAGAAACAGTGAGATTTGACAGAAAAGAAGGTACAGGAGGAAAGATGAGTTCAGTTTTGCACATGCCAAGTTCATGATGTCTTCAGGACATCTAATTGGAAATAAACAATTGGTCATGTGGGACTGAAGCTCAGGGGAAAGGCTAAGGCTGAATAGGCAGGTAACTGTGTATGTATGTATGGAGACCATATCT
The DNA here is from genome assembly GCF_016433145.1 of Gracilinanus agilis. Taxonomy (NCBI): domain Eukaryota; kingdom Metazoa; phylum Chordata; class Mammalia; order Didelphimorphia; family Didelphidae; genus Gracilinanus; species Gracilinanus agilis. The sequence continues at coordinate 378,702,437 of NC_058130.1, forward strand.
AAATATACACACGCATACATATGTATCCGTGAGTCATTTGCCTAGAGGTGATAATTAAACTCAATGGAGCAGACAGACATGGGTGAGGGGATTGAATCTTACTAGATGTCCATCCTAACCCAGTGAACCAACCAGACCCAGTTACTACTACGAATGATCCAAAGACTATGGTAATCACCATACTCTTTTAATTTAACACTCTACACTTCTTACAAAGTAATAGTTTTGTTCAGAATGCCAGATATAGCCAGTTTATACCTAGTATAAAGTCTTTAATCTTATGAATCAGCATAAATTTTTTCTACATTAACAAGTTTCCTAATCTTTACAAGAGAACTGTCCCCAAAAAAGTGTTTTGTTCAAAACTGGGGCCAGAGAAAGGGGAAGCAGTGGAACTTTTTGCCAGCAAGCTGGAATTTCTGTGTTCCTGTTGGAATGCTGCAAAGTACACTATGTCTAACACAGGCCTGGAAACAAAAACGAGGTCCTTGACGTACAATGAGACAGCTGGAGAAGGCGCATGTTTAAAGAAAGTGAAGAGAAGGAGGGAAGAAACACCAGAGCAGATTCATAGATGAAATCTAACACACACACGTATTAGATTGTGCCCCTGGGATGCACTGTTTGCAAATAATTTTACAGAGCTGACATTCCAGCATCATAACTTAAACTGCTTTTGAGAAGAGGTAGATTAGAGTTAGAAGAGAGGAGTTCGAATCAGAGCCTGATTCTCTCAATGCTTTGCCTTAGTATATTTTTGCTGATGCTCACCAAAGGCATTCTTTTATTCTCAAAGAGTTTAAAGGCTTCTTTGAGCCAACTTTATTACTAGAGAAAGTAGAATGAGGAAAAGAAAGCTCTGAATTGTTTTCTTCCAGAACAAGCCACTGAGTGGTGATGGTGATGATGGACTTCTAAAGGTGCTTAATAGTTAAGAGTAGGAGATAGTTAGATGGCACAGTGGATAGAGCACCGGGTTTGGAACCAGAAAGACATCTTCTCAAGTTAAAACTGGCCTCAGACACTTAGTAGCTGTGTGACCCTGGGCAATCATTTAACCTTATTTGCTTCTGTTCCTCACCAGTAAAATGAATCAAGAGATGTAAAATGGTGAACCACCCTAGTATCTTTGCCAAGAAAACCTAAAATGGAATCACAAAGATTCGGACATGACTGAAATTGAAGTGAAGGCTACTCTTGATAGTTCCTTGTGTCTCTTCTGTTCACAGGATGAACATTTTAGGGATGGATCCTTTGGACACTCCCTTTGACAATGAGTACTTCCACGGTCTTTGTGATCGAGTTCGAGATGGAAATACTGGAACCTATTACCGCAAGCCCTGGAATGTGGCAACTCTGAACTATGATGTAAGTCTTACCACAGATCCTACCAAGTCATTTTGTAACATCTCAGAATCTAGTTGGAAAGACATCAAAAAAGACCCTGATTAGATAAATTTCATGAGAAATATTGGACGAAGTTGTGCAGACAAAAGAAATAATTTGTTGAATGTAAGAGCTATCAGGCATTCAAAGGATAGGTACCAAGCACTTAAAATCTCAAGACTTCAAATCATCCATTATCCAAAAGAATCACTTTCTGGAGAGCTAACCATTTTCAACAAATAAGAAATTCATTGACAACTATATTGGATGATGAAAAAAATTACTAAGACATTGGCAGAAATTAGGTAAAGCCTATGATATGATGAGTAATGATTTAAATGGTGATTATTCTGTTTCTCATTGCCTAGTTACAATTATGAAAGCTTATATCCACATCATCCTGCCCTTTTATGTCAATTTACTCTTTTTCCCTAATTCATCTTGTGAATATACTTAAAATTTTCACTTATTTTCCAGGAATGCCTAATATACAATTCTATTACATTCTGTCAAACTAAACTAAAAAAACAGCCCTTTAGGGCAGCTGGGTAGCTCAGTGGATTGAGAGCCAGGCCTAGAGACAGGAGGTCCTAGGTTCAAATCCGGCCTCAGACACTTCCCAGCTGTGTGACCTTGGGCAAGTCACTTGACCCCCATTGCCTACCCTTACCAATCTTCCACCTATAAAGTCAATACACAGAAGTTAAGGGTTTAAAATTAAAAAAAAACAAAACAAAACAAAACAAAAAAACCAGCCCTTTGACAAACTGTCATTGAGACCTTAGTAACTTTTTTATTTTTTTATTATTTTCTAAGTTTTATTTAATTAATTTGGGGTATTTTTCCATGGTTACATGATTCATGTTCTTTCTCTCCCCTCCTCCCAACCAACTCCCATAGTCAGCATGCAATTCCACTGGGTTTTATATGTGTCACTGATCAAGATGTATTTCTATATTATAATATTTGCACTAGAGTGATCATTTAGAGTCTATTTCCCAGATCACATCCCCATCAAACCACATGATCAAGCAGTTGTTTTTCTTCTATGTTTTTACTGCCACAGTTCTTTCTCTGGATGTGGATAGTTTTCTTTCTCATAAATCCTTCAGAATTGTCCTGGATCATTGCATTGCTGCTAATAGAGAAGTCCACTGGGGGCAGTTGGGTGGCTCAGTGGATTGAGCCTGGCCTAGAGATGGGAGGTCCTAGGTTCAAATCTGGCCTCAGATACTTCCTAGCTGTGTGACCCTGGGCAAGTCACTTAACCCCCATTGCCTAGCCCTTACCACCCTTCTGCCTTGGAGCCAATACACAGTATTGATTCCAAGGCGGAAAGTAAGGGTTTTTAAAAAAAGTCCATTACATTCGACTGTGCCACAGTATATCTGTCTCTTTGTATAATGTTCTCCTGGTTCTGCTCCTTTCACTCTGCATCAATTCCTGGAGGTCTTTCCAGTTCACATGGAATTCCTCCAGTTCATTATTCCTTTTAGCACAATAGTATTCTATCACCAACAGATACCACAATTTGTTTGGCCATTCCCCAATTGAACATTGATTAAATTATTAGAACTACATGCTTAGCAAAATTAAATAGGCTGAAAGGTCTTATGATTTTTTTTAGTTCATAGATTTTATAATGTTTATTTTGGCCACTTAGAAATTTTAAAAAATTTTATCAGTGTAGACCATGTTCTAGATAAGTGTTATGTTATTATTTTTTAACTTTTCAAATTATTCTTGCATCTCCAGATAGATTTAAATATCTTTGGAAGCAGGAACATTATGTTGTACTTTTTTCCTCTCAGGATGTATTAGAAGAGTATTATACAAATATTAATCATTATGTACCTATTTATTCCTTTTATTTATTTTTTCAGCTACATGTAAAAACAATTTTTGAGAATTGTTTTTTTCTGACATTTTAGAATTCAGATTTTCTCTCTACTTCCCTTCTCCACCTTCCCCGTGGTGATAAACAGTCTGATATAGGTTATACTAATTACTATGTATTTATTAAATGAATTACTAAAGTAAAAAAACCACTTATTTCTCAGTTTCTACTAGCAGTGGCTACACCATCCTGCTTTTACTTAAGAAGACTGTGCTACATGCTTTGATTAAGGCATGGACCTTCACTTGCCTTTCCACTATTCAGAACCAATCCATCCACCCTCAATCATATGTTGTGGCTTTATATTAATTCAATTTGATCAATTCCAGCATTCACTGAACCCCTACTAAATGAAAGCATTATGCTTGGTGTTGGAGATAACAAAGATAACAAAGAAACTATCCTTGCCTTCAAGAAGCTTATAGGTCCATAAGTAAAAACAAAATTTATATGAAGTATAAAAATAATTTTAGTAGGAAGAAAATTCTAATTACAGCGGAGGTAGAAGGAAAAAAGTTTGGGAGAGACATGAGGAACCACTTAAATGAAAGCATGGAAGTGGGAAATGGAATGTTAAATTAGTTATGGATCCCATACAGATATAAGTGTAATAATCGTCCTGGTGCTTTCTTGTACCATCAAGATTTCCATTAGAATATGCTTATGACAAGACTTGTAACATTTTTCTTATTTTATGTTACCTTGGAATGGAAAAGGGTAAAGGAGGGAAAAAAGAAAATATGAAGTATGGAGAGAAGGGGGGAAAAACAACCTAAATAGCTTAGTGTACTTTCTGTACATGTGATTCTGTACATGTTCCATGCTGATTCACAGGAGAAAAAAATTGTTTTAATTATATAATACTTGATAAGAAAATTTTAAATCTCAGATCTTTAATGGACTGAGAAAAGTCATGTAGTCCATTTTCCATCAGCATTCAGCTTGAACTGTCTTACAAAGCTATGTCTGACCTACATGAACTGATGCAGAGTAAAATAAGTAGAACCAGGAAAAAATTGTACACAGTAACAGCAATATTGTAGATAATCAAATGTGATACACTCAGCTATTCTCAACAATACAATGATCCAGGACAATTCTGAAGGACTTATGTCAAAAAATGCTATTCAATTCCAGAGAAAGAACTGTTGGGAGTAGGAATGCACATGACAGCATTCAATTTTTCACTTGCTTATTTGGATATATGTTTTGAAGTTTTGGTTTTATAAGATTATTTATTTACAAAAAATGAACAAGATAAAAAAATTTAAATAAATCCATCTGGTTCAGAGAAAAACAAATGAAGCTATGTCAGAAAGATAACAATAACCTGTCCTCTTTTTAAAAGAGCTATAGAAAGAAATCCCATTTTAATGTTGATCAAACTTTCTACCTAATAGATATTAAATTAACAAAGAAAATACCAGCTAATTAGCTTTTCTTTTGATTTTTTGAAATAACTTGTCATTGTTCTTTCTTTTAGACGAAGGCAGAAAAAAGAATCAGGACAGAGAACTATGAAGAACATATACTTCAAATAACAGAGACATTCAGAGAAAGACAAAAAAGTTTTGGCATTGACATATCTCTAAAACTCACATCTACTGAAGGTCCTTTGTCTTTGCTCAAGGATGCGGGATCATTTGATTCTAGTGTTCCAGAATTTGGGGAAGATGAAGCCAGAGCTCCAGAAAGCACAATAGCTAAAGAAGAAGTACCTGAAGATGGAACACCTGGAGAAGAAGCACCTGAGGGTGGAACACCTGAAGGAAAACCTGATCAAAAGGGAAACCAACAAAATTCTGGTCTAACATTTAGATTTAGATATTCAAAAAGTGAAAGTCTTCGCCTTATCAAGTACTATTCTTCAGACAAGGTAGGATGAAGAAAATATGCAATATGGAAAAACTATAATAGTAATAATAATTATTATTTTCATAGTTATCTATATAGCACTTTTAAGTTTTTGCAAAGCACTTTACAAATATTATCTTATATTATCCTCACAACAATCCTGCAAGGAAGGTGCTATTACTTTCCCCATTTTGCAAATGGGGAAACTGAGGCAAACAGAGGTTAAATGACTTTTTGAGAGTTTTGTTGTTTTTCAGTCATGTCTGACTCATTGTGACTCTATTTGACATTTTCTTGGCAAAGGTATTGGCGTGGTTTGCCATTCTCTTCTCCAACTCATTTTATAGATAGTGAAACTGAGACAAATGGGGTTAAGCAACTTGCTCAGGGTAACAAAGCTAATAACTGTCTGAGACAGAATTTAAATTCAGGTTCTCCTGACCCCAGACCTAGCATTCTATCCACTACCTGCCCCTATTGAGGATTACATAGCTAATCAGTGTCTGAGGCTTCATTTGAACTTAGAACTTCCTGACTCTTAAATCCAAAATTCTGTCCACTGAGTCACCTAGAACTATTCCAATAAATTTTGGCATCTGAAGTTGATAAAATCCAGGACACTTGGGAAACATTAAGTTGATGAATACAAAGAAAATATTGCAGCTAGAATGCTCCTAAGAGATTCTATTCCCTTTGTGTGGATGAGGAGACACCCTCCTTTCCTCAGAATTGATGTTTGTGGATCACTAAAATTGTTATAAAACCCTAATTTTACCATTCACATAGGTTTGATAGCCTTGAATAATCTACTTTCAGGGTTGAGGTATATTGACAAGAGATTTTGCTCACAAACTATTCTAATACTGACATTAGAATAAACAATTACTATTTATATTTATGGTAAATATTTATAAAAAATGCTTTAAGATGTGCAATTACTGATGTTTCACTATAATACATTAGAAAGGAGAAGGAATATTCATTTGATATAAAGTATGACCACAAGGCAATGAGGTTTATTCCACAAACCAGTCTCATAAATAAATCATATCATATATACCATATCAAAAATCATATCTATTTCCTATTTCACAGAAGTTTTAGAGTAGGTTAAGACCTCACCCAGCTAGTCCAAAATGTACCTTAAAAGAATCTTATGTGTGTACATATACTTTTTACGTTATTGTGTATGTGCTGAGCTTTTAACATACATGTGGATCTAACCACTCTAAAATAAATATCATATGGGGGCAACTGAGTGGCTCAGTGGATTAAGAGCCAGGCCTAGAGAGGGGAGGTCCTAGGTTCAAATCTGGCCTCAGATACTTCCTAGCTGTGTGACCCTGGGCAAGTCACTTGACCCCCATTGCCTAGCCCTTATCATTCTTCTGGCTTGGAGCCAATACACAATATTGACTCCCGAACTGACGGTAAGGGTTCTTTTAAAAAAAAAGAAAGAAAGAAATATCATATGTTCTTTATCCAAGAGCCTCTCTCTCTAAGACTTCCCCAATATAGCTATGTTAGCAAAACTATGGCACATGTGCCAGTGTGCCAGAAGGGGTTGCTCCTCTCCCCTTCTCCACACATACCTGAGGGCATTTCTCACATGACCAGCCCCTCTGCCCAGCAGCCCAATGAGGGTGTTTCCTCCCTCCCCTCTCTGGTGTAAGGCAGGGGGGGAAGGTGGCACTCACATGTAGCCTAAGGGTTTCAGGGTGGGCACTCAGTCTCTAAAAGATTCACCACCACTGCCATATAGTATCATAATGCCAATAGTAGGCAAATCAGCTATTAGGTGCCAAAGAATGAATACCTCAGATACCATTAGAAAATCCCTGCTGGCAAATCTGCATCAAAAATTAGTCAAATTTCACATCTCTTAATTTAATTCTTAAGAAAAATACACATGTGGTATAAAGAAATATAATGGCAGCCATGTTGGGTCAAGAGTGATAGGCAGTTATCTGCTTAGAATGAGAATGAACTGAGGTGATGTGAACTTGACATGAGCCTGGCATGAGCCAGGGCAGTTGAAATTTGGCTATAAAAGGAAGAGACCTGAACCCATCTGGGTATCAGTTTGGAGATATTTGGGCAAGGGTGTTGAAGGACTTAGGCATAACTTATTTCCTCTTACTCACAAACCAACTCCAGGTTACAGACTGAATCAACTGCACATTCATCAATCTCAGTTCTCTGATTTATTATCAACAAGAAGATCTATAAAGAAATCCATCATCAGCAGGGTCAAGTCTTGACTTAGGGCTGAGGCCAATCAGGCCTAGCCAGGCTATCAGCTAACCAAGATCCTTAATCAATAATAATCAACTGAAGATTCAACAACGAGCTCTCCAATTTAGATTTACTTAGGAAATCTCAATTCCCACTTTCCATCTCTACCCAGTTCCCCTTTCCCTAAACTCTTCAACAATCAAACCATCTTTTCAAGAAGCCACTTACCTGTGAATTCTCAAAGGTCCAAACAGCCAAGAAAGGGGTTTTAATTTCAATATTCCTTCAACCAACAGTTAAGATTAAATCTGCAGTCAGAACAAGTCAATTAATTAATTAGTCTTGATAGACCAAAAATCCAGGGTCTAGAATAACTTAAGCTAAGGAATATAGCCACCTCCATCAACTTACTAGGGCTTCAGTTAGGACATGGGTCGGCTATGTTCCCCAATCAGCCTGAACTAAGGAATCAGCTGATTGGGGAACACAGTATTAGAGTAAGAAGATTCCAGATATCCTCTTATAGTACCAGCTATATTTGGGTTGACCTTTTGGGATCATCTAGGTGTCTCATTAGGATCTCTCAATAATCTCCAACTAATTCCACATCAACTACCAAGATTTATATAACAGTGGGCACATAAAAGGATCCTTCAAAAAACTCAGCTCATTTACTCATGCTTTGCAGTCTGGTATAGGGATTAGAATATGTTTTGTGTATTTTTGAAGTGAAATTCTGGATTGTAGGAGTCAGCAAAATGCAGCATTAATTTCACACTCACTTCAAAGTGTGAATTCTTTTCCCGTGAGACATTTTTGGAGCTGGTGCCACTCATTCCCTTCAGGTAATCCAGTCATCCTCCAGGTTCAGATGTCATGTGTGGCTGACCAACTGCTTAAAACTCTATGTCCAGAGTTCAAAAGTCAAAGATCTTTGCAGATAGTATGTGCTAATTACAGCTGCCGCAAGAAAACTTTTGAGAGACCATGAACAGGTCCAGCCTGTACTTAAGGCAGAAAGGAATAAGGTATTTATAGCACACGGGTTTCTATCACTGTCACAAATTTCTGTCTCAATAATTAAGTCAAGGTCTCTGGGAATTCTTTTCACTGTGGAGCTGTTAGTTGTGCTTTTCCACCCATGTAATAAATAGTGCTACTTCTTCCTCCCCTCCCTCCTTCCTTATCCTTCTTCCTTTCTTCTTTCTCCTCCTTCATCTTCCTCCTTCCTCTCTTCTCCTTCCTTCATCTTCTTCCTCTTTCCTCTCCTCTCTATCCTGCCCTCCCCTCCTCTCCCTTATTACCTCCCTTTTCTCCCTGCCTCTCTTCTATCTTGCCTTCTTTTCTCCTTCCTTTCTCCCTAAAGTTAAAACTCAAGTGTTCATAGCTAACAGTCTGAACTTGGATCAGTTTTTCATTGCTTTTAGCAATCAGTCCATCAAACAACAAACATTTAAGATTCTATTATGTGCCAGGTCCTATGGCAAGTATTAGAGATTCCAAGATGAAGGGAAATGGTCCCTGTCTTCAAAGACCTGACCTTAAAGTCAATCAGAAAAGAAAGCATGTGCATATTTAAGTAAATACAAAATATATGTCACAAAAAGTAATGTCAGGAAAGGCACAAATAACTGGGTATATCAGGAAAGGCCTTAGGTTGGAGATGCTTAAATTGAGTTTTGAATAAAGCCAAAGTTCTGAATTATAGAGGTGAGAGGAGAGGACCCTCAGAGCATAGGAAATGGCCTGGGCAAAAGTTGGAACATCCTGAGTAAATAATAGCAACAAAACTAATTTGGAATCCATGAAAAACAATGCATAAAAAACCAGGAACGTACCCAATAGCTCTCTGTCTCATGCTCCTTCCTCTCCCTCCTCATCAAAATTAAATTCAATTTGATCTAATGAAAGAAACACTGAAATGATGCCCAAGTCCTGAGTTCTAATCCTGTCTTTACTGCTAACTAGTTAGCTGTCTGACTGGCTTGAATAAATCCCTCAGATAGGTAGCATGGCAAAATGGAAAGAGAACCAAGCTTACAATGGAAGCTCCAGGATCCTCTGTTAATTCTACCCAAGTCACTAATCTTTGATCAGATTCAGAACATCAGTTCTGAGCCGAAGGATTCTTGGCTCCTATTCATAGCAATGTCTCTTTGGAACATTCTCTCTGTAATACTGACTTCATATTCACCAATGATACAGATCTTAGGTCAGTATTTATTGAGAGACCTTCTCCTTGTGTGGTCCTTGACAGCTCCAGAACTTCTCCAAGTCTCATTTGGCTCATCTGAAAGATGGCTTTAATAATTCTCTCACCACTTACCACCTCATGGGGCTGCTCTGAGGAAAGGACTTTGTTGGGGCATCTAGATAGCTTATTGTATAGAGTCAAGTCTACAGATGGGAGGTGCTGGGTTCAAATGTGACTTCAGATTATCTGTGTGACCCTGAACAAGTCCTTTATCCCAAATGCCTAGCTCTTATTGTTCTTCTGCCTTGAAACCGATACTTAGAATCAGTTCTAAGACAGAAGGTGAGGGAAAAACGAGAAAGAGAAGAGAGACAGACAGATAGACAGAGAGGAAGGAAGGAAGGAAGGAAGGAAGGAAGGAAGGAAGGAAGGAAGGAAGGAAGGAAGGAAGGAAGGAAGGAAGGAA